>NC_064640.1:838010216-838315216 GCF_023864345.2 Schistocerca serialis cubense
TTGTGTGTGATACATTCGTGATGTAGGCCTTTTCGACCACATCACTTTTGCCTACGAACAATAGCGTAGAGAGCGGTTCTAGGCGCTACAGTCTGGAACCGCGCGACCGCTACGGTCACAGGTTCGAATCCTGCCTCGGGCATGGATGTGTGTGATGTCCTTAGGTTAGTTACGTTTAAGTAGTTCTAAGTTCTAGGGGACTGATGACCACAGCAGTTAAGTCCCATAGTGCTCTGAGCCATTTAAACCAATAGCGTAGAACGATAAGCGTAGAAATTATCATAACCTGTATTTTCCGTACTGGCTTCTCAATCATTCCACCCTTTCCTATTTATCTTTAACCCTTACACTCCTACCTGAGCAACAAAGCAGAAATAATTGCCTTGACAAAATAAAATCCACTTCGTGCGACCAAACACTGCTATGTTCTACACTGAAGCGCCAAAGAAACTGGTATAGGTATGCGTATTCAAATACAGCGATATGTTAACAGGCAGAATTTGGCGCAGCGGTCGCCAACGCGTGTATAAGACAACAAGTGCCTGGCGCAGCTTTTAGTTCGGTTACTGTTGCTACAATGGCATGTTGTCAAGATTTAAGTGAGCTGAACATGGTGTTATAGTCGGCGCACGAGCGATAGAACACAGCATCTCCGACGTAGCGCTGAAGTGAGGATTTTTCTGTACGACCATTTCACGGGTATACCGTAAATATCAGCAATCCGGTAAAGCATCAAATCTCTGACATTGCTGCGGCCTGAAAAATGTCCTGCAAGAACGGGAACAACGACGACTGAAGAGAACCTTTCAACGTGACAGAAGTACAGCCCTTCCACAGATTGCTGCAGATTTCACTGCTGGGCCATCAACAAGTGTAAGCGTGTGAAGCATTCAACGAAACATCATCGATATGGGCTTTCGGAGCCGAAGGCCCACTCGTGTACTCTTGATGACTGCACGACACGAAGCTTTACGCCTCGCCTGTGTTCGTCAACACCGACACTGCACTGTTGATGACTGGAAACATGTTGCCTGGTCGGACGATTCTCGTTGTATCGAGCGGGTGGACGTGTAGGGGTATGGAGACAACCTCATGAATCCACGGACCCTACATGTCAGCAGGCTACTATTCAAGCTGGTGGAGGCTGTGTAATGGTGTGAGGCGTGTGCAGTTGGAGTGATATGGGACCCCTGATACATCTAGATACGTTTCTGAAAAGTGACACGTACGTAAGCATGCTGTCTGGTCACCTGCATCCATTCATGTCCATTGTACATTCCGACGGACTTGGGCAATTCCAGCAGGACAATACGACACCCCACATGTTCAGAATTGGTACCGAGTGGCTCCAGGAACACTCTTCTGAGTTTAAGCACTTCTGCTGATACCCCTGACACCACTGACATTAAAATTATAGAGCATATCTGGGATGCCTTGCAACGTGCAGTTCAGAAGAGATCTCCACCCCTCGTACTCTTACGGATTTATGGACAGCTCTGCAAGATTCATGGTGTCAGTTGTCTCCAGCACTACTTCAGACATTAGACGAGTCCATGTCACGTCGTGTTAGGGCACTCCTGCGTGCTCACGGGGGCGTTATACAGTGTCAGCCAGGTGTACCAGTTTCGTTGGCTCGTCAGTGTATAATTCATTTTCTCTGTCAGGGGCCTGACTTTGGAATAACCTTCCTCAAAATGTTAGTGAAATTAAAGTCTTTCAAAGTTCAAAACACAGCTAATGGTCCACTTTCTATCACAAGAGCTTTCTCTTCTGCAGGTGACTCTCGTCCACCCTTCACCTCCCCCCCCCCCTCCCCTGCCACGTCCCTTTTTCTCCCCTTGTGTACAGAGTTCTTTATTGAAATTCTCTTCTTACCTAACAGCCATTGTCATTTTCATTTCAGTCATCAAATCTTCCACTACCAACGAGACTTCAAAAGTGCTAAACTAATTAATATCATTCTTAATGACTGTATTGTATTATTATTATTACTACTATCTGTGTTATTAGTATTATTATTACCATTATTATTAATATTAACTGCGCCCAGCGGTATTACCCACGATTAAATAGTTCGTTGTAAGAAAACGTTAATGCCAAAATATATTACTAACGTGTATGCTCCTTCATGAAAGTACTCTTCGAGGTACTGCGGCACTAGCCATTTCCATCATAGCAAAACTGTTGCAGAACACCGATCCCTGAAAAGTCACTCGTTTTCGTAAGGAAAAAAATTGTACGCAGTTGTGTAGCAAAGTACGAAATGTTCCAGGAAGTGAAGCAAATAATTACATTACTGTTTGCGACATGGTTAGTACGGAAAATATCATAATTATATCGGTATGTATTTGTGGCCCGATATTTACTGCAATACATCTCCGTAAACAAGGTTCCGATCATTCTTGTTTTCCGTGTATATGTACAGATCTCTGGCTCTCGATGTACTCGAGCAGCTAACGTAGAACCGTCGATGAGAGAAACATGGGGTGCCCAGATGAATGCCTGCCACTTTTAACGTTTGCCTTTGACTCTTATTTATAGTGATTGGGAAGGCGACTTTCAATGGTAATTACAAGCTCTTAAATTGGAATGGCAAGTGTGTTGGGATGATTAGAATTCGCTGTATTAATTCTGTCTCTCCCTCGTCTCCGCAGGTGGTGATGATGATGATGTTTGGTTTGTGGGGCGCTCAACTGCTCGGTTATCAGCGTCAGTACAAATTCCGAACCTTTACTCAGCCCAATCTCGCCACTTTCATGGTGATGATGAAATGATGAGGACAACACAAACACCCGGTCATCTCGAGGCAGGTGAAAATCCCTGACCCAGCCGGGAATCGAGCCCGGGTCTCCGCAGGTGATGGAGTCCTGCACGATATGCCTTCACAGGTCCATGAGGAGTTCACCTGTTGCCATTGCACAATCGTGGAGGATCTAGGTTACGCATCAATAAGACAGGCACACCTACCTTCAGCGCCAACTTGTGTGACGACAACCCCGACAGCTCTAATGAGTTTACAAACTCTACAGGGTATGAAGCTGCGTCAACTCTTGTCATCACTGCGCGATTGACGCGTAGGTGGTCAGCCTACCAGATACAAGAGCGATAATTCTTTACTGATGTTTCCCACTAATTCATTCTTTGGCGCCAAGATAACTCTATCACATAACCGCTCCTTGTTGCTTAAGTTTTCATGTAAGCTCGGTAAAATCTCATTAATTAGGTTATCATCCGAGCTTAATACGAGGCGTGTTTTTTTAAGTAAGTACCGTTTTGAAATTAAAAAAAGACGTGCTAAGATATCTCAATAATTTTATTTTTACATGAAAACCTGTACCTTAATCTACTTCCCTAAATAATTTCCGTCAATACTGAGGCACTTGTCATAACATTGTACCAGTTTTTGAATACGCTCCTCATAGAAGTCTGCCGCCTGACTTGTTAACCACTGCATCACCACTGTTTTGACTTCGTCATCGTCTTAAAGACGCTGACTGCCCATGTGTTTCTTCAAGTGCAGGAACAGATGGTAGTCACTGGGCGCAAGATCGGGGCTGTACGGAGGATGATCTAGAGTTTCCCATCGAAAAGATGTGATGACATCTTTGGTCTGATTCACCACATGCGGACGGGCGTTGTCTTGCAGCAAAACGATGCCCTTGCTCAACTTCCATGGACTGTTGCTTTGATTCTGGTGTGACTTAGGCCACCCATGTTTCATCGCCCGTAACAATTTGGCTTGGTACCGATCAAGGAAAGTCAATGCACTGTCTAAACGTTTGCATTTGTCCACATCCGTCAACATTCTCGGTACCCAACGTGCGCACAATTTTCGGTAATTCAAATGCTCGGACACAATGCCATACAAAACACTACGAGAAACATTAGGAAAGTCATCCCGCATGGAGGAAATCGTAAAGCTACTGTTTTCTCTCGCCTTATTGTCCACTTCCTGCACCAAACTTTTATTAACGACCGAAGGACGCCCACTCCGTTGTTCATCATGTACATTTGTGCGGCTACCTTTAAATGCTCTCACCAACTTTCTTACCATTCCATCACTCATAATGTTTTCTCCGTAAACTTCGCAGATCTCACGATGAATATTGATCGCTTTTAGGCCTTTAGCACTAAGAAATCTTATGACAGCCCGTACTTCACAGTCGTCGGGACTCACGATTATCGGAGGCATTTAAACACTCGCAGGCCGGTGTGGCCGAGCGGTTCTAGGCGCTTCAGTCTGGAACCGCGTGACCGCTACGGTCGCAGATTCAAATCCTGCCTCAGGCATGGATGTGTGTGATGTCCTTAGTGATGTCCTTAGTTAGGTTTAAGTAGTTCTAAGTTCTAGGGGACTGATGACCTCAGATGTTAAGTCCCATAGTGCTCAGAGCCATTTGAATTTAAACACTCAGTGCACAACGTAAACAAGGAAGAGTCAGACTGTAATGGCGTCAGTGCGTAGATTAAGGTACAGGCTTTCATGTAAAAATAAAATTATTGAGATACCTTAGCACATCTTTTTTTAATTTCAAAACGGTACTTACTTTAAAAAAAACACGCCTCGTACATTGAGAAACGACTTCCAAATATTTTTAGGCCTTCCGCACGCATTGCCATGTGGCCCTCGCTGATCCCGAGGTGGTATCCAGCAAAGAGCCTAGACTCTTGGTCGTTGTAGAGTTGTACTCTCGTATTAGCTGTCAGCTGTAAACCTTCTACGTGTGCCCACAATGGCGATGATTTGAGGCACGCGTTGATCTCGTCTGCTGCAGTGCCTCGCTCGATGACCGGCAGCCTATGTCGGAAGTCGCCTGTCAGCAAGACAACTATTCCAACCATCAACATTCGGTTACCGCAAGTTTCGATAGTGTGCCTCAATCGCACACTCGTGTGACATCGAGCATTCGTCCAACACGATTAATTTGCACTGCTGCAAGAGAGCGGAGCGACCACAGCTCTTGCTTACATTTCAAATGGGTGTTTCCTCATCCGCAAGGTTCAAAGGAAGCTTGAACACCAAGTACGCAATTTTTCCTCCGCTGATCAAGAACGCGGCTGTTCCAGAGGACGCAGCAACTCGAGCAATATTCCTGTCCGTGGGCAACAAGCCCGAGAGCAAATTCAACAAGAACCTCATGCCAGTGCTCTCAGGTACGTCCAAGAAATGAAGATCCCTTTCTCCGTTCTCCACGTGACTCAAACTTTATTGAAAATGTGCATTTAATCTGGTAATAGTAGGAGCTCCAGGGCTGCCGTGTCGTAACTGAGTTCCCTGAGTAAATCAGTGCACACATCTCCTGCTCATTGCGGGGTGGGCATGTCGAAATCAGACTGTCGTTCTCCCACCACAGAGAAAACTTCGTCCTCAATAAGCTTCAGCGCTTCGTTAACGTGTATGTCATCGATGATCTGGGCTCTCCCTTGGTACTGATACGCGATTTCTTCGAATATTTATTCCGAAGTGTCACAGGGTTCGAGGGTCCGCAGATGCTCAACATGAAAGCAAAGAGCTCTCTCAACTTGTCTGATGACCCGCAAAATACGCGGTCCTACACAGTAGCGTCCCAGTGGCCCTAATCTTCCAAAAGTGCCATTCCCACACACGCGTCCTGGAGCGTAGGTTTTTCTCCTTTGTCGACTGTTTTCATGGCCCTGGAAGCGGGTCGGAAGCAACTGTACACAATAAACTCAAAGTGTGTTACATGCACGGTATAAATTCTGCCCAGAGCATCTGATGCTTTCACACTTCGCCAGCCGTCGACCGAGTTGCCCTGCTCACAACGTTTCCATTGTTTCCGTGACACGCTCCATGTGAAATATTTTGGCACATCGGCGTACAGCAAAGTTATGGCAACGTCGTCCACCTGGCAAAGACAGAAAAACCCGGTGAAGGTGGTAGTGGACGGTATCGCTATACGATCGCGGAAATTGGCGTCCGTAAATTACACTACTGGCCATTAAAATTGCTACACCACTAGGATGACGTGCTACAGACATGAAATTTAACCGATAGGAAGAAGATGCTCTGATATCCAAATTATTAGCTTTTCAGAGCATTCGCACAATGTTGGCGCCGGTGGCGAAACCTACAACGTGTTGACATGAGGAAAATTTCCAACCGATTTCTCAACCACAACCAGCAGTTGACCGGCGTTGTCTGGTGAAACGTTGGTGTGCTGCCTCGTGTAAGGAGGAGAAATGCGTACCATCACGTTTCCGACTTTGATAAAGGTCGGATTGTAGCCTATCGCGATAGCGGTTTATCGCATTGCGACATTGCTCTCCGCGCTGGTCGAGATCCAATGATCGTTAGCAGAATATGGAATCGGTGGGTTCAGGAGGGTAATACGGAATCGGTGGGTTCAGGAGGGTAATACGGAACCAATCTGCACCAACAGCTCGACGACGTTTGCAGCAGCATGGACTATCAGCTCGAAGACCATTGCTTCGGTTACCCTTGACGCTGCATCACAGACAGGAGCGCCTGCGATGGTGTACCCAACGACGAACCTGGGTGCACGAATGGCAAAGCGTCATTTTTTCGGATGAATCCAGGTTCTGTTTACCGCATCATGATGGTCGCATCCGTGTTTGGCGATATCGCGGTGAACGCACATTGGAAGCGTGTATTCGTCATCGCCACATTGGCGTATCACCCAGTGTGATGGTATGGGGTGCCATTGGTTACAAGTCTCGGTCACCTCTTGTTCGCACTGACGGCACTTTGAACAGTGGACGTTACATGTTACAGGTCCTGTACGGGCGTTTCTGGATACAGAAAATGTTCGACAGCTGCCCTGGCCAGCACATTCTCCAGATTTCTCACCAATTGAAAACGTCTGGACAATGATGGCCGAGCAACTGGCTCGTCACAATACACCAGTCACTAGTCTTGATGAAATGTGGTATCGTGTTGATGCTGCACGGGCAGCTGTACCTGTACACGTCATCCAAGCTCTGTTTGACTCAATGCCCAGGCGTATCAAGGCCGTTATTACGGCCACAGGTGGTTGTTCTGGGTACTGATTTCTCAGGATCTATGCACCCAAATTGCGTGAAAATGTAATCACATGTCAGTTCTAGTATAATATATTTGTCCAATGGATACCCGTTTATCATCTGCATTTCTTCTTGGTGAAGCAATTTTAATGGTCAGTAGTGTACACGCGCTCGCCTTCAGTAAGGTGCACCGCTATATGAGTGACTGTTGGGTGCCTCTCCTGAAGCGGCGCTGCTCACATATCGACCCGCTTTAAATATTTATTTATTTATTTACATGTCAAGTTCCGTAGGACCAAATTGAGGAGCAAATCTCCAAGGTCATGGAAGGTGTCAGTACCGGAAATTACAACGGAAAAGTAATAACAGATAAAAATAAAGCGTTTGTGAACCCAAAAAAAGTCAAGGCATAAGTTTAAGTAAATGCCATCAACAATACAAAATAAAAATCAGCTTAATTGTTCAAGGAATTCTTCAGCAGCATAGAAGGAGTGACCCATGAGGATACTCTTCGGTTTCGATTTGAAAGAGCGTGGATTACTGTTAATATTTTTGAATTATTATGGTAGCTTATTGAAAATGGATGCAGCAGTATACTGCACACCTTTCTGCTCAAGAGTTAAGGAAGTCCGATCCAAATGCAGATTTGATTTCTGCCGAGTATTAACTGTGTGGAAGCTGCTTATTCTTGGGAATAAGCAGATGTTGTTAACAAGAAGTGACAGTAAAGAATATACATATTGAGAAGCCAATGTCAAAATACCCAGGCTAGTGAACAAGGGTGGACAAGAGGTTCGTGAACTAACACTACTTATTGCCCGAATCGCTGCACTTCGTCTCTTGGATCGATATTAGCATAGCCCTGTTGGCCCACAATAAATATCGGCTGGTCACCGCTTTTATTTATGTATTTGCAAATGCATTTAATTCCCTTAACTGAGTTAATGTGGCCATTAAATATTTTGGAAAGGAATGGTGAGTATGGAGCGACACAGCTGTTGTCCAGTACGACTTCGTGCGCCATACCTCTCACCTTCATTGCAACCGTACGTCCCGCGTCCTCTGGTGCGCTACGTCTGTGCAATGGATATCCATTCTCGTTCGTTTGGGTCTCTTTTGACAGTGGACGGGGATACATTTTGGTTTATTTCCTGTCCTTCTTGCATGGGGACATAGTGTTCAGTGCTCTGCAAAAACCGTGGAGTAGGCTCGTAGTGACCGTCTCATATTGCTGTTTGTCCTCATTGGGGTCTGGAAGCTCTTCTTATATCACTTCATCGATTTGGTTCGGGCGCAATTTCTGGTTTAACCACAGCAGCAAATGCATGTCGGACAAGGCGCGCTTTTGCTACTCAATGAAATACCGGGTGATCAAAAAGTCAGTATAAATTTGAAAACTTAATAAACCACGGAATAATATAGATAGAGAGGTAAAAGTTTACACACATGCTTGGAATGACATGGGGTTTTATTAGAACAAAAAAAAAAACAAAGTTCACAAAATGCCCGACAGATGGCGCTGGACAGCAAAACATCAGTGACTGCGCATGACAATCGTGTATAAAAGGAGCTGTAATGAGAGAGAGAATCAGATGCGCCAGCAGTCGCAGCATGTTGACGTTACCTGAAAAGGCGCTTTTAGTGAAGCTGTATTATCGGAATGGGGAATGTGCTAGTTCAGCGTTACGATCCTATCGCCACAGGAAGGGGATTCGAACGGGTAGAGGTCCGTTGACAAATGCAGCTGTGGCGAGAATGATTTCGAAGTTCGAAGCCACGGGTTGTTTAGACGATAGACCCCGTAGTGGCCGATCGAGCACAAGGCGTAATGCTGCTGATACAGTTCAGGAAGAAATGGAGACTGTAGCGGGTTCGTCTATGCACGGGGAAGTCAACGCTCGTGCAGTCGCACGTCGCACTGGCATTCCATACACTACTGTTTGGTTGGCACTTAGGTGTACCCTCCGATGCTATCCGTACAGAATCCATCGGCATCATGAACTGTTACCTGGCGATTTAGTGAAGCGGAGGGCATTTGCGGTGTGGGCGTTTCAAAAGATGGCGGAAGATGACGATTGGTTGAATAACATGTTGTGGACCGACGAAGCTCATTTCACGCTCCGAGGGTCTGTCAACGCCCACAACTGCAGAATTTGGGCTACCGAAAATCCTAGATCTGTCGTGGAAACTCCATTGCACGACGAGAAAGTCACGGTATGGGTTGGATTTACCACATCTACCGTTATTGGGCCTTTATTCTTCGAGGAAATGGGTGATTCTGGTCTTGTAACTCTACCGTGACGGGTGAGAAGTACGCCGATATGTTACAGAATCGCATCATCCCCATCCTGGCTGATAAACACCTGCTGGAACGTACGATGTTTACGCAGGATGGCGCTCCACCTCATATTGGTAGATGCGTGAAAGATCTCTTGCGCGCGTCGTTTGGTGATGATCGTGTGCTCAGCCGCCACTTTCGTCATGCTTGGCCGCCCAGGTCCCCAGACCTCAGTCCGTGCGATTATTGGCTTTGGGGTTACCTGAAGTTGCAAGTGTATCTTGATCGACCGACATCTCTAGGGATGCTGAAAGACAACATCCGACGCCAATGCCTCACCATAACTCCGGACATGCTTTACAGTGCTGTTCACAACATTATTCCTCGACTACAGCTACTGTTGAGGAATGATGTTGGACATATTGAGCATTTCCTGTAAAGAACATCATCTTTGCTTTGTCTTACTTTGTTATGCTAATTATTGCTATTCTGATCAGATGAAGCGCCATCTGTCGGACATTTTTGAACTTTTGTATTTTTTTGGTTCTAATAAAAACCCATGTCATTCCAAGCATGTGTGTCAATTTGTACCTCTCTATCTACATTATTCCGTGATTTATTCAGTTTTCAAATTTATACTGACTTTTTGATCACCCGGTACATGAAGCACTATGCTTCACCAAAAACTTGCCCTTTCTTAAGGACGGACATCAGCTTTTGCACTTGAATCTAAAAAAGTCGCACTACAATGGCGTGGTGGTCTGTCGGTTTCTGCCCGGCCAAAAGTTCTTCCCTTATCTCAGTCCATGCTGGGTTGCACCTGAAGGTGATAAATAGCTCCGGCCGACCACATTTCCGGACATGAGAGAGGGCGTCCCGGGTGTATTCGCAGAGGTACCTCGGACTGTTCACGAATGACTACTGGAGGATGACCATCTGACCTAAGTCGTTCGGATTTATATTCCCATCGCTCGCAATTGTATCTTGCAGGTGGGCATAATTCTCCGCACGCAGCTTGGTCGATTTAGCGCTACGAACCTTAGATGCTCACTCTCGGTTCTCACATACGCGTTTACCAAAACCTGCGACAGAAGTATGCTACACCGCACCGCAAGTTGAAAATGGTTCAAATGGCTCTGAGCACTATGGGACTTAACATCTAAGGTCATCAGTCCCCTAGGACTTAGAACTACTTAAACCTAACTAACCTAAGGACGTCACGCACATCCATGCCCGAGGCAGGATTCGAACCCGCGACAGTGGCGCAATTCCGGATAGAAGCTCCTAGAACCGCTCTGCCACCACGGCCGGCCGCAAGTTGAAGTCGTTTACGCGTACCGTCAGGTGAAATGCATGAAAGCCCATGCACGACACCTTTTTTGTTTGAATTCGGTCGCCCAGTCGCCGAATTCGTTTGAGGAATACTGAAATGATGTTGTTCTTGCCCTTTCGAAAACGTAATGGTATACTGTAAAGCATCATGGTAGTGTTGCCTGTCCGATCCTGGTGACACATTCGTCGAGCTTGCGCAGGACAATGTACGTCGGAACGGTGGGGTCAGCGCCCGTCACAACAGCCGCGACACCGGCCACGGCCGGTGCGTTCGAGCGCCATACGTACTCCCCACTGGGCGCTTGATCTGCGTGGATCACTACCTTGCAACTGTCGTCGCGCATGTTCTCCAGAGCTGTTTAAACTTGTGCATCTATACGGTTTGATCCTGCAGAACTTTCTGTATTTTGACTTGTGCATCAATACGGTTTGATCCTGCAGAACTTTCTGAATTTTCAGTACAGTCGTCCATTCGAATAATTATACGCCGTCTATCAGTCTCCCCCTCGTCGTCTCCCGTAAAGTAAACCTGCAAAAATTGTGCTTCACCACTCGATGGAGGTGAAAGGGAGCCGATTTTATGGTGCACTTGCTCCTGCACCGTAAAGGCCGGTGAAAATCCAGACAAATTTTTTGCGCCCCAAAGCAGATCATGCAGAAACACGAATAATATATTTTTATACAGTTTAGAAACTGCTATGATTCGTCAGTCTCTCCAGGAAATAAATCCTTTAAAGGAACCACCGGCTCTTCTAATGCAGCAGCGGATACCTTGCCCGCAGAGCAACACATTCCCGCCGTTTCCTCCTTCCATTTCAGTAGCCCACATAATCTGCATGCCTTGGGCAAAAAGTCAATTTTGGTGCACCTGTAGTTACTGTAATTCAGAGTTGTATCGTAGTCCAAAGCACATTTTTTTTCCAAAACTGCCACACTGGATACCCAAAGAAACTGGTACAACTGCCTAATATCGTTTAGGGCCCCACAAGCACGCAGAAGTGCTGCAACACAACGTGGCATGGACTAGACTAATGTCCGAAGTAGTGCTGGAGGGAATTGACTCCATGAATCCTGCAGCGCTGTCCACAAATCTGTAAGAGTACGAGGGGTGGAGATCTCTTCTGAACAGCACGTTGCAAACTATCCCAGACATGCTCAATAATGTTCATGTCTGGGGAGTTCGGTGGACAGCGGAAGTGTTTAAACTCTGAATACTGTTCCTCGGGCCACTATGTAGCAATTCTGGACGTGTGGGATGTCGCATTTTCCTGCTGGAATTGCCCAAGTCCGTCGGAATGCACAACAGACATGAATGGATGCAGGTGATCAGATAGCATGCATACGTACTCGTCACCTGTCAGAAACATTTCTAGACGTATAAAGAGTCCCATATCACTCCAGCTGCACACACCCCACACCATTACAGGGCCTCCACCAGCTTGAACAGTCGCCTGCTGACATGCAGGGTCCATGGGCTCGTGAGGGTGTCTCCATAGCCCTACGCGTCCATCCGCTCAATACAATTTGAAGCGAGACTCGTCCGACCAAGCAACATGTTTCCAGTCATCAACAGTCAAATGTCGGTGTTGACGGGCCCAGGCGAGGCGTAGAGCTCTGTGTCGTGCCGTCATCAATGGTAAACGAGAAGGACTTCGGCTACGAAAGCCCGTATCGATGATGTTTCCTTGAATGGTTAGCACGCTGATACTTGTTGATGGCCCAGCAGTGAAATCTGCTGCAGTTTGCGGAAGGGTTGCATTTATGTCACATTGAAAGATTCTCTTCAGTCGTCGTTGGTCCCGTCCTTGCAGGATGTTTTTCCGGCCGCAGTGATGAGGGAGATTTGATGTTTTACCTGGTTCCTGATACGTACGGTACATTCGTGAAATGGTCGTATGGGAACACCCCAACGTCATCGCTACCTCGGCGATGCTGCGTCTCATCGCTCGTGTACCGACTATAACACCACGTTCAAATTCACTTAAATATTGATAACCTGCCATTGTAACCGATATAATAGCTGCGCCAGACGCTTGTTTTCTTGTACAGGCATTTCCGACCGCTGTGCCATATTCTGCCTGCTTACGTACTCTGTATTTGAATACGCATGCCTATACTAGTTTCTTTGGCGCTTCAGTGTACCTCGAGCTCTTTTTGAACTCTATGACAGATTCGACGTGCGTTTCCTAGGCACTAGAAATTTAAACAGCAGTCCCTAAACTAAGGAACTGATGTCGCAAGATAACAGACCTAAACAACCTGACCTAATAAGTAACAAGAATAACAACAGTACAGTAATTCATAACAAATATAAGCAAACGAACGAAATAAACAAAGAACATAACGGACAAAAAAACTGTCTAATCATACTAATGCCAAGCAAATAAACGAAAGATCCAGCAAGCCTAACCGATAAAGAAACTACCGAGGTCCTACAAATACCAAGTAAACGAACGAAAGAAATAACAAACCTAACAGGAAAACAAACCGTCCAGATCCCAAAAATCAGTGCAAACGTCGAAGAAACTTTGAATCACACAAATCTAACCAGCAAAACTACGTCAAAGTCCTAAAGCCAAACTTCCGAATGCTACAATCAATCGAAATCAACAAAGAAGCTATGATTAATTGAAATCCAAAGAGAATACAACTTTTAAGAACCTTGATAATATCACAATCTTCGACCATCTACGGTCGAAGATTACAGTCCAGTACACTTCATTGAAGTCCAAAGGGAAAAAGATATTTAAGAATCCTAATAATATCACAAGAGAATACACATTCTACATTCTGCGAAGAATTTTCATGAGCATATGTTAGATTGTTATGGAGATTAGTGGCGATTTTATCCTAAAGTAATATTTATGTTTTCGTAAATTTATGTATGTACTACCATCATTTGTTAAAATAAATCAAATGGGCGCTGTGTAAACGCTAATTTCCAGATCTGAAACCGTGTTATGACACTACTCCGTTTCAAGGCAATAGCTAATTGAAGATTCATCACAAACTCAACATCCTTGGTACCATTTGTTGTAAATAAATGTCAGTTTAAGCCATATCGGCAATAACAGCCATCACGAGCTACTAATGCAATCTCTGAAATATTTTTTATCATGTGTTTCGCGTAGCCACGTGGTTAGAAACGTCACATTTGTGAAGGTGAATTGCGTATGCAGATTTTTTTTTCCTTCAGGTTTGTGAAAAATTTTGAGAATTTCTTTCTTAAAACTGAAATAGTTACTATACTGCTTCTAGCAAATAATTAGTTTTTGATTGCGAGTCTATTGATTTCCGAGGTTGTGGTTAGGCAGGAACGTAAGAGTAATATTGTTTAAACTGCTGCAGTTTGCTTCAGTCTAGAACCGCGTGACCGCTACGGTCGCAGGTTCGAATCCTGCCTCGGGCATGGATGTGTGTGATGTCCTTAGGTTAGTTAGGTTTAAGTAGTTCTAAGTTCTAGGGGACTGGTGACCACAGATGTTAAGTCTCATAGTGCTCAGAGCCATTTGAACCATTTTTGAACCAATCCCATAGGAACAGTAGTCACAGTGAAGAACTCACAGAAACAGTTATTTCTTTCGGAATAAAAGGCAGCCTTTGTGTTCATTCAGGGAAAACAAAACCATCCAGATCCCACAAATCAACAAAATCACCATGGAAATTATGAATTATTCATATATAACCAGTATATCTAACGAAAATTCACCTAAATCCGTCTAGCTGCTTCAGCGTGGATAGGTAATTAACATATTAACTCGACAGTCAAGGAAAACAAGCAATTCCTGGTTCGGTGCGTCACAAATTTTACAACACTTGCGTGTGAAACAACATCATCTGCCCTCACGTGTGTGCCTGTTACCAGCAGATAAGCTCACATATCACAAGCCGGCCTCACTCAACTCTTACGACTTTCTTCATGTAAAGGGGGTCTCTCTGTCATACAGCATTTAAATAAGACCTTCGTTGTGAGTCTTCAAGTTGATTCCACAGATGACAAGGAGTTTAGGACCTTGTCAGCTTTGTGATGTTTGTAATACCGTGGGTGAGCGACCTCGTAAAAGAACACAATCGTAATATTAAAAAAAAATGTTAGTGGGTAACAATGTTGAAATTATAATAATTTCCAACAAGAAACTCCCAGAATCTTTTACAAACACGAAAGTAAAAAAAAAAAAAAAAAAACTGATTGCAGCAGGACGCGAACCAGCGTACTACACAATTCAGTTTGATAAAATGACGTTTCTTACTGCGCAGCTATGCAGAACATTCGATTGCTGCTAATAAATCTGCTGTATTAATAGCCCGTTAAGGCTGTTAATGGCAATATGTCTTTAACTGACATTTAGTTAGAGCAAATTGTACCAAGAATTTTGGGTATGTGATAAATCTTCTATGCACTATTGTCTTGAAATGTAGTATTATCATATCACAGTTTCCAATCTGGAAATTAGCATTTACATAGTGTGCTTTTTGGTTGGCCTTCCTGTTGTGACTTTTCATTGGTCGTTGCTTACAGCTCAATTATTATTCCATATTTGACGTTATATCCTTCAGACTAAAAATATCTTGTACTACACATTTTTAAAAGCAGCCTATGTGCTAATTCAGGATATAAGCTATCTCCATGTCAAATTTCATCCAAATCCGTTTCAGCGTGATGCAGTAAGAAACATACACTCAAACTCTCACGTTTATAATATATATGGGATTTGGGATTATTATTACTGAGATTATTGTATAATAACTAATCAATACCATTCCCAGTTGTTTCATTATTTTATCATCATTATTAGTGTTACTATTATTATTATTGCCAATTATTATTTTGTTAATGATGTAAATAATTATTACTGTGATTGTTAATGTAATATATTTTGTATGTGTTGTTCCTGATCAGATCCATGAGATGGTCTTATGGCCCTAATCTGGTAAGGCTCATTAAGCAATAAATAAATAAATATGAACATGATCACAACGACCCAAATGAGACTGGGTAATAGGTTGTCTTCATACCAAAACATCGACTCTCCGAAGTCACGACAGCTCCTTCTATTTAAGACAAATTTGGCAGGGAACAGATATGCTGCCTGTAATTTACGGTGAAGTCATTATGACAATGCATCATGTAGCCAAATTTACGATTTGACGTTATATCTTATAGAAAAATGATCGAGGAAACTTCTAGAAGTATTATTCAAATCGGAACAGTAGTGGTACAGGAAGATTGAAGAGGTGAAATAAAACATGAGAAAATGATTATCTTGCAAGAATAAACAAAAAACTTACACAAAATGACAGTAATGGCAGACGACTTTAGAGCTGTGAAGCTGCCAGCGTCCAGAGGCTGCCTGGAGACCCGCTCGGTAGTAGCTTAACACACACACACACCGTCTGGCACTGAAAGGTGCAGGAGCACCATGAACGGCCGACGAGTCACCTGCAGCTACGGTTCTCAAACCCGCTACGTCTATCTTCAGTATTCCTTGAATCGGGCTGGTGGAAGCGACGGATGGGTGACAGCACCTGAACAGCGATTAATGGTAAGTGCCTATAGTTTGCCTACTACGTTTCACCTTATAGAGGTAAAATCGTCAAAGTAAAATCTCATACTTATAAGTTGCTAAATAAATAAAACATTGCGGAATTTATTATAACTTAACTCGGGGAATACACTATTGGCCATTAAAATTGCTACACCACGAAGATGACGTGTTACAGACAAGAAATTTAACCGACCGGAAGAAGATGCTGTGATATGCAAATGTTTAGCTTTTCAGAGCATTCACACAAGGTTGGCGCCGGTGGCGACACCTACAACGTGCTGACATGAGGAAAATTTCCAACCGATTTCTCATACACAGACAGCACATCCCTTCGAAACCCTACATTTCAGCAGGATAATGCACGACCGCATGTTGCAGGTCCTGTACAGGCCTTTCTGGATACAGAAAATGTTCGACTGCTGCCCTGGCCAGCACATTCTCCAGATCTCTCACCAACTGAAAACGTCTGGTCAATGGCGGCCGAGCAACTGGCTCGTCACAATACGCCAGTCACTACTCTTGATGAACTGTGGTATCGTGTTGAACCTGCATGAGCAGCTGTACCTGCACATGCCATCCAAACTATGTTTGACTCAATGCCCAGGCGTATCAAAAAATGGTTCAAATGGCTCTGAGCACTATGGGACTTAACATCTGAGGTCATCAGTCCCCTAGAACTTAGAACTACTTAAACCTAACTAACCTAAGGATATCACACACATCCATGCCCAAGGCAGGATTCGAACCTGCGACAGTAGCGGTCGCGCGGTTCCAGACTGAAGCGCCTAGAACCGCTAGGCTACTCTGGCCGGCCCCAGGCGTATCAAGGCCGTTATTACGGCCAGAGGTGGTTGTTCTGGATACTGATTTCTCAGGATCTATGCAACCAAATTGTGTGAAAATGTAATCACATGTCAGTTCTAGTATAATACACTCCTGGAAATGGAAAAAAGAACACATTGACACCGGTGTGTCAGACCCACCATACTTGCTCCGGACACTGCGAGAGGGCTGTACAAGCAATGATCACACGCACGGCACACCGGACACACCAGGAACCGTGGTGTTGGCCGTCGAATGGCGCTAGCTGCGCAGCATTTGTGCACCGCCGCCGTCAGTGTCAGCCAGTTTGCCGTGGCATACGGAGCTCCATCGCAGTCTTTAACACTGGTAGCATGCCGCTACAGCGTGGACGTGAACCGTATGTGCAGTTAACGGACTTTGAGCGAGGGCGTATAGTGGGCATGCGGGAGGCCGGGTGGACGTACCGCCGAATTGCTCAACACGTGGGGCGTGAGGTCTCCACAGTACATCGATGTTGTCGCCAGTGGTCGGCGGAAGGTGCACGTGCCCGTCGACCCGGGACCGGACCGCAGCGACGCACGGATGCACGCCAAGACCGTAGGATCCTACGCAGTGCCGTAGGGGACCGCACCGCCACTTCCCAGCAAATTAGGGACACTGTTGCTCCTGGGGTATCGGCGAGGAAAATTTGCCACCGTCTCCATGAAGCTGGGCTACGGTCCCGCACACCGTTAGGCCGTCTTCCGCTCACGCCCCAACATCGTGCAGCCCGCCTCCAGTGGTGTCGCGACAGGCTTGAATGGAGGGACGAATGGAGACGTGTCGTCTTCAGCGATGAGAGTCGCTTCTGCCTTGGTGCCAATGATGGTCGTATGCGTGTTTGGCGCCGTGCAGGTGAGCGCCACAATCAGGACTGCATACGACCGAGGCACACAGGGCCAACACCCGGCATCATGGTGTGGGGAGCGATCTCCTACACTGGCCGTACACCACTGGTGATCGTCGAGGGGACACTGAATAGTGCACGGTACATCCAAACCATCATCGAACCCATCGTTCTACCATTCCTAGACCGGCAAGGGAACTTGCTGTTCCAACAGGACAATGCACGTCCGCATGTATCCCGTGCCACCCAACGTGCTCTAGAAGGTGTAAGTCAACTACCCTGGCCAGCAAGATCTCCGGATCTGTCCCCCATTGAGCATGTTTGGGACTGGATGAAGCGTCGTTTCACGCGGTCTGCACGTCCAGCACGAACGCTGGTCCAACTGAGGCGCCAGGTGGAAATGGCATGGCAAGCCGTTCCACAGGACTACATCCAGCAACTCTACGATCGTCTCCATGGGAGAATAGCAGCCTGCATTGCTGCGAAAGGTGGATATACACTGTACTAGTGCCGACATTGTGCATGCTCTGTTGCCTGTGTCTATGTGCCTGTGGTTCTGTCAGTGTGATCATGTGATGTATCTGACCCCAGGAATGTGTCAATAAAGTTTCCCCTTCCTGGGACAATGAATTCACGGTGTTCTTATTTCAATTTCCAGGAGTGTATATTTGTCCAATGAATACCCGTTTATCATCTGCATTTCTTCTTGATGTAGCAATTTTAATGGCCAGTAGTGTATGTGACATTTATGGCCGTATCTTTTGACTGCATTGACTCAGAAGCTTAAGTTTTTTGCATCGCATAGGAACTGTAGACATTAGTATTTGACGTAAATTTAAACTCGATACCTCTATCCCCTCCTGAGAAAAAGAAGTCTTAACAAACGGATAGACAGACAGACAAGCAACAAACGGCAAAAAGTCTGATTTATGGAAATAACTGAAAACCTAAATCAGCACGGTCAGAACATTAGAACCACTGTGTATAAAATCCAAAGACAGAAGATAATGGTTGGCCCTAACAGAAACAATGAAAGGCAAAATTATAGGCCAGTGTGAGTGTTCCAAATAACGACATTATGCATCTAATGGCACAGAGAAGCTATTTTGTGTTAAGAACTGCAGCCGAGAAGTATGTCCATCGCATTTGGCATCTGTTTCAACAACAGAGGCGCCTTGCGGTCCAGCGTACGAAAAGGACCAAGGAAACTGCAACTAGTATTGCTACTGTATGAGTATGCTTGGCTACACTCTGCTGATTTCACAAAAGAGCGAATCAAAACGCTTGACTGGAAAACAATCCCTGTCACACTTCTTCTTCTGATCTAACACCCTCAAACGTTAATTTTTTTCTTTTTTCTCTGCTTATCGAGCAACCATCAATGAAATGTCTTTGTGAACGAAAATGAATTTTAAACTTCGATTGACGACTCTTTATCACCAAACCAGTAGCTTTCTCCAGGCGTGAAATGCAAAAATGGCTTGACCATCATAAGCTGTTTCAGCTAATGGGGGTGGGGGATATGCTGTTTTTCTGTTATATCTGTTCTAATAGAAATTACTTGTAATTTACCAGGATAACCTTATGACACAAGTCTAATCTAATAAAATACTATCTGTAACACAGACCTGTTGAAAAATCACCCACTAACAAGATATAAGGCACTTTTCAGCTCAATGTTGTCAGTGTCTAGAGAATTCCTGTGTCCTACTCAAGAAGCAATTTGGGATTACCACGAAAGTATATTAACCTGGCTATGAGGGTGGACCCAAACATAAACCCAGTTACCAAATTATTGAAGTTGACATATAATTAACTCAAATTTGTACTCACAAAATACTAAGATGTGTATAGGTATAAGTAAAAAAATTAAAGTTTGTAACGTGGCAGCTTGAATGGATGGTAATTCCGCACCTTACATGAGATTTTATATAGAGTAACAAGTAGAAGGATATGTTACCTGACATACTTTGGCGATTGTGAGCAGATTTGCCAATCAAAATGTACAGTATGTAAAGCAAAGGGATGACACTCGATTCGATGGTATTAACTTACCAAATCCAAATCCTGGATGTCAATGAGCAAAAAATGAAAAAAAGCTGCTGGAAGAAACGTTTTAGTTTGGGGGCAGACGCGAGTTGCACCGTCGCGGCCCGCATACAACAGAAGGATACTAAGAGGGGTTGGTGACCCACAGCAAGAGAGACAACGAACGCGCTGGGCAATACAACGAGGGGAGCAGGTAGCGGCCTGGCGTTGCTTGCGACAGAGAAATTCTTTAGAAAACTGCATTGTGGAATTTCCAGATGGATACAAACAGACCTGCGACGCAGTGGCTCACGTGAAATGCCCGTGGTACGCTAGTGATGTACACGTTTAACTTTTAGGAGTCAGGAGCAGGCAAAAAATGTCCAATTGGCTGAAATAAACTCGGAAGGAAAAAAAGGGGCGATGTTGCGATGCAGTTCAAAGACAGGCCCTTTGCGATTGGCAGGGATAGTTTCTAGAAGATGAAAGGAATGCTGCTATTGGTCTGAAAAGCCGTGACGTGAAGCACAAAAGGACACCGTTGGAGGACAGTTTGCTACGAAAGACACAATACCGAAAACTTCGGGGACTCTCCTCTGATCCAGCGTCAAATGTAGAACAGGGCGCATCACGCTCTGTCCGACGTCAAAAGAGGAGTTTTGTGTGAACACTGCCTTCACTTTGGCTGACATTCAGCTAGAAATTAGCTAAAGAGTCTTTGAGCTCTGATAGCAGAGAAACGAAACAGCCACCTGGTTAATTGTTCTTGCGAGAACTGAGAGGGCATTGAAGCATACATGCTGCTCCATCTATGCACGTGCATATCGCTATATTTTCCAGACTAGGGATGAGTGCATGGTTTCTCACCTAACGAGAAACATAGGAAAGTTTCAGCTGATAAAAGCAGTAAAGATATTGATTAGCTTTTTGATAGTATTTTCAGAGGGTGAGAGGAGCCATGCAGCTGACAGCACGTCACAGCTAAAGGTAAATGCCACTGGTAGAGGCTTAAAATTGTTGGATCACTAGCTTGTATCCACTGTGAACTCGAGCAACCTTGAGTAATCTTTTGCTCATCTTGTCACAAAAATTAACCATCCTCTGTAGACTTTATTGTCATCCTAAGTAGTACCGAACTTAGAACCGGAATCGGATGATTTGTCGTAATACTGGCCAACTTCACTGTCTAGAAATAAGGAAAATTTTGTAGAGAACCTTCTATTTAAATTTGATGTAGTGGTGTTCAATGTTATTTCGGCTAAACAGGACGTAATGCATTATATCGACAATTGTCTTTAAATTGCCATGTCACAATCTATGTAAACTCGTGTGCTTCTTTGACAATAACAGAGAAATTAAACCAATTTTACAGCTAAACACCGATGTGTTCTGTCATAGAAAAAGGGTCCACTCCGAACCTCAAAATTTTATTCTAGTGACGCTAACGCACTCGCAGGGTGTTTCTGCTGATGTCTGACGAACGTGAAAAGGAGTGGAGTGTCAGAAGTTTTAACAAGAATGCGAGGTCACAATTTCTTAAATGTTTCAGCTTTATATCTAGGGGATACTACACCAAAATTTCGATGAGACTTTAGGTACTGAAGTTCATAGCACGGTAAGTTTGTAGCGATAAAATGTTGAAGTCTCCAGGGACATTAGAGTCTGCGACTAAAGAACTATTTCCCGCAGGAAGTGGCCACATTACAACTTAACTAGTGAACCAGTACTGCTACAAGTACCATCTTAGTGTAGTGTTGTTGATTAACAAAGATAATTAGTAATGTTAAATATGAGATTAGTTACATATTCTGTAAGGAATGGGCCGGACGCGGTGACCGAGCGGATCTAGGAGCTTCAGTCTGGAACAGCGCGACTGCTACGGTCGAAGGTTCGAATCCTGCCTCGGGCATCGATGTGTGTGATGTCTTTAGGTTAGTTAGGTTTAAGTAGTTCTAAGTCCTAGGGGACTAATGACCTCAGATGTTAAGTCCCATACTGCTCAGAGCGATTTGAACCAGTTTTGTAAGGAATGATCCTCTTGGATTCAAAAAAATATATTTAAAACCCCAATGCCACAGTGACAATCATTCCGATTATTTACTCGAAACGACAACGAAATATCAAGCGAACTTAACAGGAAAATTCTGAACCACATCAGGAAGTAAATCAACTGTCACATACTTGCCAATCGTATTCGACAATATATAGGGTGAAGCACCTCAAACTTATACCAGAAATATTGCGAAAGTGGAAAGTGTTACTGATGTGTGGTTTTCACAAAATGGACTGCCAGTCGGGAGCTTGTATAGTTAGCGGATTAACAGGTTGTACAAATACATAGAAAGTGTACTTTTGTGCAAAGTACACTTTTGAAATGAAACAATTCGTATTGACATTAACAAACAAAAAGTAGGGTAATGTACACTACTGGCCATTACAATTGCTACACCACGAAGATGACGTGCTACAGACGCGAAATTTAACCGACATGAAAAAGATGCTGTGATATGCAAATGATTGGCTTTTCAGAGCACTCACACAAGGTTGGCCCCAGTGTCGACACCTACAGTGTGCTGACATGAGGAAAGTTTCCAACCGATTTCTCATACACAAACATCAGCTGACTGGCGTTGCTTGGTGAAACGTTGTTGTGATGCATCGTGTAAGGAGGAGAAATGCGTACCATCGTGTTTCCGATGTGGTGACTGGGTGTTGTGTGATGTCCTTAGGTTAGTTAGGTTTAAGTAGTTCTAAGTTCTAGGGGACTGATGACCATAGATGTTAAGTCCCATAGTGCTCAGATCCATTTGAACCATTTGAACGTTTCCGATTTTGACAAAGGTCGGATTGTAGCCTATCGCGATTGCGGTTTATCGTATCGCGACATTGCTGCTCGCGTTGGTCGAGGTCCAGTGACAGGTTAGCAGAATATGGACTCGGTGGGTTCAGGAGGGTAATACGGAACGCCGTGCTGGATCCCAACGGCCTCGTATCACTAGCAGTCGAGATGACAGGCATCTTATACACATGGCTGTAACAGATCGTGGAGCCACGTCTCGATCCCTGAGTCAACAGATGGGGACGTTTGCAAGACAACAACCATCGGAACGAACAGTTCGACGACGTTTGCAGCAGCATGGACTGTCAGCTCGGAGACCATGTCTGCGGTTACCCTTGACGCTGCATCACAGACAGGAGCGCCTGCGATGGTGTACTCAACAACGAACCTGGGTGCACAAATGACAAAACGTCACTTTTTCGGATGAATCCAGGTTCTGTTTACAGCATCATGATGGTCGCAACCGTGGTTGGCGACATCGCGGTGAACGCACATTGGAAGCGTGTATTCGTCATCGCCATACTGGCGTATCACCCGGTGTGATGGTATGGGGTGCCGTTGGTTACACGTCTCGGTCACCTCTTGTTCGCGTTGACGGCACTTTGAACAGTGGACATTACATTTCAGATGTGTTACGACCCTTGGCTCTACCCTTCATTCGATCCCTGCGAAACCCTACATTTTAGCAGGATAATACACGACCGCATGTTGCAGGTCCTGTACGGGCCTTTCTGGATACAGAAAATGATCGACTGCTGCCCTGGCCAGCACATTCTCCAGATCTCTCGCCAACTGTAAATGTCTGGTCAATGGTGGCCGAGCAACTGGCTCGTCACAATACGCCAGTCTCTACTCTTGATGAACTGTGGTATCGTGTTGAAGCTGCATGGGCAGCTGTACCTGTACGCGCCATCCAAGCTCTGTTTGAGTCAATGCCCAGGCTTATCAAGGCCGTTATTAAGGCCAGAGGTGGTTGTTCTGGGTACTGATTTCTCTGGATTTAGGCACCCAAATTGCGTGAAAATGTTGTCACATGCCAGTTCTAGTATAATATACACTCCTGGAAATTGAAATAAGAACACCGTGAATTCATTGTCCCAGGAAGGGGAAACTTTATTGACACATTCCTGGGGTCAGATACATCACATGATCACACTGACAGAACCACAGGCACATAGACACAGGCAACAGAGCATGCACAATGTCGGCACTAGTACAGTGTATATCCACATTTCGCAGCAATGCAGGCTGCTATTCTCCCATGGAGACGATCGTAGAGATGCTGGACGTAGTCCTGTGGAACGGCTTGCCATGCCATTTCCACCTGGCGCCTCAGTTGGACCAGCGTTCGTGCTAGACGTGCAGACCGCGTGAGACGACGCTTCATCCAGTCCCAAACATGCTCAATGGGGGACAGATCCGGAGATCTTGCTGGCCAGGGTAGTTGACTTACACCTTCTAGAGCACGTTGGGTGGCACGGGATACATGCGGACGTGCATTGTCCTGTTGGAACAGCAAGTTCCTTTGTCGGTCTAGGAATGGTAGAACGATGGGTTTGATGACGGTTTGGATGTACTATTCAGTGTCCCCTCGACGATCACCAGTGGTGTACAGCCAGTGTAGGAGATCGCTCCCCACACCATGATGCCGGGTGTTGGCCCTGTGTGCCTCGGTCGTATGCAGTCCTGATTGTGGCGCTCACCTGCACGGCGCCAAACACGCATACGACCATCATTGGCACCAAGGCAGAAGCGACTCTCATCGCTGAAGACGACACGTCTCCATTCGTCCCTCCATTCAAGCCTGTCGCGACACCACTGGAGGCGGGCTGCACGATGTTGGGGCGTGAGCGGAAGACGGCCTAACGGTGTGCGGGACCGTAGCCCAGCTTCATGGAGACGGTTGCGAATGGTCCTCGCCGATACCCCAGGAGCAACAGTGTCCCTAATTTGCTGGGAAGTGGCGGTGCGGTCCCCTACGGCACTGCGTAGGATCCTACGGTCTTGGCGTGCATCCGTGCGTCGCTGCGGTCCGGTCCCAGGTCGACGGGCACGTGCACCTTCCGCCGACCACTGGCGACAACATCGATGTACTGTGGAGACCTCACGCCCCACGTGTTGAGCAATTCGCCGGTACGTCCACCCGGCCTCCCGCATGCCCACTATACGCCCTCGCTCAAAGTCCGTCAACTGCACATACGGTTCACGTCCACGCTGTCGCGGCATGCTACCAGTGTTAAAGACTGCGATGGAGCTCCGTATGCCACGGCAAACTGGCTGACACTGACGGCGGCGGTGCACAAATGCTGCGCAGCTAGCGCCATTCGACGGCCAACACCGCGGTTCCTGGTGTGTCCGGTGTGCCGTGCGTGTGATCATTGCTTGTACAGCCCTCTCGCAGTGTCAGGAGCAAGTATGGTGGGTCTGACACACCGGTGTCAATGTGTTCTTTTTTCCATTTCCAGGAGTGTATTTGACCAATGAATATCCGTTTATCATCTGCATTTCTTCTTGGTGTAGAAATTTTAATGGCCAGTAGTGTATATAGGGTGAAGTACCTAAAACTTTTACCAGAAATATTGCGAAAGTGGAAAGTGTTATTGGTGGGTGGTTTTCACAAAATGGATTGGTAGTCAGTAGCTCGTATAGTTATCGAATAAACTGAATAAATGTGGTCGTGTATTTTTGTGCAAAGTACACTTTTGAAATGAAACAATGCTTATTGACATTAACAGACTAAAAGTAGGGTAATGTAGAAAGTCAGTGGTGTTTGTTGCTGGATTCTAGTGCAACTCATTTATGAGATATCGTATTTTGAAAAGTTTCCATGCCAACATTTGTGTGTGCCATTCAATCGTCATAGTTGCCAGGTACGATGTTGTTATGCTAGTTTACAGTGTGCTTGTGTGTTCCTTGAGTGCACTGCGGAGTGCTAGCTAGTGTATGATAGTCCAAGCAGAAGGTGTGTGGACAGTTTAGGTAGAATGAAGTTCGTTCTTGTAGGGTGTACGAGGAAAGATATCCCAATAGACGTCAGCCATCTCGGCAGTTATTTATCAACCTCTTCAACCAGTTACATGAAAATGGTAGTGTAACACTTAGGCAACGTACCAGAAGGAAACAATTACCGACAGAACAGGAGGGAATTAGCGTTTTTGCTGCTGTTATACTTGATCCGCACGCTAGTTTTCGCGAAATCGCACGGGGAAGTGGCACGAGTCAGGGAAGTATCCCATACATTCTACATCGACACAGGTACCACACCTACACATCTCTCTCCATCAAGAGCTGCATGGAAAAGATTATGAGAATCGTGTTAACCTCTGAAATTGGGCATTAAGACAGGATACTCCAGACGTATCATGTACATTGTTTAGTGATGAAGCCACATTTACTAATCATCTTCAGGTAAACCGCCGAAACATGCACTGTTGGTTCGTTGACAGTCCCCGTTGGCTTCGTCAGGTGGAATGTTAGCGTCTACAGAGTTAAACGTGTGGTGTGGGATAATTAACCATCTGTTCATAGGC
Organism: Schistocerca serialis cubense; assembly: GCF_023864345.2. Lineage (NCBI taxonomy): Eukaryota > Metazoa > Arthropoda > Insecta > Orthoptera > Acrididae > Schistocerca > Schistocerca serialis. The sequence continues at coordinate 838,036,462 of NC_064640.1, forward strand.
CTGTCTTTCATAGACGGAACACCGAACGCGAGCAAGTTTCATAGCCTCCTAACAGATCATCTTCCACGGATGCTAGATGTTTCTCTGCAGACTAGGAGGAATCTCTGGTACCAACATGATGACTATCCAGTCCATAGTGCGCGAAGTATTACAGTATGTCTTCACGAACTGTTCCCAAATCTCTGGACTGGAGGCAGACAACTTTTTTTTTTTTTTTTTTTTTTTAGAGAATCCTGAAAGACCCTGTCTACAAGGACATACCAGTCAAACCTGATGATATGCAACGACTTATTTCTGCATCGTAATCGGACATCTCCGCTGTAATGCTAGTACGTCGATCCATACCAAACTGGAAGCCTGTATTGCCACTGCTAGTGGTTATTTTGAACACAAGCTGTGATGGTGAATTGTCTCATTACTGGTCGGCATTCACATAACTAATATATGCATTTGGGTTGTTCTTTAGTGTGTGCTATGTCAGGTACTGAACAAGTATCAGCGCGGGAACTTTTCAAAATACGATACCTCGTAAACGACTCGTACTAGAAACCTGCAACGAACATCCCTGGCATTCCAATGCACACTTCTTTTAGTCTGTTAATGTCAACAGGCATTATTCCATTTCAAAAACTGCATGACTGAACAAAAAAATTACTTTCTAAGTATTACTACAATCCGTTGATTGGCAAACAAGACAAGCCCCTGACTGCCAATCCATTCTGTAACAATCGTACATCAATAGCACTTTGCATTTCCGCAATATTTGCGTTGCAAGTTTTAGGTGATTTACCCCATATGGAATGTAGTCGAATTAAATCGGGTGATGCTGAGGGTATTAGATTAGGAAATGAGACGCTTAAAGTAGTAAATGAGTTTTGCTATTTGGGGAGCAAAATAACTAATGATGGTCGAAGTAGAGAGGATATAAAATGTAGACTGGCAATGGCAAGGAAAGCGTTTCTGAAGAAGAGAAATTTGTTAACATCGAGTATACATTTAAGTGTCAGGAAGTCTTTACTTAAAGTATTTGTATGGAGTGTAGCCATGTATGGAAGTGAAACGTTGACGATAGACTGTTTAGACAAAAAGAGAATAGAAGCTTTCGAAATGTGGTACTACAGAAGGATGCTGAAGATTAGATGGGTAGATCACATAACTAATGAGGAGGTACTGAATAGAATTGGGGAGAAGAGAAATTTGTGGCACAACTTGACTAGAAGAAGGGATCGATTGGTAGGACATATTCTGAGGCATCAAGGGATCACCAATTTAGTATTGGAGGGCAGCGCGGAGGGTAAAAATAGTAGAGGGAGATCAAGAGATGAATACACTAAACAGATTCTGAAGGATGTAGGTTGCAGTAGGTACTGGGAGATGAAGAAGCTTACACAGGATAGAGTAGCATGGAGAGCTGCATCAAACCAGTCTCTGGACCGAAGACCACAACAACTACCCCATATATGTGGTGTCTGTTCATTTGGACATTTCAGAAAAAAACAGACACCACACATATATAACTAAGCCGAGGACGGCCAATGATCTCTTCAGTAGAGACGCACATAGGCTCGAATTCTTACGGGATTCGGCGAAATGCTGCGAATAATGGAGATAATGGGCAAGGAGAACTACATTTGCAGTGTGTGGTCAAGTTGAGGATTTGTATCTGACGGGAAGTGTGCTACGCTAGTCCGTGCAGGAGGGACGACCATTGTGTCCGGATGGCCCAGTGGTCAGCACATCTGCCTTGTAAGTAGAAGGCCTGGGTTCAAATCCCGTTTCGGCACAAATATCCAACTTTCCCCATCGATTTATTCAATGCCCGCTCGCAGGCAGTCTCTCTAATTTCTTTGTGTATTCATCAATGTTGCAAATTCCCTATTAGTTTAGCGACAGGAAGAATACATTTAGTGGGCCGATCTTCTGAGCTGGCGAGCATTTGGGAAGCTCGCCTTGCAAAGACGTGGCAAAGCCTGCTGCTACCGCATTAAATGTCAGTCGAAATATGTGAAGCATAGTCCAGTGAGTTTTATTCGCATTTCTGTAACTATTATTTCATCCAAAATATAAATAACATCCATTCTCACTAACTGGAACTCAAACATCATAAATAAAGAGCAGGAGGAATTATGGGGACGACTTAACCTTCAGTAACGGGAGTAACTACTTTTGTTTTTTATATCTTATTTATTCTGTAAACATGAAGCTCATTCTCCGGAAGTGAGTGGCTCTTTTAGCATCACCTGACTCTGTTAAAACCACGAGAAAAAAGCATTCCTTTTAACATTATTACCTACAGGAGTTTTCCTTAAGAACACTTTCATTGGTACCACCTCTGACATATACTGACGCAAATGAAAGTGCAACGTAACACCAATTACAAAATACGAAAACCACAATGGTACGTGATAAACTGCGAATAACTCGCAGTTTCAAATCAGAAAAGCAAACAGTCCAAGGAAATCTTTCGCAGAGACCAAAAAACAGGGCTCAAAAAGTAGTGTAGAAAACGAAATAAGTAAATGAGTACAGTGCTAGTTCAATAATGTTATATAATGCATGAGACTATATTGCTGATGATTAACTAATTTCATATATTTATCTTCTGTGTTCAACAAACGAACAAGGAAAACACTATAAAATATATACTGATTAATACAAATTAATTGCAACTTACCATGGTAACAAAATGGTTCAAATGACTCTGAGCACTATGCGACTTAACATCTGAGGTCATCAGTCCCCTAGAACTTACAACTACTTAAACCTAACTAACCAAGGGACATCACACACATCCATGCCCGAGGCAGGATTCGAAACTGCGACCGTAGCGGTCGCGCGGTTCCAGATTGAAGCGCCCAGAAACGCTCGGCCACCAGCGGCCGGCACCATGGTAACCTTCCTACAAATGTCTTCATAATTAAACAAAGTAACCATAAAACAAATGTTCCCATATAGCCCCGAAATAGCAAAATATTACGCAATTTTGCCATAAAAAACAGTTGTGATATGTGTAGTCTTGTCGAAGTAGCGTTACAGCACTACATGGAAAGTATGTAAATGTAGCAGCGAGAGCAGACACATAACGAAATTCAGTTAACAAATTATTCAGTGCCTCACTTACGGCACAACAATTTTATCTTCATAAAAAAACTAAAAATTATACCCGAGTTAGCAAAAAAAGCAGCAAACAGCCTACCTTAGGCACTGGAGTAGTTAAGATCTGTTGTTCCGTCTGCGAGAGCACATGGAAGAGGAAGTGTTTACAACTCTGATACTCGCGCGTGTTGTTGTTGCCTGAAGAGATCGGTATTTCAGGAAGACTGTGATCCAATTTACCCACGGCCTTTGAAATAGAGCGTTTTCTGAGGAATTAAGTTCTATTACGTGTTACAGACCACAATGGGACAGGCCTATCTATAGTAAGCAGCATAATGTACGTCACGATGACCAATGAAACTGCATGAGAAAGAACTATCTCCGCTGCTCAAAGGGCCTTTAAAATTCAATATTCTGATGGCCATATCAACGATGTTACAGTGGCTCCTTCAGGCTTGGGAACGAGTGTCATTTAGATCATCAGGTACATTTGGATCTTTGAACTGCCGATTGAGATTCCAGAATCGATGGTGATTGATTCGCTGCGACCATATGGGACGATAGTCAGTCATACACCTGAACGCTGCGCGAGTTTGAGGACGTAGCCCGTGCTACACGGCGTCCGACAGGTGAGGATCGTCCTTAACAAACGTATCCCTTCATACACTACTGGCCCTTGAAATTGCTACACCAAGAAGAAATGCAGATGATAAACGGTATTCACTGGAGAAATATAATATGCTAGAACTGTCATGTTATCACATTTTCACGCAATCTGAGTGCATAGATTCTGAGAAATCAGTACTCAGAACAACCACCTCTGGCAGTAATAACGGCCTTGATACGCCTGGGCATTGAGTCAAATAGAGCTTGGATGGCGTGTACAGGTACAGCTGCCCATGCAGCTTCAACACGATACCACAGTTCATCAAGAGTAGTGACTGGCGTATTGTGACGAGCCAGTTGCTCGCCCATCATTGACCAGACGTTTTCAGTTGGTGAGAGATCTGGAGAATGTGCTGGCCAGGGCAGCTGTCGAACATTTTCTGTATCCAGAAAGTCCCGTACAGGACCTGCAACATGCGGTCGTGTATTATCCTGCTGAAATGTAGGGTTTCGCAGGGATCGAATGAAGGGTAGAGCCAAGGGTCGTAACACATCTGAAATGTAACGTCCACTGTTCAAAGTGCCGTCAATGCGAACAAGAGGTGACGAGACGTGTAACCAATGGCACCCCATACCATCACGCCGGGTGATACGCCAGTATGGCGATGACGAATACACGCTTCCAATGTGCGTTCACTGCGATGTCGCCAACCACGGATGCGACCATCATGTTGCTGTACACAGAACCTGGATTCATCCGAAAAAATGACGTTTTGCCATTCGTGCACCCAGGTTCGTCGCTGAGTACACCATCGCAGGCGCTCCTGTCTGTGATGCAGCGTCAAGGGTAACCGCAGCCACGGTCTCCAAGCTGATAGTCCATGCTGCTGCAAACGTCGTCGAAGTGTTCGTGCAGATGGTTGTTGTCTTGCAAACGTCCCCATCTGTTGACTCAGGGATCGAGACGTGGCTGCACGATCCGGTACAGCCATGCGGATAAGATGCCTGTCATCTCGACTGCTAGTGAAACGAGGCCACTGGGATCCAGCACGGCGTTCCGTATTACCCTCCTGAACCCACCAATTCCATATTTTGCTGACAGTCATTTGATCTCGACCAACGCCAGCAGTAATGTCGCAATACGATAAACCGCAATCGCGATAGGCTACAATGCGACCTTTATCAATGTCGGAAACGTGACGGTACGCATTTCTCCTCCTTACACGAGGCATCACAACAACGTTTCACCAGGCAACGCCGGTCAACTGCTGTTTGTGTATCACAAATCTGTTGGAAACTTTCCTTATGACAGCACGTTGTAGGTGTCGCCACCGGCGCCAACCTTGTGTGAATGCTGTGAAAAGCTAATCATTTGCATATCACAACATCTTCTTCCTTTCGGTTAAATTTCGCGTCTGTAGCACGTCATCTTCGTGGTGTAGCAATTTTAATGGCCAGTAGTGTACTTATGTATTGGAGGACGTCGAGCTACTGTGATTTATGACGGGCAGCCGCGGACATGTTCTGACTATGGTGGATAAGGACAGAACCGCTCAGAGTGCATACAACGCCGCATCAGCAACTGCCTCGTGGAGAAGCATTACAGCGAGAAGTTCCCACGCAACTGCCGATTACATACGTGTTGGTGGATCTTCGGAAGGTGTTGCTGAGTTCGGAGCGTGAGACGGACGTGTTGATGTAAGAGTGGACCTAATTATGAGAGCAGGGATGTGGCGGGGAGGACGCCCTTCATCCCCTTCACAGCAGATGAGGGAGGAACCTCACGCTGCCTCAGAAGCAGCACGCTGCACGGAAGTGGAGTTCAAGTGGGTGCCGGCATCAATGGATAACGAGAGCATGATGAAAAACGTGAGACGTCTCGTACAGCGGCAGAGAGCAGAGCTCGAAAGGAACGTTCGCCGAAGTGTCGCGAGAAGCGGCGCCATAGTTTGGGCGATACGTTCTCCACTTGCCTAGAGGACACGGAAGATATTGGAGCCAAAGAGACATCTGACATGGAACACGCGTCTTTGGAGGACGTCGAAAGGGTCCCTTCGAGGGTGCGGAGCCGAAGAGACATCTGACATGGAACACACGTCTTTGGAGGACGTCGAAAGGGTCCCTTCGAGTGGTGACCCGATATCCTCCCTCTCGTACAGTCCCTCTTCATTGGCAACGATTGACTTGGCGTTATCATTGGCGCATGCACAGGTCGTCAGTTGCGGAGAGATATCGTTATAAGTGTTCAGTGCACTGAGTATTCAGGCACACTTGTACTTTGCCCACCACTAAAGTCTGATGTTAGTTCTGCCACAGTTCGCCGCCTGTGCTGTTTTACCAGTCTGCACAGACTATGCCGCCCGACGACTGTAATGAAGGGTCGCCGCCCAACCACACAACATCAGAAATATCCAGACACTATAGGATGATAGTGGCATTGAAATAGAGGATGACACGCGTAAAGCTGAAATACTAAACACCTTTTTCCAAAGCTGTTTCACAGAGGAAGACCGCACTGGAGCTCCTTCTCTAAATCGTCGCACGAACGAAAAAATGGCTGACATCGAAAGAAGTGTCCAAAGAATAGAAAAGCAACTGAAATCACTCAACAGAGGAAAGTCCACTGGACCTGACGGGATACCAATTCGATTCTACGCAGAGTACGCGAAAGAACCTCCCTTCTAACAGCCGTGTACCGCAAGTCTCTAGAGGAACGGAAGGCTCCAAATGATTGGGAAAGAGCACATGTAGTCCCAGTTTTCAAGAAGAGTCGTCGAGCAGAGGCCTATATCCCTGACATCGATCTGTTGTAGAACTTTAGAACATGTTTTTAGCTCGCGTATCACGTCATTTCTGGAAACCCAGAATCTACCCTGTAGGAATCAACATGGATTCCGGAATCAGCGATCGTGTGAGACCCAACTCGCTTTATTTGTTCATGAGACCCAGAAAATATTAGATACAGGCTCCCAGGTAGATGCCATTTTCGTTGACTTTCGGAAGGCGTTCGATACAGTTCCGCACTGTCGCCTGATAAACAAAGTAAGAGCCTACGGAATATCAGACCAGCTGTGTGGCTGGATTGCAGAGTTTTTAGCAAACAGAACACAGCAGTTGTTCTCAATGGAGAGACGTCTACAGACGTCAAAGGAACCTCTGGCGTGCCACAGGGGAGTGTTATGGGACCATTGCTTTTCACAATATATATAAATTACCTAGTAGATAGTGTCCGATGTTCCATGCGGCTTTTCGCGGATGATGATGTAGTATACAGAGAAGTTGCAGCATTAGCAAATTGCAGCGAAATGCAGGAAGATCTGCAGCGGATAGGCACTTGGTGCAGGGAGTGGCGACTGATCTTTAACATAGACAAATATAATGTATTGCGAATACTTAGAAAGAAGGATCCTTCATTGTATGATTATATGATAGCGGAATAAACACTGGTAGCAGTTACTTCTGTAAAATATCTGGGGGTAAGCGTACGGAACGATTTGAAGTGGAATGATCATATAAAATTAATTGTTGGTAAGGCGGGTGCCAGGTTGAGATTCATTGGGAGAGTCCTTAGGAAATGTAGTCCATCAACAAAGGAGGTGGCTTACAAAACACTCGTTCGAGCTATACTTGAGTATTTCTCATCAGTGTGGGATCCGTACCAGATCGGGTCGACGGAGGAGATAGAGAAGATCCACAGAAGAGCGGCGCGTTTCGTCACAGGGTTATTTGGCAAGCGTTACGGAGATGTTTAGCAAAGTCAAGTGGCAGACTCTGTAAGAGAGGCGCTTTGCATCGCGGTGTAGCTTGCTGTCCAGGTTTCGAGAGGGTGCGTTTCTGGATGAGGTATCGAATATATTGCTTCCCCCTACTTATACCTCCCGAGGAGATCACGAATGTAAAATTAGAGAGATTCGAGTGCCCACGGACGCTTTCCGGCAGTCGTTCTTCCCGCGAACCATACGCGACTGGAACAGGAAAGGGAGGTAATGACAGTGGTACGTAAAGTGCCCTCCGCCACACACCGTTGGGTGGCTTACGGAGTATAAATGTAGGTGTGGATGTAGATGTAGATGTTTCACCTAGGTTTTACCACGTGTTGCAGACATTCACCACAGCACTACTCTAACACCGGAAAAGTCATGCAGTTTCCGAAATGCTCCTTCCGAGCCTACAGGGCATCACAAACTGAACTTGTACAAACTCAGATGTATTGTGCGACTTCCCCATTCCACACACGGACAGCACGTTAACTGATACTACATAAACCACGCATATGTCTGAGTGGCGCCGTCACAGCATGTCTTCAAGATGGCTGCTACACTTGACGTTCGTCAGAAGCAACGTGCTGTCATAGAATTCCTGTGCCGTGAAAACGAGAGAGTGGGAAACATCCACAAGAGGTTGAAAAAAGTGTATGGAAATGCTGCTGTCGATCGCAGTACAGTTAGTCGGTGGGCAAGCAGGTTACGTGATGAAAGCGGGCACGGCAATATTGAGGATTGTCCTCGCAGCGGCAGGCCTCGTACTGCACACACTCCAGACAATGTGCAGAGAGTTAACGAATTGGTGACTGCTGACAGACGCATCACAGTGAACGAATTGTCACGCTACGGTGTTTTTCGATTCCGAAGGACTCTTGCTTGTCGACATCATGCCAAGTGGAACCACCATAAATTCTTATGCATATGTGACGACACTTAAGAAACTTCAAGCTCGACTGAGTCGTGTTCGACCACATCGGCAAAAGCAGGATGTTTTGCTGTTGCATGACAATGCACGGCCACATGTCAGTCAAAAAACCATGGAAGCGATCACAAAACTCGGATGGACAACACTGAAACACCCGCTTTACAGTCCTGACCTGGCTCCATGTGACTATCATCTCTTTGGGAAGCTGAAAGACTCTCTTTGTGGAACAAGGTTAGAAGATGATGATGACTCCCTTGTGGACGCTGCCAAACATGGCTCCAACAGGTTGGTCCAGAACTTTACCGTGCGGGTATACTGGCGCTGGTTCCAAGATGGCGTAAGGCAGTTGAGAGGGATGGAAATTATGTGGAGAAATGAAAATATTGTTCCTAAAGGATGTATCTACAAACTGTAAGACTTTCAAACATGTAGAATAAAAGATGAATTTAAAAAAAAATAGTGTGCATTTCTTTTGGAGTGACCCTCGTATTTTCGTTAGAAAAATTTCGTGTGTTACAATTTGTCCTTGTTGTTGCAGCATTTATTCCCAAAATGCTGGATGCTCTCCATCGACAGCTGGATGCCGAAAGGTGGCGGCCATCGAGTCAGAGGTAATGGAGTAGCCTCCAGCGGCAATTCGGTCGATGCAGCAGGCATGTAACTACATATTCTCGTTAAAAAGAAAATAATTTCTTGAACAAATTTCGTAGTATTGAATGCGTTGAGAAGTGTTCGTAGTATGCAACAATTCTTTTTCGTGATGTTACAGCAAATATACTGGTCGATCTCGATCGGTTGCTGGAGACCTCTCTCCAGCTGGTGAACCAAACGTGCCTGGAGCATTTCATTACTCACATGTGAGCTGCTACATAGAGTCTTATTAACGAAAAAAGGATTATTTAATATAAAAAAACACTCTACACTTGTACTCATTACAGTAACGTCAGCAAAAGTTGGACGTTAAGACTGTACTTCACAACCGCCTCTGAATCGGCCAGTGTGGCCGAGCGGTTCTAGGCGCTACAGTCCGGACACGCGCGACCGCTACGGTCGCAGGTTCGAATCCTGCCTCGGGCATGGATGTGTGTGATGTCCTTAGGTTAGTTAGATTTAAGTAGTTCTAAGTTCTAGGGGACCGATGACCTCAACAGTTAAGCCCCATAGTGCTCAGAGCCATTTGAACCGCCTCTGACATATCGTTAGAGCTCAGACAACACAATATTGTCGATGACAAATCAGGTAATATCGAAACCTAAAACTTCCGAGAGGAATAGGTTGCAGATTTTATATGCACAGTGATATTTTATAAAATTTATTACAATCGGAGAAAAACGTTCTGAGACAAACATGCGGTACCTTGGGTCATGTTTGCCACCATGACGGAAGTCATTAAGAAACGCTCTGACAACATACGTAGCGCTTTATTAAGATTAATGTATCACAAGACAGACTCATACACAGTTTCCAGCAAAGAAGAAAAAGAGAGCCATGACCAACCAAATCGTTTTAGAAAGCTGCTGACCAACTTCGTAGCAGTGACTCGTTCGTCGCTGTGACATACTCCTTGCTAAGCGGATGACTTCTATGTCTAGTATTTTTCGAAATTACACATATGTAAGCACTGACTTGTCAGTAAATAATAGACTTCCATGTAAGTAGTTCTTGCGGTAACCGTAGCCCACAGCCGTTAAAGCATCCTGCTAAGGATCTATGACTTTTGATGAAATTTCATATTTTGTCGTAACACATCACAGTAATCCTAAACATACTATACATATGCTAAAAATTATTGATTCGAAGACCAATCACAGCTACCCTACCACCATACTGACATCAGCACAGTGTAGTAGAACCGTGACACATCTGGAATGACTATGTTTCTGATGACACTAGCTGCGAGAGCATAAGAAAGCTTGTCTTCCAGCCTTAATTCTATAGGAAGTAACATGGGCAGATGAGATTATTTCAGTCATACGGCTGAGTAACTCCGAGTTTTATCATCAGTTTTGCTACCAGTACAGATGTTTTGTGTAATCGATTTCCTCGTTAAAACTGCAGGCATACAGTTTTTTTTATAAACCATTATAGGCCCTGGATGTATTTCCTTGAGTAGAGTATCAAGGTAATACCGCCTACCATTACCGAATACTCCATTAAAACTGCTGTCTCTTATAACATATACACATCGAACTAAAAATATAAGGTGTATTCGAATTTTAGGAGTCATAATCAGTAAAGACGTCAAGCACAGTTCCTTCGGAGCTAATATTACTCACTTCCAGTAGACAAACTGCGGAATGATCTTAGGTATACATATTCCGTAATTTTAAAAGGTCTGCTCGACAAACGTATCAGAAAGGCTTAACGTGTTCTATATCGCAACCAACCCAACACTCCAGGGCAGATATGTAGATGTTCTTTGCATTCTCAGATTTACTCACACTAGAATTTTACATACTCATTTGCTTACAACGAACAGTAACATGGATGTGCAACATGAAATACCACATTTACAGCACATTGTTTTACAAACCATGATAGTTCCTGATTGTCTTTTTTGAGTAGAGTATCGAGATATTACATCCTACCATTACCAAATATTTCATTAAAACTGCAGTCTTCCACCAACGTACACATCCAGCTAAAAATGTAACACTTATGTATTATAATTCTAGGAGTCATAACCAGAAAAGACGTCATGATCATTACCATATGATCTAGCATTACTCACCCCGCAGTAGATCTTTCTAAGGCGTTTGGTACAGTCGACCACAAGATTCTTTTAAATAAATTAGAAGCATTATGAATAGGATAGGTAGCTAACGACTGGTTCCGATCATACCTAACAGATAGGGTACAAAGAGTAGACACAACACATTCTTCAAATAGATCCAAACATTTAGTGAAACACTTATCAGAACCAAAATACATTAATATAGGGGTTCCGCAAGGTAGCATATTAGGACCAATGCTGTTCCTGATACACATCAATGAATTTCCTAGTAGTGTTACTCATGGTGAAAAAATCCTCTTCACTGATGACAGCAATATTATAGTCACTGAGAAAACAAGAGAACTCCTTGCCGAGAAAGCAAATGAAACTCTCAAGAAAGTTTATGATTGGTCAATAAGTAATAAAGTGACATTGAACATGAAGAAAACTAATGCCATGAATTTCAGTTTGAAGAGGAATAATGACAATGTTAAATTAAATATAGATGGCACCTCTATAGACTGTGTAACAAATGCAAAATTTCTAGGAATGAATATTGATTCTCAGTTGAAGTGGTGTGAACACACAAAGGTAGTTGCAAACAAAATGTCGTCAGCATGTTATGTCCTTAGAATCCTATCACCAGCGTGTAAAATGCAGTGTCTTTTAGTTACATATTGTTCATATGTACACCGAGTTCTTAGCTATGGAATTCTTTTTTTGGGAACAAATGCACAAAATATGAACACAATTTTCGAACTCCAGAAAAGAGCCATAAGAATAATAACCAAAAATACTAGTCGAGCTCATTGTAAAGATCTGTTCAGAACTCTGGGGATTTTAACTGCTCCATGTGAATACATTTACCAGTCAGTTGTACACATGAAAAATAACATTGGAAATTACTGCACAAACAGCTCTGTCCATGACCATGCAACAAGAGATAGACTCAACTTCCATTTACCAAGAAAAAATAAACATAAAACTCAAAACAGCATTTTCTACCAAGGAATAAAACTGTACAATAAATCACCAAAAGAGATTAAAGAAATTGCCAGAAATACACGTATTTAAAAAGGCAGTTAAAAAGTACCTGTTATGCAATATATTTTATACATTGAAGGATTAATTAGCTAAAACAGAGTAAGGGTTTGATAAAAAGTGTTACACAAATAAATAGTAATAATAACGATTATAAAATATCCAGCATTCCACATAACACCTTCACTTTATGTTTTTTCCTTCTTTTTTTCCTTTCTTGAAATACTTACCCCCAAGCTATACATAGCACAATACTAACACCTCTTCCTCTTTCTGAGCTCAACATCTCACTCATTATGGAGGGATGCTGACTCAGTTTTTCAGGATAGCAAATGGGAAGTTGCGGCACAGAAAATGGCCAGAGATCACCAGTGTGTGTGTGTGTGTGTGTGTGTGTGTGTGTGTGTAGTGAATAAAGTGTTATGAAACAATGTGTGTATAGTGTGTGTAATGACTGATAGTGAGATATGAGTGAACAATGTAGCATTACATTATTTAATAAGTTATTTGTAAAAAAAGTATTGTGTACCAGGAGTAAATCTAATGATTGTCTCTAATCAGAAGTCTGTAAATATATGTATATACAAATTATCTTATTTTAAATTAATTTAAATTTGTAAATACTTTGACATGTCCTATATGCTTGTAAAAAGAGATCTACAGATGAATAAAGCTACTATTACTACTACTACTACCACTACAAGTTACAGAATGATTTTAGGGGTACATATAAGAAAAACTTTAATAGGTCTAGATCTACTCGACAAATAATGATAAACTGTAGGGATACAGTTCTATAACAGATTATCCGTCCTGATCGTCAAGAATACGTGTGACTCCCTACACGTCACCCATATCTACCGTAATCTCCAGAATGTTGTGATTTAGATCTCAGATCGACCTCTTTTAGTATTTACCACTTCTCAGTCACATCTATAATCTTCTGTATGCATATGGTAAACACAAAAAAACACCGTCCGAACAGGCCTTGATGGCTCAACGGTACTGACCGGCCGCCATGTCATCCTCAGCCCTTAGGCGTCACTGGATGGGGATACAGAAGGGCATGTGGTGAGCACACCGCTCTCACGGCCATTGTCAGTTTTCGAGAATGGTGCCGCTACTTTTCTATCAAGTAGCTCCTCAATTGGCCTCGAAAGGGCTGAGTGCACCTCGCTTGCCAACACCACTCAGCAGACGTGGACGGTGAGCCATCCACCTGCTAGCCAAGCCCAACAGCGGTTAACTTCGGTGATCTCACTGGAACCGTTGTTATCACTGCGGCAAGGTCGTTGGCCATATGGTAAACACAGTATTAATACTATTCGTACAGACGACATAAAACAACATCTAGGTCGATACAGAAGCATTTTCGGTCATATAGGGTCACTACCCTATCAAACTACCTAATATACGCCTCCTCGACACACAACATTCTCTAGACATCTATACAACCACCAGTTAGAGCTCTGCGTTTATCCGACGCTGACTGGAACTATTCTCTGTCTGGAACTCTTCTGCTCGGAGGAACTCTGCCTTGGTTGACATTTGAGCGCCCCTGTATACGGAATTTGGGGCTGTTTGCTTACAGATGGTACGTGGCTGCGACGCTTTTTACCTCCAATTTTCAATCAGTGAGAGTGAATTCTGCGTTTTCCCAGTGCGAGTATTAATAGATTGACGAAATCGACTTCCATTGTACGTCTCTAAATGAATTAGAAGCCTTACTGTGAATACCATGTCATATATATGCATACAGATTGCCTACTGATTTCCAATTGTAATTTTCTTATGAAAAAAAAAAGAGACAGTAATCCAGCGCCGGAATGGAGTGAGATGCGTGTAACTTAATCCCCAAACGTCTGTCAGGGCTATCTAAGTACAGTGGTACTGTGTAGGGTACTTCCTTCTATCACTAACAAATGTGCCATTAAAATTACAGTCTTCCTCATAATATTCGTCCCATACTGATTTTAGAAATGCACTTCTGTATCGCTAGCATTTAGAGAGGATCACACTCGAACAGTCCATTTCCATAACTATAAATCAGAGCTTAAAAGAAGGTTCTTTTTAGTGGAGGATGATCTAAAGATTTCTCCAACCCGCCAGGTTAGCCGAGAGCGCTAATGCGCTGCTTCCTGGAGTCGGGTAGGCGCGACGGCCCCGGATCGAATCCGCCCGCCGGATTACCGACGAGGTCCGGTATGCTGGCCAGTCTGGATGTGGTTTTTAGGCGGTTTTCCACATCCCTCTAGGTGAATACCGAGCTGGTCCCCACGAACCGCCTCAGTCACACGACTCACAGCCATTTGAAACACAGCCGCACTTTTCCATGATTTACACCAGACGCAGACATACGGGGTACACTGAGTCCGTCCCGGGGGTACGGGGTGGAGGCAGGAAGGGCATCCAGCCACCCCTTCACATTAACATGCCAAATCCGATTTAACCACGCCAACCCTGCGCAACATGCGGGACAAAGGCGCAAGCGATAGATGGATAGCGACAGATCTAAAGGTTTCTCCCAAACGTTATGTCCTCGCTCATATCCCTTCTCATAAAAGTCTTGCGTTTATCCTAATCCATAAGCTAGTAGTCATCTATAGAAGGCCACTGCAATAGTGCAGCCTGATGGCCCATTTCAGCGTCAACCAGTTCCTCTTCAGATGGATTTCTTCATATTCCCGCTGCATCCACACCAGTTTCCCCTAAGATACACAATGCTCCTGGCTATAGTACGTGCTACAATGTCTCTAAAGTGCATAGAATTGTTCCTATTAAAGTACTGATATATGACATCATCCCTTCATCCAATATACAGTGCATGGATTAAGGAATCGAACACCTTCAACCACCAATTCCGATTACATCTGCTGTGTAATGCTAAAATGTGTCGCACGGTTATAGACAGCACTCAGATTTTCTTTTCCTCTCTGCAATGCACCCCAACACAGAATCTAGTCCCTACAGAAAAATAACGCAATTGCGATATGTATCTACATTGCACTACAGTTGCAAGCAAGTTTAGAATACGTGGCCAGAAGTTACGTCGTGATGACGTGAGCAGGAATGTCGGCATCTTGGACCTTTAGAGTAGGCTATATATAAAGGGAGCTTTGAAATCAGCTCGCTCTGTAAGATACTGGATGCCTGAGTGTGTTGGGGAGGTGTATCGGTGGGTCGAACTATTTGTTTAGTAGGACACTTGTAACATGTGCAGAATGGAGATACTCCCACATTCGTTTCCTGAATCAGCATCGTTACGCTGTTCAACGTGTTATGTGCGGGAGATTAGATTAGATCACCTTAAATATACAACATACGATGTGAGGTTGGCATCTTTCAAAGGTGGATCTTCAACTACTAAGCAAAGACTCTTTTATACCAGTGACGGTTGTAGAACCATGTGCTTGCATTATGGTGGAGGTCTGAAATATTGGAATAAAACGAATAACACATTGGTTGAACATGCTGTGTGGTTTTCCAATGTTTGTTTGTGCTTGTTGTGAGGTGTATGGATTTCGTGGAAAATATCTGTCAGAAGAAAGATGTAAAAATTACTGCAAAAGTTGTAGCTAATATTAAACCTACATCAAATCTTCTGGAAACAGCATCCGAATACCATGTGACTGTGGGAGCTTCTGACAATGCTCACATTTCTAAAATCTGCTTCCAGAAATAATTTTGGGTACTATTCTTTCCCTGCAGACATATCGCTGCCTGTCTTAAATGTGGCTCTATCCTTTCTTCGTGTGCTGTGTGTCAGAGACCTGTTTTAGCCACAGTAAGAGCATTTTTGACGAAGGCAGCGATATTGTAAGAGATACTACGAGGCCTGTTCAGAAAGTAAGCTCCGATTGATTGCCAAATTGAAACCACAGTGAACATCAGAAATGTTTTACTTGTAACAATTAGCTACACCTTTCAGCTACTTCTCTACGTAGTCGCCGTTCTGACTCAGACTTTTGTCATAGCGTTGTACCAACTTTTCAATAGCCTCATCATAGAAGGCAGCCGCCAGTGCTTTCCGCCAATTCTCCACGCTGGCCTACACCTCGTTGTCTGTGTCAAAATGTTGTCTTCAAAGACAGCGGTTCATGTGACCAGAGATGAAACTCAGGGGGAGACAATTGCGGACTGTATTGTGGGTAATCTAACATTTCCATTTGAAAACGATGCTGGAGCATCTTCATTGCCCCTGCAGAATGCGGCTGAGAATTGTCGTGAAGACGAAACAGCACGACAGTTATGTAATGTTAGCTGCATAGCTTCAGGCGAAATTTCTCACCAGGCCCTCGTACTTGGCGGCAGACACTATTTTCTAGACATCTTTACGCACTCACTGCGAGCTCGGAAATGAGAAGAGCGACGTGATGCTAACTGGGGTTATACTAGAGACACTACCCAACACATCTGTGCAAAGCTTTATCGGATTTTCATAGTCGTTTCCATTTCGCGACCGATCGGAGCTTACTTTCTGAACGCCCCTCGTATTACTTTATGATGTACTTTTTATACTCTGTTATACACATTGTGAAGAATAAAGAATTATCGTTAAAATGCGTACTTTTCCCATTTCTTTCCTGCATAAATCACGCTTAGATCCGCCCTTAATATGACAACTATGGTTATTCTGTGATCTTAAACATCCTGATCTGCGTGGAAGAGTCGTCTTTTTTGGTGTCGAAGCAAGGAAGTGATATACAATACCACCTGATTCTCCATTTACGCAACCTTCCATGAGGTTAAAAAATATCATTTCATCCCCCAGCAGAGTGCTGTTGTCAAGATGATTCAAATGACTCTAAGCACTATGGGGCTTAACATCTGAGGTCATCAGTCCCCTACATTTAGAACTACTTAAACCTAACTAACGTAAGGACATCACACACATCCATGCCCGAGGCAGGATTCAAACGTGCGACCGCAGCAGCAGCGCGGTTCCGGACTGAAGCGTCTAGAACCGCTCGGCCACAGCGGCCGGCGTTGTCAAGATCTGTGCGATAGATTTCCAAGTGATGCGGTAACACGTGCTTTGTGACATGTACATAAGGTAGTAACGACTAGATTCTGTATTGGGGTGTACTGCAGGAAGAAAAAGGGAATCTGAGTGCTGTCTACAATAATGCAATATATTACTTTAGTATAAAGCACTACACAGCATATGTAATCGGAGTTGATGTTGAAAGTGCTTTGTTTCTTGATATATGCACCATATAGTGGACGGAGCGGCGATGTGATATATCAGCATTTTAGTAAGAAAAAGTACATGCACTTTAGTTTACTTTCAGTCCCTTGGACGTAGTGGTGGGCAGGAAATCGCGTATGTTAGAAATCACAGTGACTGAGAAGTCACAGATATCACAGTAGCAACTTTACAGAATCTAACTGCGATTTCAGTCACAGTTAGCAGTCGCAATACGTATTTCACATTCAAAGACGTGAGCCATCTATTGGTCGAATTTAGCACTGCTTTCTGCGATTTCCGTGACAAGTCGCAACTAAGAGTCGCAAGTAGCAACTAAAAAGCGCAGTTAACAGTGGCATCTGTTGGCCAAAGTTCGTACTACGTCCATCTCTGCGATACGGTATCGAGTCTAACTGTGATTTCCGTGACAAGTCGCAACTAAGAGTCGCAAGTAGCAACTAGAAAGCGCGGTTAACAGTGCCATCTGTGGGTCAAAGTTCGTACTACGCTCATCTCTGCGATACACTATTGAGTCCAACTGCGATTTCCGTGACAAATCGCAACTAAGAGTCGCAAGTAGCAACCAAAAAGCGCAGTTAGCACTCCCATCTGTTGAGCAAAGTTCATACTACGCTATTCGCTACCGAGTCAAACTGCGATTTCTGTGACAAATCGCAACTAAGAGTCGCAAGTAGCAACTAAAAAGCGCAGTTAACATACTTTTCCTAGTGTCATCTGTTGACCGACGTACGTACTTCGTTATGAGAGCCTTGTGCCTCACGAGATCGATGTGCTGTGTGTGCATATGAAGGGCTTATTTCAATAGTGGTACAAGTCCGTTTTTGTTCATTTTGAGATACTGAGTCGTAAAGTTAAATGAGCGCTGAAAAATCTGCAGTTGAGATACCAGAAATATTCAAGCATATGGCTTCTTGCTAGAGATGAACCTTTATTTATGTTTGTTTGGATCACTAATTTCAGAAGCATTATAGACAGAAAAGTGGAGGTAATGGACTTGTACCACTATTGAAATAAGCCTTTCATATTATATGACGACATGCACATTCAGCATCAGTTATGGTTGGTCAAATACTGCTGTGACTCTGAATGTATTATATTAAGAAGAAGCAACATTGCCCTTTTCTCCTGAAAATATCAAGTAACGTAACAAATGTGCTTGATTCTGCTTCCAATATGACAGTTTTGGTTAATACTCCACATGCCTACAGAACTTTGCAATGTTAACACAGCAGAACTCAGACATCTGTATAAGTGTAGAGAAATGAAAACAGTCACATGAATGCCTCACTTTTGTTCCGACACAGTTCAAGACTCGGGAGAAAAGTTTTAAACCTGGTGTTCTACATGGCAACTTCACACACAAGAACTTTTTGCCGACACTACTACCACCTACATAAGTAAGCTTTTCCAGTGTTACTTTCAAGTAATGCACCTAAGCTATTCCTGATTTAACTGGAAGATCTGTACTTCCCACTTTCATATCAACAGCCTCAAAATGCATATTGTAGACTTCGGGATATGTTACAGGTCAGTGTCACACCAAGATTGTGCAGAAAGGGGGGGGGGGGGGCGGCATGTCGCTCTCCAACAAGTGTTTACCAATAAGTAAGTGGCGGAAAATTATGGGTATAGGACAGCTTAAACATGTGGAAAATGAGATTTTTATTATTCACTCACTGTATTTGACATTTATTATTCCCTTAAAATCGCACAACAACTTCAATAAAACACAGTTTAATCATTCACACACTTATTTCACAATTATTTCACTTTTAAACTGCAAATCCTCTAAGAGCTGTCTTGAATCTTCACGAGTCTCTCTCAACAGCCTTGATGTGGATAGATACGTACAGCAACCAGTAATCAGAGTCAGAACTGTGTCTGCAAAAACACAAGGATTATTAAACAATTTTTGCTGTCATTAATTACTAGCAATATAATTGACAGAGTAGATTGCTAATATTTGCTATAATGAATATCACATTTGCAAGAACGATCTCACTGAAGTAATTAAGTCCATCGAAACGCTTAGAAACTAACCTCTCGTCTGACGAAACTAAATACGAACTATTACGGTACTGTACGGCTACTTACATATTAATTACATTATTAATATTTTCACAGTTGTTTCTTTAATACAAAATTAAAGCCAACGGAAGAAAAAACGTAAAACATACTTGCCAATGACAGGTTTGTTGCGATGCAATTTTCTGTGTTGACACATGTAACTTTTTCATACAGTGGTAAGTCGCAGAAATCGCAGGAGTCACAGAAGTAGCAGAAGTCACAGAAGTAGCAGAAGCCGCAGAAATCGCGGAAGTAGCAGAAATAGCAGTGGCGGAGGGATACACGACCTATGTTCCTTAACTGCGACTCTTAACTGCGACAAATCGCAGTTAAGAATAACAGATACTGAAAAGTAGCATTCACAGAAATCACTGATATCGGAAAATCGCAGTTTAGCCCATCACTACTTGGACGTGTTCATTAGACTGCTCATTCCTTTCGATAGATTCTGGAATATTTCCACACTTTCATTGAAGATAGCCGTATCGACACTGAACAGCATCAGAAAGATCAGAGCTGTATTGGATAGATGGTTTACGAAAATCCGTGTTTGGGAGCCTATGTAAACGTAGTATGATTCAGGTTAGTTTATGAGACCAGTGTGGTCTGTTGAGTGGAGTGGGGAAGGATTAGTGGTTCTAATCTGCGAAGCTTGTGAATGCGGCAGATATATACCAGACACAGCATCTGGCAACTGCGACAGACAATTCCCAGATTTACTGGATGCCTCGAATCAATCTCTTGGAAGACTATGCTGTTGCCCGCCAATATAGGCTTCGGCGTTCAACTTAGCCGAATTTCATTATCTTTATGTATCCATCCGCTACAGGCACGGCCTTTTCGAGAAAGTGTTGTCTCCAGGCAGAGTAGTAGTTGTAGAGCTGGCCATTAAAACTGCAGCACTGTGAAGGGGCATGCAACAAACGTCAAATTGGCATCAAGTGTACAGTATACTTGGAGACGCATTTTAGCAGAGCCGATAGAAGTAGTTGGAATCAACGTCATATGCATTGTAAGTATAAGGAAGAATTATGCAGCACATTTCCCATTCAGAAATAGTATTTGATTGTTGCCTGTGAGAAGACGGTGAAAACGTAGTGTTGGAAAGAGAGACACATACCACCGCTTCCAATCCACTTTTCTGGAAACTATCAGTTCAAGAGTCGACGCACAGGATAACTGAAATGTGCCGGCTCTTCGTCATGTAGAAATCACGTGTGCTGTCTTCTAGTGAGTGGCAAATCATCCAGGAACTCTGGCAATATCCCGGCAGGCAAATTGTAATAATGGGTGTCATTTAATGGCCTGTGTAGGAGATGTGATCTGATTAAACGGGCACCGACAACATCTGCCCCCACATTCATGTAGAAATACAACTGATGAGCGCGAGTAAATAGGGCATGTCGGCTAACCTCAATCAAAACACACAAACTGTGAATGTTGAAGACCTCGCCGGCCGGGGTGGCCGAGCGGTTCTAGGCGCTACAGTCTGGAACCGCGCGACCGCTACGGTCGCAGGTTTGAATCCTGCCTCGGGCATGGATGTGTGTGATGTCCTTAGATTAGTTAATTTAAGTAGTTCTAAGTTCTAGGGGACTGATGACCTCAGAAGTTAAGTCCCATAGTGCTCAGAGCCATTTGAACCATTTTGAAAATCTCATCACGCCCAAACGTTACTTTACCCGTAAGCATCACACAGGACGGAAATGTAGGATGGTTTTGACACTGTTCCAGGTACGACTGCGAAAACTGTGCTCTGAGTGGACAGTCGTCAGGTTCCAGGTTGTTGCGCTGTGGGTGGAATGGATTAACAACTGCTTATTGAGGCCGTTTCTTACATTCGTCTAATGCAGGGCTTCACAACATACGTGCTCGCGGAGCAAGCTGTGAGCAGCAAGGCGCGAGCACGGAGCAGCGCGAGCACGCTACCCCCACTACCGGACCAGAGCGGAGAGTGGGGAGAGTCACGTGAGGCACACAACAGCTGCCGCCAGTCAATGTAAATCTGCGGCCACCTGCAGGGATATCACTCACCAATTATTACTGCGACAAATTAAACAAATAAAGGAGAATGTACACGTGCCACATAATTTTGTTAGCTTAGTGTATGCCTCTACATTCGTATTAATTTGTGAACTGTTACACAATAAAAGATGTCACTGAAGTGTGGGATTCTCGGTTATCTTGTACTTTTTGCCCTTTATAATTGCGTCTATGTTCGGAGTAATTGTTCTTGTGCATTGTAGGCGCAGCGTGCAGTTTAAATTTCGGTCAGACAATGCGTTTCTCAGGCGCGTCTTGTTACATTTCATTGCAGAGAACAGTTGTTCACAAACATACGTGGAACCGAACATTGATATTATTGTAGCCGCCAATTTGTGCAAAAGAGGAAATTTATCCTGAGGGAAGTGTCTGTAGAATTCCAAAATGTTTTTCTTGTTCTGAAATTTGTCTCTGTATTCTCTGATTCTCTGTCACACTGGAGGTCAATAATTTCTAGTTGCAGCTCAGGACGAATCTCTTCAATATTCGCTGAATATGGAGAGGAGAACAGATCAAAATCACTGTCTAGTGCTGTCAGATCTTGAAAGCGTTGATCAAATTCTTCCTTAAGGGCAACTAAACTATGTGAATAACGTTCACAGTCTTTATGAACATCTTGCACGGATGATACTTTAGGAAAATGAGCTAGAATTCCTGTTTCCAGTTGACGCACCCAAAGCGTCAATTTCATTTTAAAAGCTTGTGTTCGATCTATGAAATGAGTAATTAGCAGATCTTTACCTTGTAGTGAAATGTTCAAAGCATTCAGATGGCTAGTTAAATCTGCTAAGAACGCGAGATCACATTTCCATGAAGGTTCTTTCAATTCAGGAACACACATTTAATTTATTTCCATGAACATATTTATCCCATCTAATAGGCAAAAAAATCGATTTAATAATTCGCCACGACTAAGCCAGCGGACCTCGCTGTAATAAGGCAGGCTACCATACTGGCTTTCATGCTCTAGAAAGCTTTTAAATTGCCTGTGTTGCAGCCCATGCTTCCTTATATAACTGGTTTTACCAACATCAACACTCATCACATTTTTTACAGTGATACTCTTTGCACGTAAGTTTTCCTGGTGGATCACAAAGTGAACGCCCCTTATTTCATTCGGCACGGTCAGTTTTTGCATTTTCTCCTTCAATAGCGCAACGAAACCTGCCTTTTTCCCTGTCATCGCTGGTGCTCCGTCTGTAGACACTGAAACTACAGAATTCCACGACAATCCCATATTTTCAACACTTTCTTCAACACTACTTAAAATATCACCTCCGGTTGTAGTGTTCTTCATGGCTACTACATCGAGGAGCTCCTCCCTCACCTGAAGATCTCTATTAACACCTCTAATAAATATGGCAAGCTGCGCTGTTCCAGTGATATCAAGACTTTCGTCCAGATCTAGACAATACGCCATAAAATCTTTACAGATATTTGCAAGCTGGCTCTGGACGTCGTCTGCCATGTCCTGTATGCGACGCATAATGGTCATGTTAGATAATGGGACAATCCGAAACTGTTTAACTTGAGATGGACTCAAATGTTCCGCTGCAACTACCAAACATACTTTTATTAAATCGCCATAGTGAAGGGGCGCAGGGATTTTGCTAAAAGCAAAGCAATTTTGTAACTCACTCTGAGAGCTGCCTCAGTTGATTTTTCTTCGTCGTCCAGATCTTCTTCGGATGGCTTTCTTTTAAGTTTAATAACTTCCTGTGCACGATCTGGTCCATCACATTTTCCACTTCCGTAGTCTTTCGCGTGGTACGACATATAATGTCGCAAATTAAATTTCCTAAAAGAATTCAGCGTTTTGTGACATACGAAACATTTTGCAACACCATCTTTTTCTGTAAACAAATACAATTCCTCCCAATGGGTGTTGAACTGCGAAAGTATGGTTGGGGTTACACAGCGAAGTGACTGTTAGAGCTGATAGTAGTACTTTAAACGTTACACATTCGGCGCGAATTCAATAGGCACGCTGCGGCCCTACTCAAACGTGCGCGCACATTTCCCCTCCTTCCCTACTCCGCGACCTTGCACCTGCTCGCGAGCACGTGCCTGAGTAGACCGGAGTACTCGCGCTCAAAACCGGCCAGTTGTTAAGCCCTGGTCTAATGCGTCCCCCTCTTATGCGCAATTGTGCGAAAGCTGAGAGCGGTATCGCGCTCCACCAGATTACGCCATTAGAGGAAATGTTTGTCTTGGTGTCCTGTGCAGCCTCCCAGAGTTCGTCAGTTTAAATAATTTTCCGCTGTACAGTGTCCAGCATGTATATTGACATGCACATGCTCCGGAATTGCTCGAAAATGTCTGTAGGCAAGCGTATGTCAGTGTCCATGTGAAGTCTTGCATAAGACCCTAAAAACATTCACCACATGCTCAGACTCCACATGCGTTATGGTACTGCCCGTAAGGTTACTGGTGAATAGGGCTGTTTCATGTAGTCTGGTTTCGTTGCGTATCCAGGTATTTGTATGGGAAGACCCCTTCCTTTTTCATAAGCTGAAACTTTGCGTCACTTCTACGAGGGGCGTTCAGAAAGTAAGCTCCGATCGGTCGCGAAATGGAAACGACTATGAAAATCCGATAAAGCTTTGCACAGATGTGTTGGGTAGTGTCTCTAGTATAACCCCAGTTAGCATCACATCACTCTTCTCATTTCTGAGCTCGCAGTGAGTGCGTAAAGATGTCTAGAAAATAGTGTCTGCCGCCACGTACGAGGGCCTGGTGAGAAATTTCGCCTGAAGCTATGCAGCTAACATTACATAACTGTCGTGCTGTTTCGTCTTCACGACAATTCTCAGCCGCATTCTGCAGGGGCAATGAAGATGCTCCTGCATCGTTTTCAAATGGAAATGTTAGATTACCCACAATACAGTCCGCAATTGTCTCCCCCTGAGTTTCATCTCTGGTCACATGAACCGCTGTCTTTGAAGACAACATTTTGACACAGACAACGAGGTGTAGGCCAGCGTGGAGAATTGGCGGAAAGCACTGGCGGCTGCCTTCTATGATGAGGCTATTGAAAAGTTGGTACAACGCTATGACAAAAGTCTAAGTCAGAACGGCGACTACGTAGAGAAGTCGCTGAAAGGTGTAGCTAATTGTTACAAGTAAAACATTTCTGATGTTCACTGTGGTTTCAATTTGGCAATCAATCGGAGCTTACTTTCTGAACAGGCCTCGTATATGCACCATTGCATGGGCTCCTAACATATTATTTCAGCATGTTTCTCAAACAGTGTGTGCATGAAACATAGCGAGGCTTGAAAGTGAACAATAATGATCTTAGTGATTCACTTGGAGAATAAGACGTACTTTTTAACGTTCTCAGGCACTAACCTTATCATTTCTCAAGCCGACGCTAGCTAAGTGTTCAACGATGAAATAGCATCATATCCGTTCAAACTGTCGAACAAAACGGGTATGCGTCGTGGTAGTTGGTATTTCTAGTCGTGCGTGTTGCGTGTTGCACCGCGGAACTTGGCTGTTGGATAACAACGGTCTGTACATGGAATTTCCCGTTTCTATCCAACAGCAGCCCACAAATATGACAGTGAACTTCTTTCTTGTATAAACCATTTTCCTGAAGTTTGATAACGGGAATTTTGTAGCGATAAATCTCATGAACACCCTTTACAAGTTGTTCGAGCTTAGCGAGCAACGATCTCGCAGGAGTAGCCATGTCTTACGAATCAAAATGGTTAACGGTAGACTCATGTTGGAAATACATCGCCATTCTGTCATGCATTGAAACATCTTGTGGTAACATCGGTAGAACAATACGTAGGAAATCAGCATACATTGCACCATTTAGATTGCCATCGATAAAATGGGGGCCAATTATCCTTCCTCCCGTAATGACGCACCATACATTAACCCGCCAAGATCGCTGATGTTCCACTTGTCGCAGCCATCGTGGATTTTCCGTTGCCCAATAGTGCATATTATGCCGGTTTACGTTACCGCTGTTGGTGAATGACGCTTCGTCGCTAAATAGATCGCGTGCGTAAAATCTGTCATCGTCCCGTAATTTCTCTTGTGCCTAGTGGCAGAACTGTCCACGACGTTCAAAGTCGTCGCCATGCAATTCCTGGCGCATAGAAATATGGTACGGGTGCGATCGATGTTGACGTAGCATTCTCAACACCGACGTTTTTGAGATTCCCGATTCTCGTGCAATTTGTCTGCTACTAATGAGCGTATTAGCGGCGACAGCAGCTAAAACACCTACTTGGGCATCATCATTTGTTGCAGGTCGTGGTTGATGTTTCACATGTGGCTGAGCACTTCCTGTTTCCTTAAATAACGTAACTATCCGGCGAACGGTCCGGACACTTGGATGATGTCGTCCTAGCGGGCCACCCATAGCGCTATCTGGTTTCCCCCTTCAAGCTAGACAAGTTTCGTTCTTTGTAGTTTTCTCGTTTGACCCTTATTTCGTGAGATATTTGGCCCAGTCACGATGAAGAGACCACCCTGTATAAGTAAAATATAAGGTGTGTAACAATGCCATAAATATGACTCATATACGCAAGCATAAATAATGATTTCTTATTATGTACGAATCCTTCGGCATTTTCGTATTTCACTAACCACATCCTTTATCTTTACATCAATATCCATCTCAAAGTTATGATGGTGAGCTAAGATTCCTATAAACAACAACATCTGGTAGGTATTATATGAAAGTCTACATTATTTTAGAAACACTTTTCATGTGAATTACCTCTTATGCTCTTATGTACTCATTCATTGACAGCGGAGTCACCCCCTATGAATTTTGTGTCGAGAATGTAATCAGCACAATGCTAGTCATCTCATCATTCCTGTGGCATCGATTCATTCCTACCTCGCAATATCCTCATCCAAATTCACTAGAAGCAAGAAATTTGATAAGCATCAAACCTAGATTATTATTGTAGAGTAACTTCTAAAGTGAATCAACACTTGCACATTTGTTTGTCATCAATTCGAGTCATCTTCCAATACCTTTGGTTGGAAAATTGCGTCATGTCATGTTTTGGCAAATCTACATCGTCATCCGCATGGAGGTCAGGCAACTTTTCATCATGGAACAGAAAAATGTATATTAGTGTCCTATACATTTACACATATAATCAGACTGTGGTTGGTGGGTGAGGTGGCTGCACCGAATAAGCTTTTAGAGTTATAAAAAAAAAAGGTTTCATATATATTACGAAGACAGCTGCAGGTCTGGGGTCCTGTTTAGACTGTAATCTGCCTCTGCTTCGGTCTCAACAACATTATCTTGGTGAGTCCGTCATCTGCATTCTCAGGAGTTGTGTCTTCACGTTCCTCTTCATCCAATATTCGACTCATGAATGCTTCACTTGAGGCAAACCGTCTCTCTCAATGCAGTTCTTGCAGAATTTATTCCACTTGAACAAGACAATCTGCAAAATATATAATTGAAACTTAGATAATGTATAAATATGTGTGTAATAAGCACATGAATCAAACAACAATCAGTACTTAGAAGGAATACGAAGTCCATCCTACACCCTTCCACATTGTAATTGTGCTGCTGCCCAGAACATATGCTGTAATGTATTGGATGAACACTTAGATAAACACACACACACACACACACACACACACACACACACACACACACACACACCCACACCCACACACCCACACACACTCTCTCTCTCTCTCTCTCTCTCTCTCTCTCTCTCTCTCTCTCTCTCTCACACACACACACACACACACACACACACACACACACACACACACACATAAATATATAGTGTTTTAGATGCATACCTCCAGTGCCAACATCCAGATGATATTTTCTACCACCACCACCACTCTCACAACACCTATCAAAGGAGTGCTTCTTAAATAACTATCCTAGTAGCCAGACAAAATCTGATTTGAGTTCAGCCAATACAGTTGTCTTATATATTCTCGCCCTGGAGCCTGATGGTGGAAGAAGGCAGGTTCATACCTGCATCTACATAGTGTTCGCAGTGACAAATCCTGAATAATAGAATAATTTCCACAATTTTTCCAGGCCAATCCACTGAAAGGCTGCCAAAATTAGAATGATTCTCAGTAACTCAGCGTATAAAATAATAACAATTTTCCTGGAAACACATTTGTGGATTATTAGAGAGCAATATTTATAGTTTGTTTTAGTCTTAATGGGAAAACATATCAGACAGAAAACTGAAATAGGGCTGGGGTCAGCAGATTTGTTTCGTACTTTCAAATTCCTTTATTATGGCTTTCTGCTGGGATGCATTTCAAACTGTGTCAGTGATGCTGAGGCATCTACTCACCTCCCTCGTGTGTGTGGGTGACGTCCCACAATGCTGACAGAGCACGGCTTGACTGAGTGTTGGCATAACACGACTGCTTCTGTCAGTGACATCCTCCAGGCTTGGCGGCTAAGGCAGCAGTGCCTCAGGCACGGTGGATGTCTCCAGGTCTGCAGTGGCCGTGACCCACTGTCGGAGCACTGTAGCCAGTGTACTATGTACCAGGGCTCGGCAGGCCCCATGGCTGTGGTGGCGCATCTGGGTCTCATTTAGCAGGCAGGCTGCCGTGACGTGAGGTCGAACTGCAGACCCTGTACAGCATTCCAGATGTCACCCGAAATATTACAGCCCTGTGATGGTACTGCTGCAATGCTAAAGCCGTCGGCACACGGACCGTGCATCCGAACGTTGAGCGTTGAGCGTGCCGAGTTTCTGACGTCACAGCATGGAATAGCACGCTCGGGAGTCTTTCCGAACGTGCAGAGCAATATCTGGCATGTCAGATATTCTCAGCGTGCGTCTGAGCGTTGACCAATGACATGGCACAACGCCACCTACGTCACACGCACACCGTCTCCCTTCAGTACAGAGGCGTGACGCGCCGTATTGTCATTCATTTCAAGCCTATAGGTATATATGCCGTTCCGAGCACCAGCAAATTGAGAATCACTGCAAAACTCATTGTTAACTGTGTGATCCGTTCCAATAAAATAATGAGAAACATCATATTCGCGGCAAAATAATTATTGTAACTTGCGTATAATGAGAGTAGGCTATTTGAAGGCAGCGACACACTGAAGATCCACCCAAAACGCATTGTTCTTGGTACAATGTGTTATAATTAAATTTCAATTAGTAACATATCTACGATTAAAGTTTTTAGCAGGAGGTAGGGTACTATCATTAGATACAGCAGATGTGATGTTGGTATAACGTAATGAATAGCATCATTATATACTAATGACGTTTTTTTGTTGGGGCGGTGGTTCGCGTCCTGACACGACAAATTTTTTTATCCTAACATTCGCGTTTTTATTAGGTTCTGATACTTTATTATTAGTTTAATATAAGTATAGACTGTAATGTTTGATTTTATGAAAGTACAAGTTCACGTTTTTTTGAGGGGTGACTGTTCGATTGGCTTAATCTAAAGGACAGCTTACGCTACTTGTATAAAGGTATTTTTTCTCCTTTTTCTTTTACGCTTCGTAATTGACATGTTGCAAAGATTCTGCAACTGGGTACGAACAGTGATCAAGTAAGACTGACCTTGGGGTTTTACTAAAATGTGGGAATGATGAAATAATGTTTATCTTATGCGGAAAGTATTCCAATTTTGTAACGCACTGCTTGTAATGGAACTTTTATAAGCCTGTGTCCTTATTGATTGGACATGGTACTTTCCTTTTCGTGGATGATGGAAGAAATGTGCATTTTAATAGAGCTAACGTGGGAATTTTACGCGCACGTTGAGTAAACAGTGTGATTAACGAACTAGAAACATCCCTCAACTGTCGCTTGAGTGCGTTGCGATCGCGTATACCACGTTGGGGTCCACGTACCGTATGCACAAGTCGCATCATTCCTGAGCGTTGAGCAGCACGTTGAACTGGGCACGCTCAACGTTAACGTTCGGCAGCACGGTCCGTGTGCCGACGGCTTAACACAAAAATAGTTCAGTACAATACTCGCTGTATAGGCTCATGGGATGTGCTTGTTTGGGCTTTCCTACGCCTTGTGGCATGTATACCAAAAACTTCCACGGCTGCTTGTGCGGAAAGGCTTCCGCCTTCTTCCGCTTAAGCCGTCGGCACACGGACCGTGCATCCGAACGTTGAGCGTTGAGCGTGCCGAGTTTCTGACGTCATAACGTGGAATAGCACGTTCGGGAGTCTTTCCTAACGTGCAGAGCAATATCTGGCATGTCAGATATTCTGAGCATGCGTCTGAGTGTTGACCAATGAGATGGCACAACGTCACACGCACGCCGTCTCCCTTCAGTACAGAGTTGTGAGGCGCCATATTGGCGTTCATTTCAAGCCTATATGTATAAACACCGTTTCAGAGCACCAGCAAATTGAGAATCCCTGGAAAAACCGTTGTTAGTTGTGTGATTCGTTCCAATAAATAATGAGAAACATCACATTCGTGGCAAAAGAATTATTGAAACTTGCGTATTATGAGAGTAGGCTATTTGAAGGCAGCGACACACCGAAGATCCATCCAAAACACATTGTTCTTGGTACAATGTGTTATAATTAAATTTCAATTAGTAACAGTTATCTACGATTAACGTTTTTTGTACGGCGTAACACAATATGGCGAACTGAACAGAAGGTGTTGTTGGTTTAGCGTAATGAGTAGCGTGTCTGCACGGTATTGAGTGTTTGATGTGGCGGTGGTTCGCGTCTGAACACTTCTTAATTTTTTTCCTAACATTCGCGCTTTTATTAGGTTCTGATACTTTATTATTAGTTTAATATAAGTATATGTTATAATAGCTGATGTTATGTAAATATAAGTTCACCTTTTTTTGAGGGGTGACAGTTCGATTGGCTTAATCTATAGGACAGCTTGCGCTACTTGTATAAAGATATTTTGCTCCTTTATCTTTTATGCTTCGTAATTCACACGTTGCAAAGATTCTGCTACTAGGTAGGAACAGTGATCAAGTAAGACTGACCTTGGGGTTTTACTAAAATATGGGAATGATGAAATAATGTTTATCTTATGCTGAGAAGTATTCAAATGGTTCAAATGGCTCTGAGCACTATGGGACTCAACATCTTAGGTCATAAGTCCCCTAGAACTTAGAACTACTTAAACCTAACTAACCTAAGGACATCACACACACCCATGCCCGAGGCAGGATTCGAACCTGCGACCGTAGCAGTCCCGCGGTTCCGGACTGCAGCGCCAGAACCGCTAGACCACCGCGGCCGGCTGAGAAGTATTCCAAATTTTTACAGCAATTTTTGTAATGGAACATTTGTAAGCCTGTGTCCTTATTTGATTGGACATGGTACTTTCCTTTTCGTAGACGATGAAGGAAATGTGCATTTTAATAGGGCTAACGTGGGAATTTTACGTGTGTCCATTGCGTAAACAGTGTGATTTACGAACTAGAAACATCCCTCAACTGCCGCAGGAGTGCGTTGCGATCGCGTATACCACGTTGAGGCCCACGTACCGTATGCACAAGTCGCATCGTTCCTGAGCGTTCAGCAGCACGTTGAACTTGGCACGCTCAACGTTGACGTTCGACAGCACGGTCCGTGTGCCGACGGCTTTAGGTGCTGCTGTGTCAGCTATTTCCACAACACGCCTGGCGAGGTCGCCTCGCAATGCGCGACGCCTATGTTGTGTTTTGTAAGGCATAACATCTGTGGCTGGCTCGGCTGGAATCTACTTCCTACTTTCTCCGTTTCAGACTGAATACTGTAACGGGAACAATTCTTGGAATATATCAAAATGAATTACTGTCACTAAAATATTATAAGAAGGTTGTGAGGAAAGAGGATCTCTCAGAAGTGATAGGTGGATAATAAACCTTATAGCGGCATGGTCTTGACAACATGAAAAGCTTCTGTCATTTACGTTTGCCTTGCGGCTGCTGTTTGATGAATTTGACATGATAAGAGTCTCATAACGCTACAACAGTCCAATTGCATGGAATGTGTGGAGTCTAACAGGACTGTTGGCTATTGACAATATGATGATAAATTTATACTGACGAGAATGCGAGAAACTTCGCTCCGTTATGTACGTTTTGAAGCTGCTATTTGATGCACATATCATTGTACTGTGGCATCCGGTTGTGCAGAATATGTACAGTTATCTCAAGTCTCTGTGTGGTAAGGAGGTAAAGACTGCCCACTATGATATCTGACAAGTACTTGACCTGTGTGTTGTACACGACAGCATGGAACACCCACAAGTTTTGGGCCCTGCAGATGCTAGCATTATAACTGAAGGAGGCGGCTGTCTGCCCCTGTCGAAAGGTGGTAACTGGCCACTGCCTGCACCCAAGGCAATCGTTGTCATACTCTGTAATAAGGTCGCCTGGTTGCCCATATCGTCGCCTACCACTGCCTGTGCCAGCTGGATCGTATGCAATGTAATTTTTAAAAAAAACAGTTTCTATGATAGAAGCACAGTTTAAAAACAGTTGCAGCTAGAATTTGTAAAGCTCGCATCTCGTGGTCGTGCGGTAGCGTTCTCGCTTCCCACGCCCGGGTTCCCGGGTTCGATTCCCGGCGGGGTCAGGGATTTTCTCTGCCTCGTGATGGCTGGGTGTTGTGTGCTGTCCTTAGGTTAGTTAGGTTTAAGTAGTTCTAAGTTCTAGGGGACTGATGACCATAGATGTTAAGTCCCATAGTGCTCAGAGCCATTTGAACCATTTTTTTTTTTTTTTTCGAATTTGTAAAAGCCTGAGAGAGTCTTGTCAGGTAGTTTATCGAACATGAGTGCAGAGAAGAAGGGACTGCAGTTCAAGATGGAATGAAACTCAGTTTACACGATAATTGCATGAGATTCCGGGTATCAAGTGGCGTGTATTGGTCTTTGGGAACAGACGGCACATGATCGCCGCCGATTCCAAATTCTGCCGTCTGTACATGAAGAATCTCATCGATGTCATATCTGAATGAAGTTTTATACTCACCGTGGATGTAATTTCTCATCATATATCCTTACTTGCACAGTTTGTAGGCCGGCCGAAGTGGCCGTGCGGTTAAAGGCGCTGCAGTCTGGAATCGCAAGACCGCTACGGTCGCAGGTTCGAATCCTGCCTCGGGCATGGATGTTTGTGATGTCCTTAGGTTAGTTAGGTTTAACTAGTTCTAAGTTCTAGGGGACTAATGACCTCAGCAGTTGAGTCCCATAGTGCTCAGGGCCATTTGAACCATTTTTTGCACAGTTAGTTAACGTCAATGCCTGCTCAAAAGCCAGGGAGATGATGATGAACTGAATAAACAATCTATTGTATTTTTATCAAAAAACATTTACAAGTTACCAAACTTAGAAGTATGAGCCCACCATAGAAGCCACCCCCGCAGCAGCAGAACTGCTAGTCTGCCTACCTTATATCCAGCTTTCCAAGGCTATGTGGAACCACACTACTTGTAAGAGTAACAGACAAACACGGTCAGGGCAAGATGGGACAGAGGAAGGCACAACTAAATCATAACCATCCTGATTGCGACACCACTTATGACGAATCGCGTGCTCTACTGTCCAAGCAGTAGCAGGAATGGACTAGGATTTGCTTGCAACGGCGGAAAATCACCCACAATGATAGTGGAAACTGTCGAATGATCACCAGAAACAAGGGAAGATGTGGACCCATGTTCATTTTCAGAGGAACAATGTCAGTAATCATTATCTTACTACGCTGTTCCAAGGAAGACCGTAAAACAAAACCTCTCTGCGGTCAGTTGGTTCGAAGATGGACACTTTCATTGCACAGAAAACACGTCCCCATCTGTTCACTGTATTTAATATGAATACGACATCGACGAACCTGAAAATGCGACGGAATTTTCTTTTTGATTTGCGTTTCCACCGAACGTATGCCGCTGTAACACTGGAGTCTGTGTTGATTTGACAAGCGCTCACGGCAAATGCTTCTCACGTCACCATGTTTGACCAAAACTTCCATAAGATAAATTATCTTCTACCTCTCCAACGTTAGTGTATTTAATGCTCACATTCGCAAAGAGAACTATACTTGACCGAACAGTCTGTGTGCTGGCGGGAACCTGATAACGACGCTTCCATAGGGACTTGCCTGCTAGAAGGGGATCCACTAAGTTCACAAAGAACACACAAACCTCATTGCCAAAATAGGGCGGTATGTACTTCATCCGAGGCAACATGAAAACTATCAACTAGCTAGTCTTGGATTTTCAGTAGGTTGGTTGTTTTGGGGAAGGAGACCAGACAGCGTGGTCATTGGTCTCATCGGATTAGGGAAGGAAGTCGGCCGTGCCCTTTCAGAGGAACCATCCCGGCATTTGCCTGGAGTGATTTAGGGAAATCACGGAAAACCTAAATCAGGATGGCCGGACGCGGGATTGAACCGTCGTCCTCCCGAATGCGAGTCCAGTGTCTAACCACTGCGCCACCTCGCTCGGTGGATTTTCAGTAGTTGGGGCTGCCCGTTACTCGTAGATTTCACAAATTAAAAACTCACTGTACCTTTACGTGGAACGCTCTTGAACGCAATGCGAAACAGTAGGAGCGAACTAGGCCGCTGTCAGATACACCAACGGGAGACGGGACTAGACAACGACGGTGTAACACACACAAAGCCACATACATCACTGAAGTCATAAACTCCCAAACACTTGGGACATTGCGAAGGAGCGGATGAGTAACCAATTACGTGCTCGTTCGGCGCACACGGCGATATTGGCTGCTAGACCACGAGCAGATACAGCGCTGGATCGTACCGTAACTATAGAGCCAAGCAGACTTTGCCCGTTACACGAGGCAGTTGAAGGAAAATACTGTTTGTGTGTGTGTGTGTGTGTGTGTGTGTGTGTGTGTGTGTGTGTGTGTGTGAAAATTAACGAGCAGTTACGGCGCACTGCGGTCGTGTTCTTCTTTACAATATGGCTCAGAGACCACATCTGGATGACTTCTTCACACATTTTAATCTACCCCTCCTTCCTATTTCCAAGTATTGTTCACATTAAACAAAGTCTTTTTACGAAGATCTGAGAGTAGTGAAGATTACAATAAACTTTCTGGCTTACTTAGCTTGTCATGTAGAGTTGGCTCCAGTTCTTCTTATCTAGGGGTCTGATCCATGAAGCTGAAAATGTCACATTTTAGGTCCTCACGGTTGGATTGATCTAAATAAATTTGAAGATTGTTGTTGCAGAATTTTTGTTTTTACGTAAATCTATTTTCTCACAATCTAGTATATCATACAGTCTTTTGTTTTTTCACATTAACAAAGCCGAAATTACATTGTTTCTACAAAATACAAGAATACGTCCGATCACATCAGAGGCATGCTTACGACTCTCAAACTCTGCGGGAAAAACCATGTACCAAAGGGCTTATAATTTTTCTTAACAAATGATTTCTATTAGTTTCTTTCACATTATCACTTTCGACTATTACCTCATAAATGAAACATAGTAACCAGTACAGTATTGCGTAGTTCATAACAGAAATTTTAAGTGTACCAACAGTTCGTAACTTGAAATGTTTTAAGAAAATAATTTTAACTAAAGCAAGTTTTCATATATTTTAGCTTGAAATATAACATACTGAGTATAAAATTATATGAAAGTTTTCAGAAAAGCAACTGAGATAATATTGACCTGTCCCAAATTCAAAAACTAATATTGGTATCGACAATTACTGTTGAGGAAAAGTAATGCTAGAGGAAGATGTCCCGATAAAACGTCAAAGAATCATCGGGAAACTGGAACGAGGACGACGTATGACGAATGTAGGCCATGGGTCTGGTATTGCTCACAGCACTTCAGTACAATTATTGCCTCTTAATGAAGATGTCATTCCCGTTTGTCTCTTCGCATATTTCTATCAGTTACCTCCTGTAGTATACTCTATCAGTTCTATGTATGGTCGAAGTTTCTATGAGCAATGTTATTTTGCAGTGACACATGATGACAAAGTTACTTTCGTCCTGCCGCACGGGATAGCCACACGGTCTGGGCGCCTTGCCACGGTTCGCGCGGCTCCTCGTGTCATACGTTCGAGTCCTCTATCCGGCATGGGTGTGTGTGTGTATGTTGTCCTTAGCGTAAGTTAGTTTAAGTTAGATTAAGTAGTGTGTGAGCCTAGGGACCAATGACATCAGCAAAAAAAAAATGGGTGTGAAATCTTATGGGACTTAACTGCTTAGGTCATCAGTCCGTAAGCTTACACACTACTTAACCTAAATTATCCTAAGGCCAAACACACACACCCATGCCCGAGGGAGGACTCGAACCTCCGCCTGGACCAGCCGCACAGTCCATGACTGCAGCACTTTGATCCCATAAAAACTTACCACAAATTTCCAAATTGCGTTTCATCCTTAATTATTGCACACCAGTGTATAGCTAACCGACGGACACACACAAACAGAATCTACGTGAATCATCGCACGCTGTACTGCAACGATCAGCGATTGATGATTGGCGCCGGATTTCTGCTCCCTTTATAGACCGGGCGCAGGGAGGAATTAGGGAAGAAAATTGGCCGTGCTCTTTCTAACGAACCATCCTGGCATTCGCCCTAAGCCACTTAGGGTAGTACGGAAGACCTAAATGTGGAGCACTGGACTCGACTGCAGAAGATTACGAACTGCGAGCTGCAAGTGGCGCGGCGCGGAGAGAGCGGCTGGCTACAAAAGCTGGCGTGGCCGGGCTCCGCGCTCAGTCGCTAGCTACGCGCCGCACAAGCCGCACACAGCAGCACTACCGCGAATCCATCGGAAGGCCGCCTATCTACTCCCTCCATGTGAGCTTCTTAAAAAATATTTTCTTTTGCAATCAGTGTTATGCCGCTGCGTTTCTAACCGTTTCCGTATTAATATTCCCCTTAACCCTGTCCATTAATATCTCACAAAACGGCATGGCTGTGTCGCTTATATTTTTTTGTCTTATTTATTGCAATTGTTTATTAGTTGTAACCCATTTGTATCTAGGTTTGGAAAAACGAGATAATAATTCTTTTAGTTTTTTATATGTGTGCGGAAGTACTCCTGAAAATACAAGTGATAAGTATCGTATAATGTTGGTCATCCAAACTTTGCATCTTAAACATGTGAAGACAGAAATCCCACAAATATACGCGAGGAGTTTCATTAAGGGGGGTAGGTCGTCTAACGGACCGACTTGGAGCAGGAGAGGCATCACAGGACATTTTAATTTCCACTGTCTATACTTTTCCAAAAAAAACTCATAAAACTTTGTCGGAATGACCAGGAAGGATTCAGAATTCACACTCATAGCAGTGGAAGTTCGAAAAAATAACGAAATAATTTTTTTACATGTGAAATTTCATCTTTTTTTTCACTTACTAGTGCAGTATTTGTTGCTATAGGTACACTTTTCTTCATGAGTAAGAGAGATTCTTCGATGAATAGTGCACAGCATACAGGCCATACTTAAAGGTGTATGAAACTCTAGAATTTTGGAAATCTATTAAAAACTGTGGTAAAAATTGAGGTAATTAACTATAAAATTTGTGTTTTTCCTAAACATATATCAGTTCATTCGTTTTTTCACAAATTAAATAAATTCTAGAGTTTCATAGACCTGTGAGTATGGTATATACGATGCGCAAAATTCATCGAAGAATCTCTCTAACTTATGAAGAAAAGTGTACCTATAGCAACAAATGCAGCCATTAGTAAGTGAAAAAATCATGAAATTTCACGCGTAAAAAAATTTATTTTGTTATGTTTTCGAACGTCCACTGCAGTGAGTCTGAATCCTGAATCCTTCCTGGTTATGATGACAAAGTTTTATGAATTTATTTGCAAAAGTATAGACACTGGAAATTAAAATGTCCTGTGATGCATCTCCTGCTCCAAGTCAGCCCGTTTGACGTCCTACCCTCCTTAAAGTACTACGACTAGTGAAAATTTCGTTAAAACGACAAGTTTATTTAACCGTTCCTGGTCTTTTAGCTTAACATCGGACAGCATACATTTCTCGTGGAATTTATAAGCGGCATAAACGCAACAAAAGCCAGGTAAATTTAAGACTGCACAGCTTTGCCTCGGTATCAGTCATCCGATGGAACATGACGACACAGAAATTCGTGCACGCACTTCCAGCTACTGGGGTAGCGTGATAGAGGAAGCTGCTGAGATTAAATTAGCAAGTGACCTTCTAGGTGGAGGTGGAAATTGTTGCTTAAAATCCGCTTCAACCAAGAGAGGGTCGGAGTTGATTCTACTTACGCATCTGTTATCGACTAATTTTGCACTATCGATAACGTCTGACGTCGTTAGTGTGGGGGCGTTGGTGGTTTACAACTTGTGTTGTGTTTCTACTTGCGTCGTGTTTTGGCTTTCTGGTTGGCGCAGCCTCGGCTACCCGTGCACATCGGTCTCTCGTCTCATTTGTGCTTTGAAAATGACGGGGGTCTTCTTTCAAAATACGAAAACGTTACCCCGTTACCTTTCCGTAACTGAATTTAACATGCGATATGCTGGGACAAATATAAGTTTCATAATTTACAAATGATTTCTCCTCTGTTATTAATAAACAAATGTAGTACTAGCAAAAACATTCGTTAAATGTCGATTTCCTTGATGTGGAGTCAGTTACGCTACCTCGTAAAGAATAGCATTAAGTCACAGGCTCCAATCCATCTTCCTGAGTGGCTATTAGTTTGAATAGCACCGTAATAGATGCAACCACAAAAGTGCCAGAAAGAAAGATGAAAATGTTCATATTGTGTGTTTGTGTGTGTGTGTGTGTGTGTGTGTGTGTGTGTCTTTAAATTAATCGTTCGACTAAATTTTCGTGTTCTATTTTTTTTTTTTTCGTCATTCTAATCTATATTACAATGTAAAGACAAGTCGTTGTTTAAAGCTGTTACCTAAAATCTCGAAAAGTACTAGCCCGAGTTACTTCAAACTTTTACACGATACTCTAATGAACATAGGCAACGGCCTTGCCGCAGTGGATACACCGCTTCCCGTTAGATCACCGAAATTAAGAGCTGTCGCGTGTGGCAGGCACTTGGATGGGTGACCATCCGGGCCGCCATGCGCTGTTGCCATTTTTCGGGGTGCACTCAGCCTCGTGATGCCAATTGAGGAGCTAATCGACCGAATAGTAGCGACTCCGGTCACAGAAAATCATCATAACGACCGGGAGAGCGGTGTGCTGATCACACGCCCCTCCTATCCGCATTGTCAGCTAAGGATGACACGACGGTCGGATGGTCTCGATGGGCCACTTGTGGCCTGTTGACGGAGTGCTAATGAACATAACGACGGACCACGGCTATGCATACTTTTAATATGTGTCATATAAAAATAGGCAATATATCTAACATACACTCTAAGGAAAATATAACGACGCACCACGAGGAAATTATTCGAATGGAACGGAAATTTGTAGATGTGATGTACATGTACAGACAAACAAATGATTATACTTTCAGGAAAATTGGACGAAATTTATTGAAGAGAAAGAGCTTCGCAAACTGAGCAAGTCAATAACGCGTTGGTACATCTCTGCCCCTATGTAAGCAGTTATTCGGCTTGGCATTGTTTGTTAGAGTTGTTGTATATCCGCCTGAGGACTATAATGCCAAATTCTGTCCAAATGGCGCAAAAAATCGCCAAAATCACAAGCTGGTTGCGGGGCCCTGCCCATAATGCTCCACACATTCTTAACTGGGGAGAGATTGGGCGGCCTTATTGGCCAACGTTAAAAAATATATCGGCTCAACCACTTGTTTATAGTGTAAAACACTAAGATTGACGCTTTTCGGAAGTCAAGCTTCCATCATCAGAATAATAAAAAGTAAAAGAACCTGTTAAAACTCGCTAAAATGGAACATTCACAAGGCACGATAAAATTGATAACAAAATTAAAACATCGTGGCTGCTTCCCTTGTTGCTGCCGTGCCTTCCAAGGTGGATCTCCACGTAGTTGTCAAAATTGCACCTTGGAAGACACGGCTGCAACAAGGGAAGTAGCCACGATGTTTTAATTTTATTATCAATTTCATCGTGCCTTGTGCATGTTCCATTTTAGCGAGTTTTAACAGGTTCTTTCACTTTTTATTTTTCTGATGATGGAAGCTTGACTTCCGAAACGCGTCAATCTTAGTGTTTTACACTGGTTGAGCCGATATATTTTATTACATTGACATTCACAACCACGACCTCTCATCCAGTATGGATAAAATAAAACTTATTGGCCAAGGTATGATTTGGCAATTGTGAAGACAAGCAGCAGAAAACCTTGCTGTGTGCGGGTGGGCATTATCTTTCTAAAATGCAAGCCAAAGATGACTTGCCGCGAAGAGCAACAAAACGGTGCGTAGTATATCATCGACGTACCGCTATGCTGTAAGAGTGACGCCGATGACAAGCAAAGAGGTCGTTCTATGAAATGAAACCGCACCCCAGTGTCTCACTCCTAGTTGCCGGGCCGTATCAGACTGGTATCCTACCATTGTCTGGGGCGCTTTCAGACACGGCTTCGGCCTGGAATCTCATTGAATGGAAAAGAATCGTCTTCAGTGGTGAGTCCCGCTTCGAGCTGAGTCCCGATGACCAGCGAAGGCGTGTCTAGAGACACATCGGACAGATTGGGATACCAGCCTAAATGTCGCCTGTCATACAGCTCGAGAACCAGGAGTGACGGTGTGCGTTCCATTTCATTTCATAGCAGGCTCTCTTTGGCTGTTACCCGCGGCACCATTATATCGCAGTGGTACCTGAACCATATTCTGCACCCTGTTTCGTTGCCATTACTGGTAAGACATCCTGGGCTTACATTTCAGTAACATAATGCCCTCCCGCACAAGGCGAGACTTCCTACTTCTCGTCTTCATGATTGCCCAACAGTATCTTGGCCGGCAGGGACGTTGGATTACTCCCCAGTTGAGAAAGTTTGGAGCATTATGGGCAGGGCCCTCCAACCAAGTCGGGATTTTGGCGATTTTACAAGCCAATTGGACAGAATTTGACAATATATCCCACAGGAGGTCATCCAACATCTCTATCAGTCAGTACCAAACCGAATAAATGCTTGCATGGGAGGCATAGATGGCGTCCGCCCCAATAGCTAAGTGCTGCACGGTAGCTCAGCGTGTTCGGTCAGAGGGTTAGCTGCCCTCTGTAATAAAAAAAAAAAACGGAGTAAAAGGATCAACAGTGAACTTGAACAGGTGTCACGAGATGTCCGCCTCGAACAAAAAAAAAAAAAAAGTGCTCAGGGCGTAGGAATGCCGCGCAAAGGAGCCCGGGTTCGATTCCCGGCTGGGTCGGGGATTTTTCTCCACGCAGGGACTGGGTGTTGTGTTATCCTCATCCTCGTCATCATGTTGTGTTGTCTTCTTCATCATCTCATCCACCGGGCTGGCGACATGGTTTGTACATGTACATCACATTTACCGATTTCTGTTCTATAAGAATAAAACTTTCGCGGTGAGTCTTTTTTTTAAATTTTTTTATGGGACCATTGCTTTTCACAATGCATATAAATGACCTAGTAGATAGTATCGGAAGTTCCATGCGGCTTTTCGCGGATGATGCTGTAGAATACAGAGAAGTTGCAGCATTAGAAAATTGCCGCGAAATGCAGGAAGATCTGCAGCGGATAGGCACTCGGTGCAGCGAGTGGCAACTGACCCTCAACATATACAAATGTAATGTATTGCGAATACATAGAAAGAAGGATCCTTTATTGTATGATTATATGATAGCGGAACAAACACTGGTAGCAGTTACTTCTGTAAAATATCTGGGAGTACGCGTGCGGAACGATTTGAAGTGGAATGATCATATAAAATTAATTGTTGGTAAGGCGGGTGCCAGGTTGAGATTCATTGGGAGAGTCCTCAGAAAATGTAGTCCATCAACAAATGAGGTGGCTTACGAAACACTCGTTCGACCTATACTTGAGTATTACTCATCAGTGTGGGATCCGTACCAGGTCGGGTTGACAGAGGAGATAGAGAAGATCCAAAGAAGAGCGACGTGTTTCGTCACAGGGTTATTTGGTAAACGTGATAGCGTTACGGAGATGTTTAGCAAACTCAAGTGGCAGACTCTGCAAGAGAGGCGCTCTGCATCGCGGTGTAGCTTGCTGTCCAGGTTTCGAGAGGGTGTGTTTTTGGATGAGTTATCGAATATATTGCTTCCTCCTACTTATACCTCCCGAGGAGATCACGAATGTAAAATTAGAGAGATTCGAGCGCGCACGGAGGCTTTCCAGCAGTCGTTCTTCCTGCGAACCATACGCGACTGGAACAGGAAAGGGAGGTAATGACAGTGGAACGTAAAGTGCCGTCCGCCACACACCGTTGGGTGGCTTGCGGAGTATAAATGTAGATGTAGATGTATAAAGTGATAAAGTGGCAACGTTGTTACTAAAAATCTCGAAAAGTTCTTGACCAATTTACTTCAGATATTTACACGATACTCTAATAAACATCCAGACTGACACAGGCTAAATATTTTAACATATACAGGTTGTCACACAAGACGTATCACCTCTGTTATTTCGTAAACTGTTACATATATCGAAACGCGATTTTCGGAAAATGTTGGAACGTCGAGGGACGCGTATATATATATTGTTAATGTTTCTAGCGCTGGTATCAACGGAAATATTGAAGAAAGTACTTTTTTAAAATGAAACCGTGTACTTTTTAACTGCATTCGAAAGCTCTTGAGAAGACAATTAAAGTGATGTAGTATTTGTTAATATTGCCGTTGTAACCTGCCGTAAAAAGATGCGAGGAATGTCCTAGAATTTGCGAGCTAGGCGGGCGGAATCGGCAATAGTGGTGCAAACACCGCTAAGCAGAGTTCTCGTACTACGCTGTGTCAGAACGTTAAAAGATTTGCCTAGTTAATTGTCTGCACTGCAAGCCGCTCATTTCTGCTGGAACATTCTTTGCGTGCAGACATCTACACCAATGAGGATAAGTTGGACATACAACTTTTATGTAGCGAATGTGAAAGAAATACCTTAAAAACAGTGCAGCGGTATAGGGCTATCTGTCCGGATTGCCAATGTCTGACAGTCCAGGCAGTTGCACAAATTATTAAGACGCTAGTGCAGACAGAACAAGAAAGAAGACTGCAACAGATAAAGAAAACGAAGAAGCTGTTCTGGCTACGGTGCTAATGAATCCGCAGTGATACGAGACATATTGCCAAGGAATGTGGGATCAGGCAGACAAGTGTCAGCAACAGAATTTTCTCCCTATCATCTGTTACTGCATCAGGCACTTGACGACCATGATTTCGAACATCTTACAGAATTTTGTCGGTTTACCCATCAGCAACTGAGAGACGACTCTAGGTTTTTCCAGCGTGTGCTCTATAACGTTGAAGCAACGTTAACTAAACATGCTAATTGAATTCGCATCATATGCACTTCTGGAGAGCGGAAAATCCACACTGGCTTCTTCAGGTGCAACATCAACGACAATGGAGCGTAACAGTATGGTATGGCATGATAGAAAATTACTTTGTGGAACCTTACTTCATCTCAGGCGTTCTAAATGGACTTTCTGACGAATTGCTGCCGGTTCCTCTAGAAGAAGTACTACTACATATCCGCAAATGCATGTGGCCGCAACGCGACGGTTTTGCAGCTCACTCGTCCTGTGTTGCAAGGCAAATACTGCATGGTAACTTTCCTGGACGTTGGACAGATTGAAATTCTGCTGCCAAATGGCCTGCAAGGTCCCTCGATTTGACGATTTCTTTCTTTGGGGAGCCTCAAACCCGCAATCTACGGCGAAGCCCCAACTACGTCAGACGATATGTGTCGTCGAATCTCCAGTGCATGCTCTACCATATCATCCACTGTAATTACATTTGTTCATTGTTCTTTCGAACGGCGACTGCAAATGTGCCTCTCAGTCCATGGTCAACAGTTCGAACGCGTGCTTAAATAAAGGATAAAGCTATTTTATTGAAGACAAATTTTATGTCATGTGATTCGGGTGATTACCAAATCATTGTTAGTAATCTGTTTATTTACGTATGTACGAAACTGCACTGCGCTGTCAAATAAGTCGACAGCGTGTATTGAACGTAGCTGGTAACACTATTATTACGCGCTTACGGTCAGCATGAAACAACATTCCGTTAAGAAGAATATTTATTTTGCGGTGTACAGGTCATAACCAAAGTATTTTTAATAAAATGTTTAGTTCAACAAATGTAACCCATATGATACAATTTAGAGCAGTGTAGGTACAGACTTGTGTCTGGCAGCATATATCTTACCTCTAAGAACCACGAAGTAAGATATTTAATCCAGTAGTTGCTTTCTGTGGGGCATGAGACTTCTTTATTTTTGAAGACTGAACAGTTGATTTCTCTGTTCCAGCTCACTTAAATCTGGGAGGATACACAAATGTGAAATAGTTTTCCTAAGCCTTTTGTGATACTCTAGATTCTAGCTTATGTCATATTTTCATATACAACATTCGTAGGTAAACCTGCATCCATGATGTAAGTTGGTTCAAGGGGAAGTCCAGCTTTATTGTCGTAGCGCAGACATACGTAACGGTACACGACTACACAGCCTGGTTCCGAGACGCCTGCTCGGCATTGTTTGCATCGCAAATGCCGTTTCCGGCCTCCGTGCTCTCATATTGTAGGACATTTCTCGAATTTTTTTTACGAGTGGTTTCAACGTCAACATTAGCAAACGCTATATCATTGTAACTGTTTTCTCAAGAGCATTCGAATGCAGTTATTAAAAGTATACGTCTTCATTTAAAAAAAAAACGTACTTGCTTCAATATCTTCGTTGACATCAGCGCTAAAAACATTAACCAAACAAAAACATACGTACCCTTCGACGCTCTAACATCTGTCGAAAACCGCGTTTCG
Source organism: Schistocerca serialis cubense (assembly GCF_023864345.2). Taxonomy (NCBI): domain Eukaryota; kingdom Metazoa; phylum Arthropoda; class Insecta; order Orthoptera; family Acrididae; genus Schistocerca; species Schistocerca serialis. The sequence goes on from NC_064640.1 coordinate 838,080,798, forward strand.
ATATGTGTAACAGTTCACGAAATAAAAGGGTTGTTCGTCTTATGAGACTCACTATGATACAAAAATCTAAACGTAATATATCAAGTGGGAACATTGTTGCCACAAATTTCGACAAAAGTGCTTGACAAATTTGCTACAGACTCTTACAGGTCACTCTAATAAATGTTTGGATGGACGTTGTGAGCAAAAATCTAGAAACATTCTTGACCGGTTTACTTCAGTTCTTTAGCTATTGCTCTAGGTGATTATAATTAAAGCTAAACTTTCAAACCGCTGTAGAAGTAACACCACTGGTCAGAATGACGTCAAATTGCAACGGAATCTTATCGGAGAAGGGGGAAAACGTACGACAAAAGAAAAATAAATAGTTACAAAATATAGCAATAGATGGCGCTGTAAGCATCATAATTTAATAGTAGTCGACTACAAATGACAAATGAATCATACAACAACGCCTAAGGTGTATATTTGACGTTAAACAAACTGCACTACTTAATGTGTATGGATTTACAGTTGTGATACTGTTAGTTACGTAAGCCTATCCACCACACCTAGGCCATACCACATCAGATGGGAAACACCAGTTTTTAACTGTCCTGAAGCTAAAAACCGCATAAAAAGCATCACTCACATCGGTTTTTAATTGTTCTGAGGCCAAAAACCGCATAAAAGCATCAACCAAAATCAAATCGATTATTAAGCACTGGACACAGCATCTTTCAGATACCCCACATCCAGAAGGCACGCGGATTTGATATCAGGTGATCGGGACGGCCAGTCTGTAGGGAAATGGCGGCTGATAATTCTAGCATTTCCGAAATGGCGCTTCAGCAGCTGCTTAACTGCATTTTCAGTGTGCGGAGGTGCGCCCTCTTGCATTAAAATGATCTCATCCACACAACCACGCTGTTGGAGAGCTGGAATGACGTGGTTGCGCAAAAGACACTCATAGCGTTTACTAGTGACGGTACAGGTAACAGGACCGGAAGCACCTGTCTCTTCGAAAAAAAAATATGGCCCTATGATAAATGATGCCGTAAACCCGCACCACACAGTAACCTTTTTAGGATGAAGTGGTACTGGTTGATTTGCGTGTGGATTTTCCGTTGCCCATATTTGACAATTCTGTGTATTGGCATATCCTGTCAGATTGAAGTGGGCTTCGTCTGTCCACTAAATCTTCCACGGCCAATCATTGTCCACTTCCATGTGAGCAAGTAGTTCCTAGAGCAAAGGTCTCTCTTGTTGGCAGGTCAACAGGAAGCAACTAGTGCACATGGGTAATTTTGAATGGATAGCAAAGAAGGAAGTTCCGTAGGATTTTACGCACCGTGCTCACGGATATGTCGAATGTTCGAGCAATTCTCCGTGCACTACACGTTTGCACACCGCCACTCGTCACTTCCTGCATTGCTGTGGCCATTGCTTCCACTGACGTCGTTTCCTCCTCTACTAGGATGCACATCAAAAGAACTCGTCTTTTCGAATTTCCGAATCATTTTCTCGAGACCCACGGCAGTCATCGGACCAACGGCTTTTTTCAAATCCTGCAGTGTCCGGAACTTCTGCAGAGCGACGTGTGCACAGTTATCATTCTTGTAATACAGCTTTACAAGCAGAGCGCGATCCTGCATTGAGCCAGTCATGGCGAACGTCGCAGACGCGAAATGAGGTAAAGCCGTCTTTTTTTTTCCTTTATTGAATTTCAATTCCCGCCGAACGGGGCGGGCTGGCAGCAGCTTAGTATGCCGCTCTTCAGCCTACAGACTTTGTTAGAAAGATGAAGAGAATAAATAAGAAAAACAGGCGATAAAATCGGAGACTTAAAGAGTAACATGGCGAAAAGAAATCGTGGAACTTAAAACAAAGAACAGAGGGATGATGACGCTAAGAAAATACATACAAAGCAGACAGGTAAAACAAGAGACAGACAATTAAAAAAACACGGCGACAGTCTGGTTTCTGTTCACAAAAGACATAAAATTCACACCCAGCGACAGCATGGTTTCTGTTCGCAAAAGACGAACAACACTGAACAGTCACTGGAACACTGCACTAAAAAGTTGGCAAATGTGACATACCACAGCCGAAAGCAGGTGGGGGGGGGGGGGGGGGAAACTGGACAGATTATGGGAAAAGTAAAAAAGGGGGGAGCCGGGAAAGGAGCTGATAGAGGATGAGGACCCATAATAGGGGTGGGGGGAGCTGGGCAGACGCGACAGGGAGTGGGGTAGGCAGAGGAGGGGAATACAAAAGGACTCGGGGGGGGGGGGGGAGAAGGGAGGTAGGGAGAGGTTTAGTGGGGAGAAAACAGGACGGAAGGGGGAAGAGGGAGCCCAGGGAAAGGACAGAGGAAAGGAGGGGGAGTGAGGATCAGAGTTGATAGGAGGGATAAATGGAGGGAGAGAGGGCATCATCCGGGAGGGGGAGTTGATGGAAGCCACCTTGGGAAAGGAGAAGTAGTGTGTAAAGATGGAGGGTAGGGGGGACACAATGGTGAAGACGTGGCAGGGGGCGGGGATGGGAGGGGAGAGGAGCAACCAGTAAAACCGTGTACTAAGCATGTTTATACCAACTTCTATGGGTCGTGCGCATGACAGGTGTTTCTATTTACGTATTCATCTATTGATTTTCACACTATTTTTTTCTTCTGCCATACGTTTTCCCCCTTCTCCGACAATATTTCGCCGGCCGGAGTGGCCGTGCGGTTCTAGGTGCTACAGTCTGGAACCGAGCGACCGCTACGGTCGCAGGTTCGAGTCCTGCCTCAAGCATGGGTGTGTGTGATGTCCTTAGGTTAGTTAGGTTTAATTAGATCTAAGTTCTAGGCGACTGATGACCTTAGAAGTTAAGTCGCATAGCGCTCAGAGCCATTTGAACCATTTTGATAATATTTCGTTGCAGTTTGATGACATTCTGACCAGTGGTGTTATTTCTACAGCGTTTTGAAAGTTTAATTGTAATCACCCTGTTCATTCAGACATTTATAGGCTACATAGTTTTTGGAACAAATATGTATAGTGATTCTACTAAAACCGAATATGAGTAATAAAATTCAGTGCCGGAACCAGTTGTGAAAATGTGCGGTTTTGTTTTTTCTCTCGATGGACAGAGAGAGTGGTACGACGTGATGGACAGAGAGTGAGGGTGGGGTGGAGGGGGAGGAGATCGGCAATGAAAGGTGGAGGAAAAGATGGAGTCAGAGAGGGACAAGAAGGCGATGGATAGAGAGAGGGGAAGAATGAGATTAGGACGTATATCCAATTCCCATACATATATTGTAATTGCAAAGCACTAGTAATATTTGAGATTCACTTATCGCAGAAGTGACAGTTTGAGCCATGAAGTGAAGAGATTTATAAGACAGCACATACGCAACGAAAGAAAACGGTGAAATAATTGTTTACGGGTATTATCTTACCTCTTTCTTGTTTTTTTCAGATCTTTGTCTTAAGCTACAGCCGTCCTGTGGAACGCTGTAGTTGATGGTGAACGCTTTGTGGTAACAGAAAGTACCCAAGAAAAGTGTGCAACTCATTTTGTTTTAGAAGAAAACTAAAAAATAAAGAAAACAGTTATTTTGATAGAAATTCATTTTTTCACTAAATCGTGCGGAGCTCTTGAATGCGTCGAACAAGATCCGAATTTGATTTCTTGCTTCAGTTATTTCATTTGAGCACAGACAATGTTTACCCAAACTTTCAAGTACATAGAACGCAAGAATCACGTAAGTGGTGTCTTAATTTAAGGATTTCATTTTTTGTATGTTTTTTTTCTACAGCTCACTACATAAAATCTTTGAGAGCCACATCTACATGTCATATCGAATTAATAACAACAAAGCTTGTCGGGACATTAGGTTGTCATACACAGTCATTCATTAGGTGTTGCAGTGGGTCACTATAATGTTGTAACGCAAGAAATTACAGATAGTCCTGTTTCCACATACTCAAATGTGATTGGTGTAGACCCATGACGCCTGGGTAGATTTTCCAAAGGCAGTCATATAACCCGCTTTGTTGACTTCGGAGGCAGTACACGGGACTAATTTGACAGGCAAGTGCAACGGTACAGAAAAGCACGGGAGTTAAGCGAGAACTCTCTCCCGATGAAACAAATGCTGTATGTATCAAGTATATCACTCGTGAAATCAGTTCTCCGAAACACGTCACTCAAGCAACGTATTTCAGATACTCAGCAACAAAAGGAAACCATAATACCGTTCCCAGAATTGATTTTCGCTCTCCAGCGGAGTGTGCGCTAATATGAAATTTCCTGCGAGGTCAGACCTTTTTGACGAACCGGAACTCGGAACGCGGAACCTTAACCGCTCGTGGGCAAGCGCTTTACCGACTGTAATACCTCTTTTCCGTTCTGGCATCATTGGGTTACTTCTCTGCCACATTTTCCTAACAATGAGAAGCTTAGTTTTATATCACAACTTTTTTTTGGAAACGAAATGCAGTTGCCTGAAACTCATGAAGAGTGGAAACTGTAAATGGTATCTAAAGCTCCCAGCGTAAGTGTAAATCTAAATTACCACTTTTTTGGTCGTTAGATTGTTAACCCAAGCCGGCCGAGGTGGCCGAGCGGTTCTAGGTGCTTCAGTCCGGAACCGCGCGACCGCTACGGTCGCAGGTTCGAATCCTGCCACGGGCATGGTTGTGTGTGATGTCCGTAGGTTAGTTATGTTGAACTAGTTCTAAGTTCTAGGGGACTGATGACCTCAGACGTTAAGTCCCATAGTGCTCAGAGTCATTTGAACCATTTCGTTAACCCAAATTGCCTTTTGCGGTGATGTGAGCTCGATGTATGTACTAAAAGTGAACTCTCACATTTTAGAAATTAGTGGAATAAGGTTTCTTTAGAGTTTTTGGACTGCTATTGATATTCCTCTTTGTTCTTAGTTCTGTGTGGCTGTGTATATGTATTGTTTATATTTTGTTTTCAGTTTCTGATTATTAGTATTTTTCATCTTTCTTTCTCTAAGTGATCCTGGAAACCTTTCGGAGTGGCTTCATTATGATTAGCGCTTCTTTCTGTTACATTGGTTATATCGCCTGTATGATTCAGCGGCGAGTCAAGAATTAATTCCTACTTCACAGTCGAAGTTAGGCTTCATTCGGTGGGTTGAGAGGGTCATCACCCAGGTTACAATGGTTAACTTCCCACCATTTTTTGTAGCTCACGAAATTCCTTAATACGCAACACAGAGATTGGCACGATTTCATTGTCCTTTCCCTGGTCACGATTTTTTGAGGCAGGAGTTGAGAGCTCTCTTCTTAGTTCCATCGCTGCTTTACTTGTCTGTTTGTTGGTTTGTACATTCGCAATGAAAATTTTGAAGATTGTTTTAGTGTAGAAGAGGTTTCGTTACTGCCTCCATTTTCCACGGATTTTTCCAGCATGACCCGTCAACTGCTTGAGTACCTGTGGTTTCTGCCTGTAACCACCATTTTATTAATTCTTTTTGAAAGCACCAGGGCCTTTCTCATGAAATCACCAACGCTACTGCAAGACACAGGCGTCTAGTGGTAAACTGTGCTTTGTAGCAGTCAAAAAAAAAATGCTCAAATGGCTCTGAGCACCATTGGACTACTTAAACGTAACTAACCTAAGGACATCACACACATCCATGCCCGCGACAGGATTCGACCGCAGCGGTCGCGCGGTTCCAGACTGTAGCACCTAGAACCGCTCGGCCACCCGGCCGGCTGTAGCCGTCACTTACAGCGTTAAAAGCAACAGTGGGTGCATAAACTGTGCTTCGTAATTGTAGAAGATTGTGTGTGTTTTTACTGTGGTCGTATTGATGAGATCATCAACAGTGAAAGTGTGTATTTTTTAAAATAATGTTACGTAAATTAGAGTTTGTGCTACTGCTTGTTTTAGTTGTTTCGAAATGAAATTTTAGGCAGTTTTTGGTTGTTAATTAGAACTTTTGTTTTAGGCGTTATGAGTTCCTGGAGGTTTCGAGATGTGCGATTCTGCCTAGAATAAATGCGAAATTTCTTTGAAATATATCTCATGAAATTACTGGAGGTGAAAACCACATGTCCCATTACTTCCAAAGTGTGACTACCTCTCTAAAACAGTTGATTGTTTACTTTTTTGCAGCTTCTTCTTGATTAAAATGTTTTTTTATTCAAGCTTTGATCACAATATAAAGTCCTTCGACGATGACCGGTTTCAGTCAGTAATGACCATCTTCAGATCTGTTCTACACCATGTCCTAATGTGATGTTTTCCTGATTCTTTGCTTACCATGATAATGAAGGTTAATTTTGTGAAAACTTTTAACGTTATGTTCCAATGTGAAACTACCTCCTTAACACAATTGATTGTTTACCTTTTGTCAGTATATTCTTGTATTCGTTTCTTACTATGATGATAAAGGGCAGTTTTGTGAAAAAAAATTTAAATTATAATTTTTAGTATTAGTTGACTCAAAGGGTTAATTTGTCATTGATTTGTTGTCCCACTTGGTTTCTACGTATTCAGAATAGTTATTTCCACTGTTTTTTAGCTGTTCGTTGCTTTCACTAACGGTTGCTGCCGTCTCGACGCGTCGTTCCTCATTATACACTCCTGGAAATGGAAAAAAGAACACATTGACACCGGTGTGTCAGACCCACCATACTTGCTCCGGACACTGCGAGAGGGCTGTACAAGCAATGATCACACGCACGGCACAGCGGACACACCAGGAACCGCGGTGTTGGCCGTCGAATGCCGATAGCTGCGCAGCATTTGTGCACCGCCGCCGTCAGTGTCAGCCAGTTTGCCGTGGCATACGGAGCTCCATCGCAGTCTTTAACACTGGTAGCATGCCGCGACAGCGTGGACGTGAACCGTATGTGCAGTTGACGGACTTTGAGCGAGGGCGTATAGTGGGCATGCGGGAGGCCGGGTGGACGTACCGCCGAATTGCTCAACACGTGGGGCGTGAGGTCTCCACAGTACATCGATGTTGTCGCCAGTGGTCGGCGGAAGGTGCACGTGCCCGTCGACCTGGGACCGGACCGCAGCGACGCACGGATGCACGCCAAGACCGTAGGATCCTACGCAGTGCCGTAGGGGACCGCACCGCCACTTCCCAGCAAATTAGGGACACTGTTGCTCCTGGGGTATCGGCGAGGACCATTCGCAACCGTCTCCATGAAGCTGGGCTATGGTCCCGCACACCGTTAGGCCGTCTTCCGCTCACGCCCCAACATCGTGCAGCCCGCCTCCAGTGGTGTCGCGACAGGCGTGAATGGAGGGACGAATGGAGACGTGTCGTCTTCAGCGATGAGAGTCGCTTCTGCCTTGGTGCCAATGATGGTCGTATGCGTGTTTGGCGCCGTGCAGGTGAGCGCCACAATCAGGACTGCATACGACCGAGGTACACAGGGCCAACACCCGGCATCATGGTGTGGGGAGCGATCTCCTACACTGGCCGTACACCACTGGTGATCGTCGAGGGGACACTGAATAGTGCACGGTACATCCAAACCGTCATCGAACCCATCGTTCTACCATTCCTAGACCGGCAAGGGAACTTGCTGTTCCAACAGGACAATGCACGTCCGCATGTATCCCGTGCCACCCAACGTGCTCTAGAAGGTGTAAGTCAACTACCCTGGCCAGCAAGATCTCCGGATCTGTCCCCCATTGAGCACGTTTGGGACTGGATGAAGCGTCGTCTCACGCGGTCTGCACGTCCAGCACGAATGCTGGTCCAACTGAGGCGCCAGGTGGAAATGGCATGGCAAGCCGTTCCACAGGACTACATCCAGCATCTCTACGATCGTCTCCATGGGAGAATAGCAGCCTGCATTGCTGCGAAAGGTAGATATACACTGTACTAGTGCCGACATTGTGCATGCTCTGTTGCCTGTGTCTATGTGCCTGTGGTTCTGTCAGTGTGATCATGTGATGTATCTGACCCCAGGAATGTGTCAATAAAGTTTCCCCTTCCTGGGACAATGAATTCACGGTGTTCTTATTTCAATTTCCAGGAGTGTATGTCTTATCACTGACGTCGATACCATCTTCGTCGACTGCATCGCTCTCCATCCAGTTGCCTTGCACGTCGACGTTTTCCGTAACGTTCAGTCACATTTCTCCGACTTCCATTCTCCGATGCACCCGCAGAGGGACCAATCTGTCCAAACAGAACAGTTGCACGTGTTGTTACTCCTGACTGAATGTTTCCAGTATGCAACTGAGCAGGGCGTCTACGGTCACAATTTCCCTCGCCTGTTTAGCCGAGTTGGTTTTCATGCACAATATAACCCCGCCCATATATCCACATACGTTCATATAAGAGGTTATGTGCTTTTGTTATTAAGCTTTGGCTTTTTTATTGCTATTGTACTTACAACGCCAGAAGTTTTCACACCACACTTCTTCTCCGATTCCCTCTTCAATGACTAAGCACTTCTGATCTTTCCGAGTGGCACATCAAACGGCAAATTACAGACTCTCACAGACTGCAAAGCAATACCTGCGTCTGTTGTTAACAGTGTACTAACAGCACCATTATTTATGCTTCAATTTTGCGTTACCGTTACTGTTCTTGACTATTTGTTCACAAAAGCCGTTATTTATGGATTTTGCATGTGCACATGTTACAGTGTTGTTAATTTGAATACCTATCACGCCCTCATAAAGCGACTTTACATTATTCAGCCATTTCTGAATACGGAGGATGTAGGCTTTTCGGTGTCCATTTCAGAATTAAAGTTCAAGGTTTCCCTACTAATGTTAGAATTCAGTTGACACTTTCCTAGAGAATAAACTACTCTCCGCAATAAACAAGCGCTCCGCTGCACACAGCCGCAGCATACACGTCCAGACACGGTCTTGCTACTGAGTCACGACACACGACCCGCCTACGCAGTTTTACTTCCGCGAGTACTTCTTCTCCTACCTTACAAACTTCTGACAAGCTCTCCTGCATGCCTTGTGGGACTAGCACTCATGGAAAAAAGGATACTGCGGAGCACTGGCTTAACCACAGCTTAGAGCATTGTTTCCAAATGAAATTTTATTTGTCAGCGGAGTTTCTAGCAGATTAAAACTGCTCCAGTTACAAGTCCCGTCCGACATACAGCTATAATTTACCGGGAATGTTCTCACTGTCATTATTGTAATATTAATTTTAATTTTAATAATCAACAGCCTCAGTTGCATCGTTTACCTAGGTTTCAGTCGGGATAATCCAACCTTCTTCAGAATAACAGTAACTACCGTTTGTCCATAGTGGACATCGTCAAGCTAAAACTACAAATCCATAAATTATCGTCAGACTGTTAACTTATCCGAAACTGCCTCGGCCCCACTTCGCGACCGCGATGCGGCAGCCACGAGTGCTGTACTGTACTGTACTGTGTTCCAGAGGCAGTTTCAGGTAAGTTAACAGTCTGACGATAATTTGTGGATTTGTAGTTTTAGCTTGACGATGTCCACTATGGACAAACGGTAGTTACTGTTATTCTGAAGAAGGTTGGGTTATCCCGACTGAAACCTAGGTAAATTCTTGGTAAATGGTGCAACTGAGGCTGCTGATTATTAAAATTACAATTAATATTTATATAGTTGCTGACAGGGCCGTGAAATGTTGAAAATGTTTAAATTATTGCACTAAATTGTGTATCATTCATCAAACATACTATGATACGTCGTTCTCATTAATTCTGATGCTCAGATTTACAGAAATATGTTTTCTTTATTTACTTATTTGCACCAACCGATATTTCACAGGCAACAGCAAACACCGGTACGGTTCCTATGAAGAAGTCGCGTCCGATTTCCTTCAACATCGAAACTTCCTGGCAGATTAAAACTGTGTGCCGGACCGAGACTCGAACTCGGGACCTTTGCCTTTCGTGGGCAAGTGCTCTACCAACTGAGCTACCCAAGCACGACTCACGCCCCGTCCTCACAGAATTACTTCTGCCAGTACCTCGTCTCCTACCTTCCAAACTTGAGTGAGTCGTGCTTGGGTAGCCCAGTTGGTAGAGCACTTGCCCGCGAAAGGCAAAGGTCCCTAGTTCGAGTCTCGGTCCGGCGCTAAGTTTTAATCTGCCAGGAAGTTTCATATCAGCGCACACTCCGCTGCAGAGTGAAAATCTCATTCTGTAAACATCCCCCAGGCTGTGGCTAAGCCATGTCTCCGCAGTATCCTTCTTTCAAGCGTGCTAGTTCTGCAAGTTTCGCAGGAGATCTTCTGTAAAGTTTGGAAGGTAGGAGACGAGGTACTGGCAGAAGTAATTCTGTGAGGACGGGGCGTGAGTCGTGCTTGGGTAGCTCAGTTGGTAGAGCACTTGCCCGCGAAAGGCAAAGGTCTCGAGTTCGAGTCTCGGACCGGCACGCAGTTTTAATCTGCCAGGAAGTTTCATATCAGCTCACACTCCGCTGCAGAGTGAAAATTTCATTCTGGAAACTTCCTTCAACATTAATTTTCTGACCCATCTTCAGCGCCTTCCACGATGACCACACCACTGAAGGGACGTCAACCATGAATTTCGGTGCATGTTTTCAGACACTTTCTACTTTAGAAGAAGTATGGCATTCACATCCTGGCCGGCTGTAGTGGCCGAGCGGTTCTAGGCACTCCAGTTCGGAACCGCGATGCTGCTACGGTCGCAGGTTCGAATCCTGCCTCGGGCATGGATGTGTGTGATGTGCTTAGGTTAGTTAGGTTTAAGTAGTTCTAAGTCTATGAGATTGATGACCTCAGATGTTAAGTCCCATAGTGCTTAGAGCGATTTGAATCATTTTCATGTCCTGCGAGCTGATACACAGCTTTGAAACCGTCACACAATGCGTATCAGCTTTGTTATTCCCCGCGGTAATCGGACTCCGTACTGACATTAACTTGGGTGGTCATGAACTCGCACATCTACGAGGGTCACTCCAAAGGAAATGCACGCTATTTTTTTAAATTCATCTTTTATTCTACATGTTTGAAAGTTTTACAGTGTGTAGATACATCCTTTAGGAACAATATTTTCATTTCTCTGCATAATTTCCATCCCTCTCAACTGCCTTACGCCATCTTGGAACCAGCGCCCGTATACCCGCACGGTAAAATTCTGGACCAACCTGTTGGAGCTACTGTTTGGCAGCATGCACAAGGGAGTCATCATCTTCAAACCTTGTTCCACGAACGCGAGTCTTTCAGTTTCCCAAAGAGATTATAGTCACATGGAGCCAGGTCAGGACTGTAAGGCAGGTGTTTCAGTGTCGTCCATCCGAGTTTTATGATCGCTTTCATGGTTTTTGACTGACATGTGACCGTGCATTGTCGTGCAACAGCAAAAAATCCTGCTTTTGCCGATGTGGTTGAACACATCTCAGTCAAGCTTGAAGTTCCTTCAGTGTCATCACATATGCATCAGAATTTATGGTGGTTCCACTTGGCATGATGTCCACAAGCAAGAGTCGTTTGGAATCGAAAAACACTGTAGCCATAACTTTTCCAGCAAAACGTGTGGTTTTGAATTTTTTTTCTTGGGTGAATTTGCATGATGCTACTCCATTGATTGCCTCTTCGTCTCTGGTGAAAAATAATGGAGCCATGTTTCATCACCTGTCACAATTCTTCCAAGAAATACATCTCCACCATTCTCGTACTGTTCCAAAAGTTCGCTGCATACTGTTTTTCTTGATTCTTTGTGAGCCACTGTCAACATCCTGGGGACCCACCTGGCACAAACCTATTTTAACGCCAACACCTTCAGTATCCTGCAAACACTTCCTTCCCCTATCACAACGTAGCGTGACAATTCGTTCACTGTGATGCGTCTGTCAGCAGTCACCAATTCGTTAACTCTCTGCACATTGTCTGGAGTGTCTGCAGTGCGAGGCCTGCCGCTGCGAGGACAATCCTCAATATTGGCGTGCCCACTTTCATCACGTAACCTGACTGCCCACCGACTAATTGTACTGCGATCAACAGCAGCATCTCCATACATCTTTTTCAACCTCTTGTGGATGTCTCCCACTGTCTTGTTTTCACAGCACAGGAATTCTATGACAACACGCTGCTTCTGACGCACGTCAAGTGTAGCAGCCATCTTGAAGACATCCTGCAACGGCGCCACTCATGGGAAGCGGTTGAACTAAGTTTGAAAACAAGCGGGAAGGATGTACCTACACACTGTAAAACTTTCACACATGCAGAATGAAAACCGTATTTTCACAAAAATAGTGTGCATTTCTTTTGCAGTGACCCTCATATTCTACACGGATCAAACATCCTATTTCTCTCAACGTGCATTACTAGCGTCTCTACTGTCTAATTTATCTGCTCCAACATCGTAAACCATAACTATGCCTCTATTGTAATTCATTGAAAAAATGTTAAAACATTCTTATTGACTCCACATCGGCCAGGCGCGAAGTGTGTGCTGTATCTCTAACTTCATTGAAGGTGGAGAGGGGAAGAAAGAAAAGGGAAGGGAGCACTGTTGTCACCTGCGTTGGGACGTTATACGGAATCAGCGGCGGCGAGTGAAAATGTGTACCGGACTGGGATTCGAACCTCGGATCTCTGGCTTACTAGGCAGGTATAGTAACCACTGCGCCATCCGGGACACATTGTTATTGCACCTGCTCGGCCTATCTCGGCTTGCTCGCTGCCGATCCACACCCCCATCGAACGCCACTTATCCGCACCCCTTGTCCATTTCCCCCATATTCGCTCTTCCGAGAGTCCCACAGGAGGTCGTACGTATTTTTGCATCCGCCCTGAAGAAGGTGTATTCATTGTCCAGCTAGGCGTATCAAATTATATGAATGTGTGGTATCTGTTCTTTCGGACACGTCCGAGAAAAGAGACATCACAGATTCCTGTAACACCAACTCATCTGAAGAGATCGCGATAGGTGGCGCAAATACAAAATACGAACTTAATACTGCGTCGAATTAGACATTCTGCAGCACACTATCAATGGAAAGATATCCATAACTCTCCCTCTCCCCCTCCCCACCACTTCAATTGCGAGTGTCCGCAGCTCGTAGTCTCTCGCTTCCCGAGCACGGGCCCCCGGGTTCGATTCCCGGCGGGGTCAGGTATTTTCATCTGTCTCGAGATGACTGGGTGTTTGTGTTGTCCTCGTCATTTCATCATCATTCATGAAAGTGGCGAGATTGGACTGACCAACGGTTGGGAATTTGTACGGGCGCTGGTAACTGCGCAGTTGAGCGCCCCATAAACCAATCATCATCATCATCATCATCATCATCATCATCATCATCATCATCAATTGCCAACCCCCCCTTCTCAGCCCGTCCCAGTCTAGAAAACACCGAATTCTTTCTGTCTGTCCGTCGCCTGTATTATTATTATTATTATCGTATGCATAAATTACAGTAATACACATTTAGCAAAACAAAGAAACATATATAAAAATGAACATGTGAAATTATATACAGTACACAAGTTTGAAAACGGCTCAGACTACACTCGGATGTTGATGGACTCGATCGAGCGGGAATGCCTCGTGGGATGCTTGATGGAGCTTCTCAATGCCACCAGGGAAGCGTCTGATTGGACAGTCATTCACAATGTGGCTCATTGTTTGGGTGTCACCACAGTCACACACACTGTCACTTGAAAAGCCCTACCTGTGCGTGTTGTATTTGCACCTAGCCTCTTCAGTCGTATATCTGTTTAACTGCACCCACACCTCTCTTGGTAGGTGGAAGCCTGGAACTGGAACTGCTGGATTGTCTACAAGTTCGTGGTTTCGGGTTCTTGTAGCCTGGCACTCACGTTTCCTCTCTGCGTCCTGGTCGAATCCTGTGGATAGCATTTGGGCTCCCATTTCATATGCTGGTCTTCTAGATCTGAGACGTTTCCTGGACAGTGATAGCAAATCGTCATGAAGAGGGATCGAGTTGTTTTCAGAAACGTGCTGACAGAGGTTGTAAAGAGCAGCCTTTCGACGGAGGTCTGGTGGACAGATGTTTGAAAGCGCTGGTAGCCAGCAGCCTTGCAAACTTCCCCATTTGGGGAATATACTGGGACAGTATTCGCCATGATGAACGAAAATACACGCCCCCGTCGTCACAATCTTGTGAAAACCTTCCTAGTGGAGTGTAGAGTCAGTCAGATAGAATGGCCTTCATATTCTCCAGATCTCAACTTCATTGAGAATGCATGGCCATGCTAAAATGAGTAGTTTGTAATCATCCTCATCGCCCGTGAAATAGCGTTACAAAGAAGTACAATCATAACTGACGATGTCAACCATTGTGGAAATTCTAGCGCTGGTCTGTCCCAGAGCTGTACGTACAACGACGTGCTCTGAACGCTGCACTCCAAAACTCTTCTGCCTGCACCAGCACTGACCTATGTCGTCATACCTGCTACAGATCGCCGTCTACCCTGCTTTGCAGAACGGCGATGCCTCAGCCCTCCTCATTCTGTGATGCGACGTGGACGTCCAACACCATGTCGCCGAGTCGTGCTTTCACTGTACTTCAGCAGCTTTCGATAGATGCATGTGACCAGCGGACTAGATTCCCAGTTTCCGAATTGCCTGTTCTCAGGTTGCGCGCCGTAACAATTTGCTCTTTGTAGGAATCGCGTACGTCAGTGGATTTCCTCATTTGCAGCTCTTATGATTCCCCATTCGTTTCTCCTCCGCTTACACACTTTCCTGGCCGCTGCAAGGCGCCACTCACAAGGGGAGGCCACGACGTTTGGAACGAGGATTTACTGCAAACTTCGAACACTCGTAGTACCCCATGAGGACAACAAAATGTGTAAGCAGTAGCGCGTATTTCTCAAGCGTCACTGAGAAAATCTCAAGATAACTTCGGTCGTCAAATACCGGGTGATCAAAAAGTCAGTATAAATTTGAAACCGGAATAATACAGATAGAGAGGTACAAATTGACACACATGCTTGGAATGACATGGGGTTTTATTAGAACCAAAAAAATACAAACGTTCAAAAAATGTCTGACAGATGGCGCTTCATCTGATCAAAATAGCAATAATTAGCATAACAAAGTAAGACGAAGCAAAGATGATGTTCTCTACAGGAAATGCTCAACATGTCCACCATCATTCCACAACAATAGCTGTAATCAAGGAATAATGTTGTGAACAGCACTGTAAAGCATGTCCGGAGTTATGGTGAGGCATTGGCGTCGGATGTCGTCTTTCAGCGTCCCTAGAGATGTCGGTCGATCACGATAGACTTGCGACTTCAGGTAACCCCAAAGCCAATAATCGCACGGACTGAGGTCTGGGGACCTGGGAGGCCAAGCATGATGAAAGTGGCGGCTGAGCACACGATCATCACCAAACGACGCGCGCAAGAGATCTTTCACGCGTCTAGCAATATGGGGTGTTTTTTTTTTTTTGTTCTAATAAAACCCAATGTCATTCCAAGCATGTGTGTCAATGTTTACCTCTCTATCTACATTATTCCGTGGTTTATTAAGATTTAAAATTTATACTGACTTTTTGATCACCCGGTATATACCTGTACGTGGCCATTTTTACCACGAAGCGGTGGCAGCCGAGTGGTTAGCGTTCAAGCCCCGTAATCGCTTGATCGAGTCCCGTTTGTCAGTTTTTTTATTTTCAACACAATCATTTTCTTTACTATTTATTTTACGATTGATATAATGGGAAAAATACGTGTAATCGGATGAACTTTTATTAAATTTAGGATGTTGTTTGGCAATCTACTAATTTTTATTATCACAAATAATATAATATTCGTAACTATCCACTAGTAAACGACCAAACGCATAAAGTGATACTGAAAATGTATGTTTGTCCGTGATTTGAGAAGTCCCTTATACCTGGATGGAGCCCGAAACTACTTGTTACCTCCAAGTTTTGACAGGCACAGACGGTTTTCGAAAGATGTACAATTAATCGTCGCTTTGACATTACAAGTTGCAGGATAGTATTTTTCGTAAAAACATGGAAAACATAAAGTTAAACGGCACCAGCTGCATTGAATAAATACTATGTTTCCGCATACGCAAGGTTTTTTGAGTTTTTCCGTGGAAAAACAAACCTCGTTAACATTTTCAAAAACCTCCCTTCAAGCCGATAATTTGGAAGCAAACCATTCATAACGCTGTATTTCCTTAAATATCGGCGCTGATAATTGGTCATGCAGTATCGAGTGTATTTTAATAGCGTCTTCACGACAAGAAATTTCTCGTTCTCTTTCGATTAAATACGAACAGTTTTGAAGACACGGACAAGCACACATTTTCAGTATCACTTTATGTGTTTGCTCGTTTACTAGCCGATAGTTATGAATATTATATTATTTGTGATAAAAAAAATTTGTAGACTGCCAACTAACATTGTAAATTTAATAAAAGTTCATCCGATTACACGTATTTTTCCCATTATATGAATTGTAATATAAATAGTAAAGAAAATGACTGTGTTGAAAATAAAAAAGAACTGACGAACGGGACACGATCCAGCGATACGGGGCTTGAACGCTAACCACTTTCTCTCTCTCTCTCTCTCTCTCTCTCTCTCCTCGTTGATCATCAGGTTCTCTCTTCTTTTTAATCTCATTTTGTTCGTTTTCGTTCGTTGTATCTGCTCGGGGCGGACGTCGCAAGACACCCATTTCAGTTAGTCGTTGTTCCATGAACTCAGTTTTTTTTATTACAGAGGGCAGCTAACCCTCTGACGGAACACGCTGAGTTACCGTGCCGGCACTTAGGTTTGGTCGTTGCGGACGTCACATGACATCCGTTAAAGTTCATTTGTTGATCCTTCCGCTCAGTTTTTTTTTTTATTACAGAGCTCTCTGGCCGAACACGCTGAGCGACCGTGCCGGCATATTCGGCTGCTGCCGCTTCGTGGTAAAAATGGCCACACACAGGTATATATTTGACGACCAAAATTATCTTGCGATTTTCTCAATAACGCTTGAGAAGTACGCGCTACTGCTTACACATTTTCTTGTCCTCATGGGGTACTACGAGTGTACGAAGTTTACAGTAAATCGGCGTTCCAAACGTTGTCGCCTCCCCTTGACAGTCTCGCGGAGAGCAGGGCTCATAATGTTTTCCCCATTAGACTGCCTCGGCAACTAGCAGAAACATAAAGAAATGGCAGTGTGTCTTGCAACGTTGACGGCAGCACTACTGCGACCACACATTAATAAAACGCGACCCGTGTAAACGCGCCTTTGCTTTCACTGCCACACTTGACTTAGTGCTGTTTCCCCCTGTAGGAAATTTTATCGCGGTTTGTCAGTTGCGTGTCTACTTACTTCCCCGGCAAACGAAGTTAGTAATACCGTGCAACCGCTGCTGGCGCCTTGTTATTCACTCCGAGGAGAAAAATTTAGTCAAAATTCGAGGCAGCGGAAGTATTCGGTCCGTGGCGAGAGATGCGCGGAAAAGAACTATAACATGGTCCGATGTCGTGCGTCTTTCTCCTTGCAGAATGCCAACTATTGCAGTAGTCTAAATAAATGTTGCATAATGCCGACACTTTAATATTGAACTCTACACTCCAGCAACGCATTATGGTATTAATACACTACTTGCCATTAAAATTGCTACACCACGAAGATGACGTGCTACAGACGCGAAATTTAACCGACATGAAGAAGATGCTGTGATATGCGAATGATTAGCTTTTCAGAGCATTCACACAAGATTGGCGTCGGTGGCGACACCTACAACGTGCTGACATGAGGAAAGTTTCCAATCGATTTCTCATACACAAACAGCAGTTGACCGGCTTTGCCTGGTTAAACGTTGTTGTAATGCTTCGTGTAAGCAGGAGAAATGCGTACCATCACGTTTCCGACTTTGATAAAGGTCGGATTGTAGCCTATCGCGATTGCAGTTTATCGTATCGCGACATTGCTGCTGGCGTTGGCCGAGATGCAATGACTGTTAGCAGAATATGGAATCGGTGGGTTCAGGAGGGTAATACGGAACGCCGTGCTGGATCCCAACGGCCTCGTATCACTAGCAGTCGAGATGACAGGCATCTTATACGCATGGCTGTAATGGATCGTGCAGCCACGTCTCGATCCCTGAGTCAACAGAGGGGGAAATTTACAAGACAACAACCATCTGCATGAACACTTCGACGACGTTTGCAGCATCAGGGACGATCAGCTCGGAGACCATGGCTGAGGTTACCCTTGACGCTGCATCAGACACAGGAGCACCTGCGATGGTGTACTCAACGACGAACCTGGGTGCACGAATGGCAAAACGTCATTTTTTCGGATGAATCCAGGTTCTGTTTACAGCATCGTGATGGTCGCATCCGTGTATGGCGACATCGTGGTGAACGCACATTGGAAGCGTGTATTCGTCATTCGGGATGGTAAGGGGTGCCGTTGGTTACACGTTTCGGTCACCTCTTGTTCGCATTGACGGCACTTTGAACAGTGGACGTTACATTTCAGATGTGTTACGACCCTTGGCTCTACCCTTCATTCGATCCCTGCGAAACACTACATTTTAGCAGGGTAATACACGACCGCATGTTGCAGGTCCTGTACGGGCCTTTCTGGATACAGTAAATGTTCGACTGCTGCCCTGGCCAGCACATTCTCCAGATCTCTCACCAATTGAAAACGTCTGGTCAATGGTGGCCGAGCAACTGGCTCGTCACAATACGCCAGTCACTGCTCTTGATGAACTGTGGTATCGTGTTGAAGCTGCATGGGCAGCTGTACCTGTACACGCCATCCAAGCTCTGTTTGACTCAATGCCCAGGCGTATCAAGGCCGTTATTACGGCCAGAGGTGGTTGTTCTGGGTACTGATTTCTCAGGATCTATGCCCCGAAATTGCGTGAAAATGTAATCACATGTCTGGTCTAGTATAATATATTTGTCCAATGTATACCCGTTTATCATCTGCATTTCTTCTTGGTGTAGCAATTTTAATGGCCAGTAGTGTACATTCGCTTCTTTGTAATGTAATGTTAGCGGAAACACTCCAGGTTTCTACCGTGAGTGGGCAGTATGATTAGTCTGCAGCAACTGTGTCACCTGTACACATTGAAGCACTTGTGCTGTCTGTCATTACGAGAATGTCGGTGCTTCAAGACGTTTCAGACAACAATAACGTACGACCAGAGACTCCGTATGCTCACTCTAATGGAACAGGGAAGGAGACGGGTGAACGTCGCAACGATTGTCATTGTGAGTAAAGTTATGTCTGTAAAATCTGGAACAAGTTTCTAGCGACAGGATCAGTTGACTATCTTCGCAGAGGTGTCCGTAGGAGAAAAACAACACGAGTGCATGACCAATATCTGCTTATACTACACGTCTACGGCGGCGGATTCAAATAGCTGCAAGAACACAGGTGTCAATGCAAACGATACAAAATAGGTTCCATCAGCAGAGATCACATACCAGAAGACCTCTCAACGCTCCACCTCTAAATCGGGTTCGGAGAGAAGATCGTGTTACATCGGCACAGAATCACTCTTTATGGACTACGCAGCAGTGGAACACAGTCCTCTCTTCTGATGAGACCCGTATCAGTCTCTTCCCTGACAATTCTGATATTCGCGCTTGGAAACAACAAGGGTACCATTTACACACTAACTGTATCATCAAGGCCATTCAGTCATGTTTTGGGGTGGAATCATGTATGGTCGCAGGACACCATCCTTGCAAACGTTGGGTCTCCATTTGGGGAATATACTGGGATAGGATTCTCCACGATGAACGACAATACACGCTTCCGTCGTCACAATCTTGTGAACACCTTGCTAGTGGAGTGTAGAGCCAGTCAGATGGAATGACCTCCATATTCTCCAGATCTCAACTTCATTGAGAATGCATGGCCATGCTAAAATGAGTTGTTTGCAATCCACCAGAGACCTTACAGGGCAACATAGAGGCCGCTGTGAAGGAATGAGACAATATTCCACATTCGTACCTGGACAATTTGGTGAGGCATGTCCCTAACCATATTCAAAAGCGTCTCTAGTTACAAGGAGGTCCAATTGGTTCATGAACAATGTCTTATGCGAGATGACAGTGAGACGAAAATATAGTACTTGAAGTGGAATCTTTTGTAAGTTTTTTTGAGATTATCAAGTGGTAATGTGTTTACCTTCTATATTTTTGTTTTATAATAATCTACAGAAAGGTCTGGTTGAGAATTACGAATTATTTAGGAATTAAGGATATGATTCACCAAAAGGCAGAAGAGCTGTGTCGTCGATAGGTACACAAACAAAAGGTACAAGAACTTTGCTAGCTTTCGGAAAGAACTTCCTTTTTCAAGCATGTACATTGTGCTCCGTCGAATGCCGGACATTTGCCACGCCGGGCATTTGCCACGCTGGACATTTGCCACACTTGCCCCATCGCCAGGTAGCGATCCCTCAGGTAAGGGACACCCTTCCTCATGCTACTTCTGTCTGCTTTCAAACCGCCGTCTCCACATGTTACTCGATACAACCAGTACGTAAGGGACCTTCTTCTTCGACATCTTGGCGAAATACAGAGCTTCTTTTCCGAAATCGAAATATTTATAACTTCTGGAAAACGAAAGCAATACCGACGATTATGTCAGTATGTAATTAGTCCTGCCAGGTATAAATATAGATCCTTCTGTCTGTAGGGTAGCTTCCTTTCACGCTTACTGATTGCGATAGAAACAGTCCATCGCCATGGGAGCAACAAGAAAGGAACGATGTAAAGAGAATGCGAATGTACGCTAATCATTTCTTTTTGATTACTGCATTTATGTCTACCTTAATTACTACAACTGCATGCCCAAAAGACAACAAGGAAAGAAGAAATGGGTATGTGAATGTTTGAAAATAAGAACGACATATTCCATATTAATTTGCTCTCTAAAATCCGATATCCCTTGTGGCGAAACATTAGTTGATGAAGTGTAGCGGGACAATGTTCAAAACAAGAATGAAAATAAGTTCACTAAATAGAGTTAAGAACATCTATGACTGACATGTCATCTAAATCGACATACAATTTTAAAATGTTAGAAATAAGGAAATGAAGTAATACAGAATGCTATGCTTGTAACGCACGTTGTTGTTCTACATTGTTTAGCTCTGGTATTTACAGGGTCACAGAGAAAGCATCCTAGATTTTGGAGGGAAAAGCCGTAATTGTAAGGGTCTGCACTACAACAGAAACAAGAAGCTCAACTTAAGGAAAAATAATGTAACGTGTGTTCCAGCTCACAAGCGACATTGAAACAGATAGTTTCTGTGACTTAGTATGGGCAGAGGTTATATTCGACAGTCGGAATAAATTAATAACTGGCTCCTTTTACCAACACCCGGTCTCAGATGAAACAGTTGCTGAACAGTACAAAGAAAATTTGAGTCTCATCACAAATAGGTACCCTATTCATACAATTATAGTTGGCAGTGACTTCAATCTACCTTCCATATGTTAACAAAAATACATTTTCAGACCTTATTGTAGATAGAAAAAAACTTCCGTAAATGTTCTAAATGCTTTTTTAAAAATTTTTTTAACAATTACTTCACGAGGCCATTCAAATTGTAAATGGTTACGAAAAAACACTTGATCTCTTAGCCACAAATAATCCTGAGCATCACGACGGATACAGGGATTACTGTCGTAGCGAGGCTCAATTCCGTAACAAAGAAATTCACCAAAACTAAACGCGAAATATATCTGTTTATAAAAGCAGCTAAAATTTCGGTTGATGTCTTTCTAAGAGACAGTCTCCAATCCTTCAAAACTATGTAAGGAATACCATATGTGTCTTACGTTCAAAGAAATAGTATCAACAGCACTTGAGAGATTCATACCAAATAAATTAATAAGAGACGGAACTGATCCCCCGTCGTACACAAAGCATGACAGAAAGCTGCTGCAGGACCACCGAAAAAGGCACGTATAATTTAGATGCATTTAATAGTTTCCAGAATGAAACTCTCTCTAGACGCGCGACGCAATATCCAAAGAGATTCTGGTCCTATGTTAAGTAAACCAGCGGAAAGGCTCAGTAAGTACCTTTATTGCGCGACAGCGGTGGTAATGTTACTGATGACAGTGCCACTACAGTGGAGTTACTAAATGCGGGTGAGGAGGATGTGGAGGAGGAGGGTGGGGGGAGAGAGAAGGGCCCAACCCTTCGGAGCAGGTAAGATCGTGGCAAATGTCCGGCGTGGCAAACGTCTGGTGTGGCAAATATCCGCACACGGCTCAGTCGACTGTCAGCTCTTTCCCAGTCCACAGTTAGTGCACTGCAGTGAGGTGGGAGTGCAGGGTGGAGTGGGTTGAGGGATGGAGAGAGGCGGGAGGCAGGGAGGAAGGTGGGAAGAAGTTGGGAGGAAGTTTCTAGCGGCTCGTGGGACAGTGGGGAGCCGTCTGTGGGCTAGCTAGGGGTGGAGGTAGAGAGGACAGGTGGCAGACAGCTGGGCATGCGATTTCACAGACGATGACTTATCCCACACACACAGTTTATCCTAAAATCTGTCGCAAGAACCAGCCACAAAGAAACGCCCCTCATCACCCAATACTATCCGGGACTGGAACGACTTTACCACATCCTTTGTCAGGGCTTTGATTATCTATTACCGTGCTCTGAAATGAGGAACATCCTGCCCAAGATACTTCCATCTGCTCCCAAAGTGATGTACTGCAACCCATCGAACATCCACAACATCTTAGTCAATCTCTATGCCACTAGCAGTTCAAATCCCCTGCCACAGGGCTTCTAGAAAGATCTGCTAATGATATTTTCATAGATATCAATAAATGGTTTAAGGCCAACTCACTAACATTAAACTTCGAAAAGACTCACTATATGCAATTCAGAAGCTGTAAGAGGTTTCCACCCAGCATACACATGAAGTATGAAGAAGAGCAGATAGAAGAGGTTGACAGTCTTAAATTCCTGGGATTGCAACTTGCACACCACAGAACTGCAGAAACGCCTTAACAAATCTGTATTTGCTATTCGAGTGTTATCTGACATAGGCGACATAAAAATGAAAAAGCTTGCATACTTTGCCTACTTTCATTCCATAATGTCATATGGTATAATGTTTTGGGGTAACTCTTCAAGTCAAACAAAAGTTTTTAGAGTCCAAAAGCGTGTAATACGTATTATTTGTGGAGTAAATTCACGGACGTCCTGTAGAGACCTCTTCAAAGAACTGGTTATACTAACTACTGCCGCTCAGTATATTGACTCCTTAATGAAATTTGTCCTAAATAATATATCTCTTTTTCCAACAAACAGCTCAGTTCATACATGCAATACCAGGAACAAAAATGATCTGCACAAGGACTTAAAAGCACTTACTTTAGTTGAAAAAGGGGTCCACTACTCAGGAACACTCATCTTCAATAATTTGCCAGCAAACATAAAAAATTTAGTTACAAATAAAGATCAGTTTAAAAGGAGCCTGAAAGACATACTAGTGGCCAACTCCTTCTACCCCATTGACGAATTTTTTAATAGAAACAAATGATGTATTGTATATATTCATAAAATTCATACTATTAGTATTGATATTTCAGCTTAATAATATATATATATATATATATATATATATATATATATATATATATATATATATATATACATGTTCCACATCCACGAGGATCTCATCAGCACGGATCTATGGAACGAAAAACTAATCTAATCTCTCTAATCTAATCTAATCATACCCCTGTGGAAGACCAAGATGCAAGCCCTGTCCAACCCACACACTCAGCACCACCTACTCCAGTCACGTCTCAGGCTTATCCTACCCCATCAGAGGTTGGGCCACCTGTGAAAGCAGCCATGTTATATACCAGCTATGCTGCAACTACTGTACAGCGTTTTGCATTGGTATGACAACCAACCAACTTTCAACAAGGGTGAATGGTAACCGCTAAACTGTTACCAAAAACAAGATGGACCACCCAGTGCACAACATGCAGCAGAGCACGACATGGGAGATTTCAATGGCTGCTACAAAATCCATGCCATTTGAATCCTCCCTACTACCACCGGCTTTTCTGAGCTGCCATTTGACGTCCCAGTTACAAATTTTAAAAAAATGTGTTCAGTGTTTTGATAAATTCAACCACTAAGGGGGTGAAACAGGAGATGAAAATTTTTATTAAAATATTTCGTGATACTAATACATATTTAAATCTGAATCTGTGAAAACTGGTATTAGACTTATAAAGAAACATGTGTTAGGGGATGGAAGTTTGTATGAAAATGTCATCACAAGAACTGAAAAGGCAGGACTGACAAAGAACTTGGGCTTCAGCTACCAAAGTAGCTTTCTGATCAGAAATTCGGCCCTTAATTAGTTTATAAGATGCTACAGTTTGTGAACAACATAAAAATTCGATTAAAGGAAAACATATGTCCTTGTGAGAGAAGCAATGGGCACTAAAGTAATCTTGTGTATGAATGAAGATGAAACTTGGCTTATAGTTTAACCCACGCATCGATACTAAGGGTTCAGCTTGGCGTCAGATGTGAGTTGAGTGCAACTAGCTTGCTCGCACTTTCACTGCACAGTAACGAGAAAGCGCCGAAAATTTCATTTTTCAACAGAACTTAGCATCACAGGAATGGAACCTGTATATGAGCTGCCTCAGTGATGGATCGGGGTTCCGATCTCACTCTGCTCCATTCGCCTCCAAGAGAGATGTCGGGTATTGTGGACGACTCCGTCTATATGCATCACCTAACTGGCTACATAGCTGAGCAGCTAGAGGTAAGGTAACCACATAAAAAAAGCCATGGGTGAACAGTGTCACCGCATAGCAACACCAGTTATTGCAGTGACTCCAAACATGTTCACAAGAATGAAACGGGTTTCTCTGTCGTCAGGATGTTTGTCGAGCATACCGTGGAAGCACAATGAACATTTTGAATGGTAAGCGGAAACTTTTCTCCTGACTGAAATTGTAAAAAGTACATTTACATCCATACTCCGCAAGCCACCTGACGGTGTGTGGCGGAGAGTACTTTGAGTACCTCTATCGGGTCTCCCTTCTATTCCAGTCTCGTATTGTTCGTGGAAAGAAAGATTGTGGGCATGCCTCTGTGTGGGCTCTAATCTCTCTGATTTTATCCTCAAGGTCGCTTCGCGAGATATACGTAGGAGAGAGCAATATACTGCTTGACTCTTCGGTGAAGGTATGTTCTCGAAACTTCAACAAAAGCCCGTACCGAGCTACTGAGCGTCTCTCCTGCAGAGTCTTCCACTGGAGTTTATCTATCATCTCCGTAACGCTTTCGCGATTACTAAATGATCCTGTAACGCAGCGCGCTGCTCTCCGTTGGATCTTCTCTATCTCTTCTATCAACCCTATCTGGTACGGATCCCACACCGGTGAGCAGTACTCAAGCAGTGGGCGAACAAGTGCACAGTAACCTACTTCCTTTGTTTTCGGATTGCATTTCCTTAGGATTCTTCCAATGAATCTCAGTCTGGCATCTGCTTTACCGACGATCAACTTTATATGATCATTCCATTTTAAATCACTCCTAACGCCTGCTCCCTGATAATTTATGGAATTAACTGCTTTCAGTTGCTGAACTGCTATATTGTAGCTAAATGATAAAGGATCTTTCTTTCTATGTATTCGTAGCACATTACAGTTGTCTACATTGAAATTCAATTGCCATTCCCTGAACCATGCGTCAATTCGTTGCAGATCCTCTTGCATTTGAGTTCATTTTTCCATTGTTAAACCTCTCTATAAACTACAGCATCATCCGCAAAAAGCCTCAGTGAACTTCCGATGTTATCCACAAGGTAATTTATATACAGGGTGTTACAAAAAGGTACGGCCAAACTTTCAGGAAACATTCCTCACACACAAAGAAAGAAAATATCTTATGTGGACATGTGTCCGGAAACGCTTACTTTCCATGTTAGAGCTCATTTTATTACTTCTCTTCAAATCACATTAATCATAGAATGGAAACACACAGCAATAGAACGTACCAGCGTCACTTCAAACACTTTGTTACGGGAAATGTTCAAAATGTCCTCCGTTAGCGAGGATACATGCATCCACCCTCCGTCGCATGGAATCCCTGATGCGCTGATGCAGCCCTGGAGAATGGCGTATTGTATCACAGCCGTCCACAATACGAGCACGAAGAGTCTCTACATTTGGTACCGGGGTTGCGTAGACAAGAGCTTTCAAATGCCCCCATAAATGAAAGTCAAGAGTGTTGAGGTCAGGAGAGCGTGGAGGCCATGGAATTGGTCCGCCTCTACCAATCCATCGGTCACCGAATCTGTTGTTGAGAAGCGTACGAACACTTCGACTGAAATCTTCAGGAGCTCCATCGTGCATGACCCACATGTTGTGTAGTACTTGTAAAGGCACATGTTCTAGCAGCACAGGTAGAGTATCCCGTATGAAATCATGATAACGTGCTCCATTGAGCGTAGGTGGAAGAAACTAAAATGAGCTCTATCATGGTAATTAAGCGTTTCCGGACACATGTCCACGTAACATCTTTTCTTTATTTGTGTGTGAGGAATGTTTCCTGAAAGTTTGGCCGTACCTTTCTGTAACACCCTGTATATTGTGAATAGCAAAGGTCCTACGACAGTCCCCTGCGGCACACCTGAAATCACTCTTACTTCGGAAGACTTCTCTGCAATGAGAATGGAGATGTTCACACGATTTATGTATATGCGTGTGAAAAATACACCCTTCTACAATCGAATGGTTATTTTGCAGACAAAAACCGTTTAGTCATTTAGTTAAAATTCACCCCAAGTTCCTAGCTTCATTCATGTAGAAGAATCTGAGGTATATTTTGAAAAAGAAATATGCTTAATTTTTTGATCGCGAAACTAGCTGCGATGCAGTGTAAGAGATAAGTAACGTTCTAGAGCCATTTGCCATGGTGCGAATTCTCTTTTGATGGTGGCACGTTGTTTCTCGTTAATAAGCCCCAGGGCCACAGGGAATTGCTGTGTGTACACGGAACTTGTTACGTACAGCCGTAGACGCCAGTCATGATCTCCCAGCTGTCAGGAGCAGCTGTCCTATGAAGAAACGCGAGGCCCCCGACAAACACCCTGAGTCATCAGCGAACAACGCCACGAAACCAGATCGCGCACCAGACGCCGCGTTATCAATCACCGCGACCATCACGCAGTCCTCGCACTCGTTCTGCTTTCTCTTCGGTGATGTCTGTTGCGAAACAAACGGCTGATGGCGTTTACACTTCTCCGTGGTCTAGGAGTAGCAATCTACATTACAGTTTTGCATTAAGAGTACAACACCGTAAGGACAACATGCAACAGGCGTCAAATTCGCACGAAGAGTACTGCGTGTAAACAATGAGCATTTAAGAATGAGATTTTCACTCTGCAGGGGAGTGTGCGCTGATATGAAATTTCCTGGCAGATTAAAACTGTATGCCGGATCGAGACTCGAACTCGGGACCTTTGCCTTCGCGGGTAAGTGCTCTACCAACTGAGCTACCCAAGCACGACTCACACCCCCTCCTCACAGCTTTACTTCCGCCAGCTCAGTTGGTAGAGCACTTTCCCGCGAAAGGCAAAGGTCCCGAGTTCGAGTCTCGGTCCGGCACACAGTTTTAATCTGCCAGGAAGTTTCATATCAGCGCACCCTCCGCTGCAGAGTGAAAATCTAATTCTGGAAACATCCCTCAGGCTGTGGCTAAGCCATGTCTCCGGAATATCCTTTCTTTCAGGTGTGCTAGTCCTGCAAGGTTCGCAGGAGAGCTTCTGTGAAGTTTGGAAGGTAGGAGACGAGGTACTGGCGGAAGTAAAGCTGTGAGGACGGGACGTGAGTCGTGCTTGGGTAGCTCAGTTGGTAGAGCACTTGCCCACGAAGGCAAAGGTCCCGAGTTCGAGTCTCGGTCCGGCGCACAGTTTTAATCTGCCAGGAAGTTTCAATGAGCATTTAACCTTAGGTAGAAGTAACGTCACGTACATTCTGTATATAAGGTCAGATTCGCAGCGGCGGGTTTCTCGTTCCCTACCGGTATTTCAATGTTGGTTGCTTGTAAGATGATGGTGTTATTCCTCGTGTAACAAGGAGAGATGTCTACAAGCACGTGTCGGAATTTCTGCAACGGAAGAATAGTTGCATATCGAAACTACAGTTTCAGTTCCGCGACAGTGTAGCGTGCAGTGGTCTGGATCCCACTACTGTCGTGCGAATATGGAATCAATGGCTTTAGGAAGGGCATTCTCGATGCCACGCATAATCTGAACGATCTCAAGTAATTACCACCATATACACAGTTAAAAAAAAGTTTTGAATCACCTCGATTCCAAGAGTTCCAGAACCGGTACAGAAAATTGAAATAGAGATCAACATAAACATAATTTCCGCCCTGCTTTGCTCGTGAAAACCACACAGTGCAGGTTGTCCCACCATACAGCGAGACCTTCAGAGATGGTGGTCCAGATTGCGGTACACACCGCTACCTCTGATACCCAGTAGCACGTCTTCTTGCATTGATGCATGCCTGTATTCGTCGTGGCATACTACCCACAAGTTCATCAAGGCACTGTTGGTCCAGATTGTCCCACTCCTCAACGGCGATTCAGCATAGATCCCTCAGAGTGGTTGGCGGGTCACGTCGTCCATAAACAGCACTTTTCAATCTATCCTAGGCATGTTCAAAAATGGTTCAAATGTCTCTAAGCACTATGAGACTTAACATCTGAGGTCATCAGTCCCCTAGACTTAGAACTACGTGAACCTAACTAACCTAAGGACATCACACGCATCCATGCCCGAGGCAGGATTCGAACCTGCGACCGTAGCAGCAGCGAGGTTCCGGACTGAAGCGCCTAGAACCGCTCGGCCGCAGCGG
Source organism: Schistocerca serialis cubense (assembly GCF_023864345.2). Taxonomy (NCBI): domain Eukaryota; kingdom Metazoa; phylum Arthropoda; class Insecta; order Orthoptera; family Acrididae; genus Schistocerca; species Schistocerca serialis. The sequence continues at coordinate 838,109,617 of NC_064640.1, forward strand.
CCGGCCCCAGGAATGTTCAGTAGGGTTCATGTCTGGAGAACATGCTGGCCACTCTAGTCGAGCGAAGTCGTTATCCTGAAGGAAGACATTCAGAAGTTGAACACGATGCTGTCGCGAATTGTCGTCCATGAAGACGAATGCCTCGCCCATATGCTGCCGATATGGCTGCACTATCGGTGGGAGGATGGCATTCACGTATCGCACAGCCGTTACGGTGCCTTCCACGACCACCAGCGGTGTACGTGAGACCCACATGATGCCATCCCAAAACGGCGGGGAACCTCCACCTTGCTGCACTCGCTGGACAGTGTGTGTAAGGCGTTCAGCCTGACCGGGTTCCCTCCAAACATGTCTCTGACGATTGCCTGGTTGAAGGCATATGCAATATTCATCGGTCTAGTGGCAGGTCCATGTCTTCGTACGCCCGGCCGCGGTGGTCTAGCTGTTCAGGCGCTCAGTCCGGAACCGCACGACTGCTACGGTCGCAGGTTCGCATCCTGCCTCGGGCATGGATGTGTGTGATGTCCTTAGGTTAGTTAGGTTTAAGTAATTCTAAGTTCTAGGGGACTGATGACCACAGATGTTAAGTCCCATAGTGCTCAGAGCCATTTGAACCATTTTTTGTCTTCGTACGGAGAATTTCTGATTACACTGTTCCCTGTCATCAGCTTCTTCCTTCAGTCTGTTGTATCTCCTTCTATCTTTCATGTCGTCCAGATGTTGAGTTGTTCTTCTTCCTAGTCCTGCGTTTCCTATGAGTTTCCCTTCGATGACATCATGTATGAGTCCCTCGTGTCTAAGTAAATGCCCAATCTAGTTGGCCTTTCTCTGAAGAATTGTACGCAGAATACTTCTCTTCAAAAAAATGTTCAAATGCGTGTGAAATCTTATGGGACTTAACTGCTAATGTCATCAGTCCCTAAGCTTACACACTACTTGACTTAAATTATCCTAAGGACAAACACACACACACTCATGCCCGAGGGAGGACTCGAACCTCCGCCGGGATCAGCCGCACAGTCCACGACTGCAGCGCCTCAGACCGCTCGGCTAATCCCGCGCGGCTACTTCTCTTCTCTCCTACTCTTCGCAGTACATCGTCATTTTTTATGCGATCTGTCCAATTGATCTTTTCCATTCTCCTCCTGCAACACATTTCAAAGCTCTCTAAGTATTTTTTCTCCTTCTTTCTCATCCTTCATGTGTCTGCTCCATACAGTGCAATGCTCCAAATGTAGCACTTTATCAGTTTTTTCCTCAACGCCAAACTCAACTTGCTGGTCAGCAGAGTCCTCTTCTTGTTGAAAGCAGCTTTGGCCATGGCGATTCTTGCTCGGATTTCGTTGGTGCAGTTGGCATCCTTTGTGATAAAACTTCCCAGGTACTTGAACTGATTCACATTTTCCAGTTCCCGATTGTCAACAGTTATCTCCAAGTGCCTCTCACGTTTTGATATGCGCATCACTTTTGATTTCTCGATGTTAATTTCCATGCCGTATTTTCTTCCCGTTTCCACTAAATTCTTCATCATGTGTTGCAGCTGTCTCTGATTTCTGGCGAGCACTACCAGGTCGTCTGCATACTTGATGGTGTTGATGAGACGTCCTCCTACTTTGAAGTTTCCGCATCCTTTCAGCGCCTCTCTCGCCAGCATTTCTCCATACAGGTTGAAGAGACTTGGCGACAGACAAAACATCCTTGTATCATTACCCTTCCTATTTCCACTCTGAACATTTATGGGACATAATCGAGAAGTCAGTTCGTGCACAAAATCCAGCACCGGCAACACTTTCGCAATTATGGGCGGCCATAGAGGCAGCCCCTATAGCAGAGTGGTCAACGCTGCGGCTTGTCAACAGACGGGCGTCCACTTCGTTCTTCATCGTTCACTTGATCACGTCCTTCATTGAACAGTCTGACCCATCTTCTAACCACTGAATCACTCATAGCAATTTGTCCGTAAGCCTTGCAGATGTGCCGATGAATTACCTTTGGTTTAACTTTCTTTGCATTTAGAAAACGAATCACATATATGATTTCACACGCGGCGGCATTTTCAATTACGGCTGGCATTATAAAGAAGCACTACAAAGCACACGTCGGCAGCAGCGATCTGAAAATGGCGTAATGTCTTCTCCTTGAGTCAGAGAAACTGTCGCGCATTTTCGGAACTGCGATCGTAGCGCTGCCGCGGATAGGAATAGAAACGAAACTTGCTTTGTGGACGACCCTCGTATGACGGTCCATTGTTGAAATGTGGCCGATGATGGATAAATAAATAAATAAATAAATAGTATGTACTGCAGTTCTCTTTTCAAAACCAGTTTATTTGTCAAGATCGCTATGTTAACATACTTACAGGATTACTAGTTTCGCCAATATGTATTGCCATCCTGAGATCTATAAAAAGAAAATATGTCGAGATTACAGGCTTACAACCACATAAAAATATAGCAGGGCATACATATCAGTACAGTGGCAAAAATTACGTACCCATAAAACCGGGCACAGGTACTCAGAGGGTGCCAATTATTGCACTATATGAAATCAAATCGCCATAGCTTCTGAACGATTTGCGTTAGAACGTTCAAACTGCACGGTTGGTCGCGGGGCATGATGGGAATTAGTATAGTTTGAATAATAAATGAAAAGCACCAGTTTGCTTTTGTTCTACAATATTATTTTTATTGCTAATCGGTTTTCGGCTTACAAGGCCATCTTCAGACATTTACTGAGTATTATCACCAAAGAAGTTAAATGTTAGCAGACAACATTGGAAGAGAAGTAACACATCTAGAGTGAAGTAGAAACATACAGTGAGTAACGTCTTTGCAATGAAATAGTAAAAACTGAACAGTACATAAATAACAATGGAGTTGACAGGAAAACCTTTAGCACAAAATAGGAATAGCATGCCTACATAACAGTTTCTATTAATATGCAAAACTAATAAAATAAGATAAAAGGCTGCATCAAGAGGTATGAAACATGGAGAGTGATACACAACCAATTAAAAAAGAAGAGACAGTTGTCAATGTAAATACAGAATACACGAGAAACTTAAGCAATATCAATAAGATAAACAGAAATTAGTAAATGCAGGAAAATTGAGGTGTTTGAGGGAACCTACAGTTTGAGAGTGTGATGGTACTGCATTTTAACATTAACATTATAATCAAAGCAGTGGCTGTATACCAGTTTACATTAAATAAATGAGCAAAGTAAAATATGAACAGTATTTGATGAGACAACTACAAGGGGAGTTAAACATGGACAGTAATACAAGTACAAGTTAAAAGCAAACCCTTAACTATTGAAACTACAGCATATGTGGAATACAAAGACAACTGCAACAAATAAAACAACTTAATGACTACAGGAAAATGGGAATATGTAGGAAGAGAGAGTGTGGGAAGTAATGAACAACAAAGATGATTATATGAAGTTTAGGAGAGGGGAAGTGTTGAGTTGTGTCTGGTCATAGTTTGAGTTAGCGGTGAAGCTCACTTTCATTTGGAAGGGTTCGTCAATAAACAAAATTAGCGCATTTGGGGGACTGAGAATCTGCATTTCGCGATCGAGACGTCTCTCCTCTCAACAGGTGACTGTGTTGTGTTCAGTGTCCAATCACAGAATAATCGGTGCGATATTCCTTGATAGCACGGTGACTTACCGAACGGTACGTGAAGGTTGTGGAAGATGATTTCATTCCCGTTATCCAGAGTGCTCCTGAACTCGACAAGATATTGTTCATGCACGATGGAGCTTGACCCCATCGAAGCAGGAGAGTGCTTGATGTCCTGGAGGAGCACTTTGGGAACCGCATTCTAGCTCTGGAGTAGTCAGAGGACACAATATGGGCCTCGATTGGCCGCCATATTCTCGTGATCTGAACACATGCGACTCCTTTTTGTGGGGTTAATTAAAGACAAGGCGTACAGCAATAACCCCAAAACCATTGCTGACTGGAAACAGCCATTCAGGAGGTCATCGACAGCATGGATGTTACGATACTTCAGCGGGTCCTGCAGAATTTCGCTATCCGTGTACGCCACATAATCGCCTGTGATGCAGGCATATCGAACATGTCCTAATCCTAATACTCGCACATCTGTAATGACGTTTACATGTTGAATAAAGTGTGTAAAAGCCGTAGTTTGTAACTAATTTACGTTTTTTTTCATATACACTCATGGAAATGGAAAAAAGAACACATTGACACCGGTGTGTCAGACCCACCATACTTGCTCCGGACACTGCGAGAGGGCTGTACAAGCAATGATCACACGCACGGCACAGCGGACACACTAGGAACCGCGGTGTTGGCCGTCGAATGGCGCTAGCTGCGCAGCATTTGTGCACCGCCGCCGTCAGTGTCAGCCAGTTTGCCGTGGCATACGGAGCTCCATCGCAGTCTTTAACACTGGTAGCATGCCGCGACAGCGTGGACGTGAACCGTATGTGCAGTTGACGGACTTTGAGCGAGGGCGTATAGTGGGCATGCGGGAGGCCGGGTGGACGTACCGCCGAATTGCTCAACACGTGGGGGCGTGAGGTCTCCACAGTACATCGATGTTGTCGCCAGTGGTCGGCGGAAGGTGCACGTGCCCGTCGACCTGGGACCGGACCGCAGCGACGCACGGATGCACGCCAAGACCGTAGGATCCTACGCAGTGCCGTAGGGGACCGCACCGCCACTTCCCAGCAAATTAGGGTCACTGTTGCTCCTGGGGTATCGGCGAGGACCATTCGCAACCGTCTCCATGAAGCTGGGCTACGGTCCCGCACACCATTAGGCCGTCTTCCGCTCACGCCCCAACATCGTGCAGCCCGCCTCCAGTGGTGTCGCGACAGGCGTGAATGGAGGGACGAATGGAGACGTGTCGTCTTCAGCGATGAGAGTCGCTTCTGCCTTGGTGCCAATGATGGTCGTATGCGTGTTTCGCGCCGTGCAGGTGAGCGCCACAATCAGGACTGCATACGACCGAGGCACACAGGGCCAACACCCGGCATCATGGTGTGGGGAGCGATCTCCTACACTGGCCGTACACCACTGGTGATCGTCGAGGGGACACTGAATAGTGCACGGTACATCCAAACCGTCATCGAACCCATCGTTCTACCATTCCTAGACCGGCAAGGGAACTTGCTGTTCCAACAAGACAATGCACGTCCGCATGTATCCCGTGCCACCCAACGTGCTCTAGAAGGTGTAAGTCAACTACCCTGGCCAGCAAGATCTCCGGATCTGTCCCCCATTGAGCATGTTTGGGACTGGATGAAGCGTCGTCTCACGCGGTCTGCACGTCCAGCACGAACGCTGGTCCAACTGAGGCGCCAGGTGGAAATGGCATGGCAAGCCGTTCCACAGGACTACATCCAGCATCTCTACGATCGTCTCCATGGGAGAATAGCAGCCTGCATTGCTGCGAAAGGTGGATATACACTGTACTAGTGCCGACATTGTGCACGCTCTGTTGCCTGTGTCTATGTGCCTGTGGTTCTGTCAGTGTGATCATGTGATGTATCTGACCCCAGGAATGTGTCAATAAAGTTTACCCTTCCTGGGACAATGAATTCACGGTGTTCTTATTTCAATTTCCAGGAGTGTAGTTCTGTAATTGTCACCCTGTACAACATACAATGCTTATTCAGTATGCTGTAAAATAATAAATCTCATAAAATTCCGCTCATGTGGTCGGATACAGTCAAAATCCACATATAATAATGAATACCTCTAACAAGTATCATTTTTTTAAAATAAAAGTGTACCATAAAAATGTCGAGGCATTACAGTGACACGCCTGGTTTCAGTACTCATGGCATAGAAAAGATAGATACATGCCACATCTAGCCATTTCGTGATATGAAGCCATTTCGTTTGCGATGAGTAACAGAAGACAGTATCTCGAGTATAACGGAAGCTAGTGCTGAGAGGTACCACCAGATGATGGTCTGCACTGCATGGCGTCAGTTACAACTAATGCAACGGGGTCACACTTTTGTTTAACATTGGAATTAACAGAAGGAATGTAACATCAAAGAAGTACATACCAAACAATCATAATGACAACTTTACACAAACCGTATATAAAAGAAACAGTGTACTATACATTGTCATGGATGGCTTCCCACACAATTAGATGAAACTCGGGTAACTGTGACTTAAAAATGACATAATATATTACACACATTAACAAGTTCATGCCCTCTAATATATTTAATAGACTTAGTTTTAGAGGAAAGCTACACAGTAGCCATTTACAGAGTGATGAAATGTGATGTGACCTAATAGGTCGGCGTCGCTGCATGCGAAGAATGACAGTCAACAATTATGTAATAGAAAATTGGAAAACAAGTCCCTCTAAAATGTAGGATAGCAATATGCGACATAGTCATTGTAAGAGTCTTTTATTGATACATATTAAAAATGGTACTTATTGGAGGTATTCATTATTATATGTTGACTTTAGACTGTATCCGACCACATGAGCAGAATTTTATCGGAGTTATTATTTTACAGCATACTGTATAAGAATGGTATGATGTAACTATCATTGGCCGGTTTTATGGGTATCTAATTTTTATCAATGCACTGTTGCGTATGCCCTACTACATTTTTGTGTAATTTAAGCCAGTAAGCACGACATACTTTCTTTTTATAGATCTGAGGATGGCAATACATATTGCCAAAACAAGTAACCGAGTAATTTTGTTAACATAGCGATCTTGGCAAATAAGTTGGTTTTCAGGAGAAGACTGAAGTACAAAATTACACATCGTCTCCTGTACTGAATGATCATTTCAGGTAACAATAAAATAATAAATAAATACAACAACATATGCAGCATCTGCTTTTGCCTTACCATGACAGACATTCAGCTTAATGCTCATTATACGAGTTGCTTTTATATAGTCGAACAAACTTTTCCCGTAGTTAGCGATTTCATTTATGTCGCTCAACATACTCCTATAAAAATTGCCTCGCAGCTGACGCTTAGTATACTTGCACTATATTGTTTGATTGAAAATAGACTGAGCTTTGAGCAGTCTGAACAGTCCAAATACTTGCGAAAAATTATCTTACATGCATTCAACCATGCTGGCATGAATTGGTCGATCGTGTAGTCTTATCAAGTTCTTTAACCTGAGTGGCATACAAATGTCGATTCTGATTCACATATGAGTTTTGCTCTTGAAAAAATTGAAAATTTAGCTGTTCTGTAGATAATTTTGAGTAGGTGACCCAGAACCAATATTTTTATCCTACTAATCCAACTTTTGTTTCTGCCTCATCTAATTAAAAATACATATAAAAGTAGCTAAATTTTCTATTTTTTATTTTTTTTCATACATTCCTCTTTCCTCAAAAATTCAGTTGAAGAAAATAAGGGAAATGGAAATTTGTGGAAAGTTCTACAGGACCAAACTGCTGTCCCTAGGCTTACACACTACTTAATCTAACTTAAACGAACTTATCCTAAGGACAACACACACACACACCCATGCCCAAGGGAGGACTCGAACCTCTGACTGTGGCGCCGCGCGAACCGCGGCAAGGCACCTTAGACTACACAGCTACCCTGTGTGACTAAGAGAAATGAATTAGTGTATTATAAAACCAGTTTTATGTATAAATTTTTAATATTTTTATTTAAAAAATAATTTGCGCATAAATCATGATTTTGTAAGAAATTACTGACAAGGGAACCTCCCCATCGCACCCCCCTCAGATTTAGTTATAAGTTGGCACAGTGGATAGGCCTTGAAAAACTGAACACAGATCAATCGAGAAAACAGGAAGAAATTGTGTGGAACTATGAAAAAAATAAGCAAAATATACAAACTGAGTAGTCCATGTTCAAGATATATAACATTAAGGATAGTACTACCTCAGTAGCGCCGTGTTCCTGTGGTTAGCGTGAAAAGCTGTGGAATCAAAGGTCGTTGCTTCGAAACTTCCCCCGACTGAAAATTTTAATTTTTTATTTTCAGACAATTATCAAAGTTCAGGCACACACACACACAATCAATTTCGTTCTCCAAAATTCCGGGACATGTTCAGATTTGCTTGGACATATGCAGGATTTGACGGTCTACACACGTAAAAATTTGAAAACGTTAAAAACATGTTTTGACAGAGCACAGGGAAAACTGTGCGACTGTTGCAGTCATTTGTGGCAGTTTATGTGACAAACTATTATGTTTTCATCACTTTTTTTGGGAGTGATTATCACATCCACAAGAAAACCTAAATCGGGCAAGGTAGAAGAATCTTTTTACCTATTCGCCAAGTGTACAAGTTAGGTGGGTCGACAACATATTCCTGTCATGTGACGCACATGCCGTCACCAGTGTCGTATAGAATATATCAGACGTGTTTTCCTGTGGAGGAATCGGTTGACCTATGACCTTGCGATCAAATGTTTTCGGTTCCTATTGGAGAGGCACGTCCTTTCGTCTACTAATCGCACGGTTTTGCGGTGCGGTCGCAAAACACAGACACTAAACTTATTACAGTGAACAAAGACGTCAATGAACGAACGGACAGATCATAACTGCGAAAATAAAGAAATTAAATTTTTCACTCGAGGGAGGACTTGAACCAAGGATCTCTCGTTCCACTGCTGTTCACGCTAACCACGGGACCACGACACTCCTGATCTCAGACTGTCCTTGATGTTGCTTATGTTTCACATAGACTACTCAGTTTGTATATTTTGCTTATTTTTTTCATAGTTCCACACAACTTCTTCCTGTTTTCTTGATTGATCTGTGTTCAGTTCTTCAAGGCCTATCCACTGTGCCAACTTATAACTAAATCTGAGGGGGGGTGCGATGGGGAGGTTCCCTTGTGAGGTCTTACTCTTTTGAGAGAAAATATCTGTCTCGAGTAATATGTGGAAACATTGATCGTAATTGGGCCCAGCACAGCAGTGAGTAAGAGTAATAATATTAAAAATAATATTAAACTAAAATTCCAAATCTTGAAATTCATTAGTGTTGTTTCTCATTTTCTTATTAGTTATCATTTCAAATAACTGCCCAGTAAAAGAATCTTAAACCTGTTAGTAAGCTTCATACAAATTTTCTCTCCATATCTAGTATTAAAGTATTCACAGCAGCAATGTTGTACAAAGCATTTACCTTTGGGTCACTAATTTTTTAAAACAAATTAGGATTATTTGCATTATTGTGCTATTTGAGTAGGGACTCCAATTATGTTGATAAAATGTTATCCAAGAGTGGCATACCACACACCAACAAAGTGCAAAACATTCCATCTTGAACACCTTCTTCTGAGTGATTCCTATAGACTGAGCTTCTGACCTCTGACCTTCTATACGTAAATGCATCATGGAGTCTAACTTTTGAATTAATAGAAGTGCTCCATTTATTTGGGCTGCTACAAGTAACCCCTTCCGTAGGAGAGGTATCAGACTTGCCGAGGGATGACAATGTTTTGTCCAGGAGTGTGGATAGAAAAAGTTTTTAGAAATGGCTAGCTCTCTTCACATATGACACACTTAAGAATCGATGAGATAATGGCCAAAATCCTTCACTCAACGTACTCCTGTAGAGTTTGACAGAATGAAACGTCTCCAAGCTTTTACTATATAACTGGCATCTAAGTAGTGATCTACATTCAGACTGTGACGTTTTCATAGATTTATTTTCTATGCAAATACATTATTTTACTTATATTATTGCGTTTTTAGAAGAGACAAAATGTAAACAACATGTAAGTATGAATGTGAACACTCCAATTAAAATTTTAAAAATATATATATTATGTAGGAAAGGAAGTATATTCACATACTGTTTTGAATGGAAACTGTCACAGTGCCATCTATGAATGAAGCTATTAACTACTTCCTACTTGTGTGTGAATGGACAGACATACTGAGCAAGCGACATGGAGATAAGTAGGCGCAGTGAAGCAGAAGACACGGTCTGATATCTAGAGACAATGCTATATAAATCGCGCGTTCTTCCTGCCGGGTTCAGTCAACTGTGAAAGGTACCAGAGGCAGCAGCTACGTTACAGCTGTCGACAGAGCGGTTGAATAGATCGATTTTTGTTTATTTCTCAGCCAAATATTAACCGATTTAAAAAATTCAAAAAGTTGGCATAACATCGACGAAAAGGGCTACCCATAGAAATCATCCTCTAATTGACAAAAAAATTTTCACCTATCTTGCTTTGGAAAGAGAATGTAATTAAAAATTTTCAGTTAAAATGCTGTGCTATGTACCATATTTGAGATTCTTTTTACCATACCTAATTACATAAGCAAGGGTGTAGACAACACATACTGAAGTGGAACGACTTTATTCTTTGATGATATTTCTATACAGAGCCAAATGAGTGTAATTTTAAATATAAAATATGAGGAATTATAAATAGAGTATTTTCATGATAACCTGCTGGAGTAAATTCTGTGTTTAGGTATGTTAATGGTCTGTTGTACATTTTCAAGTTCAAAATGGTTCAAATGGTTCTGAGCACTATGGGACTTAACTTCTAAGGTCATCAGTCCCTTATAACTTAGAACTACTTAAACCTAACAAATCTAAGGACATCACACACATCCATGCCCGAGGCAGGATTCGAACCTGCGACCATAGCAGTCGCACGGTTCCAGACTGTAGCGCCTAAAACCGCTCGGCCACCCCGGCCGGCCCATTTTCAAGTAGAGTACATTCTAATAATATAATGAATTCACAAAAAAGTAGTTAAAGCTGGTGCTGCTCATTTATCTTTATCTTGTGTTCACTGCGATAAATAATCAGCATTAATTCCTCAGCTATTTAATAAGTGAAAAGATAAATTTAAATGGAGCATATAAAATTTTAATGATCCTATCAAATTATTTTCTTTCTTATTAAATGAACATGTCAAGCTGTATAAAATCGAAAATGTATAAATGTTGCAAAAGTAAGAGGTCATTTGATAGTTTTGCTTCACAGAAATATGAAAAAGATGGTTACAAGGCAATGTGCAGCCTATCTGTAAATGAATGTCATACAAGAGTGTACAACAGTAAATGGATGTCTTGTGTGACTATAAAAAAAATTTTCTGTGTATTATTATGTTTACTATTTGAAACGAATTCTACATGATGAAAATATGAAGTTACTGTTGTCAATGAAAAAACATGAATATTAAACCGAATGTGATAACATCAGGGAAAAATTTATCAGCTGTCAAGAAATTAAAGATTTTGATTGTTTTAATTAAAATCCATCATGTAAAGACAAACACTGAAAAACAAATAACAAATTTAGTCTGGAAAATATCAAAAATACATCTTTACACAGCCGGAAGGCTGATGATCATGTTTTATTTTAGCCTATTAAATAAGATGCTAAAACAGGGTAATTCATTATTGTTCAACTTTGTTATTATTGTAGAAGAAATAATTTGAATGGATATAGTAAATTAAATAAATCTGATCTAAATACATTTATTAATAGACATCAGGAAAATCTTGGTGGAAACCTTTGGAAACAGTTACCTTATTCTGAAATTGAAAATGATGTAGAAACTTTCAAAATTAATGAAGGTAAACCATTGAAAAAAACTATTTTCGTTTTCTACCAATGTGTCTATAAATTTCGAAAACAATCTAAACTTGTTTGACCCAGACTTCGTCTTGAATGCATTGAAGCCAAAAATTATGAAAATCGTGAAAAATAATCTAAATGTAAGTTGTGGACTGAAAGTAAGTTTTAAACTTCTTGCAGGTACAGAATGCGGACAGTTAATAAAGTTGGGCATCAGAACCAAATTATAGGTTTAAAACAGAAAAAGAACATTTAAAAAATTTGAGAAAGGGACACAAAATATTTTAACACAAATTTCTGTTTTTCAAGCTCATGGATCTGGTTGGAAATTAAATAGAATTGGTGGCATGCAACTAGGACTTAACAGATATATTCCACTAAGTGGAACATCCTACATTGAAGTGAAAGAAAAAAATACAAAAGGATGATTAATGTAAAAAATAATGGTCAAATATGTTTTCTGTGGACTATAAAATCTGGAAACTGGAAAATTTTGTATTTCCTACAGTGGTTGATAATATTCCAAAAATTGCATTCTCCTCGAACAAGAGTTCGATGGTTTTAAACGAGGCATTACTTTATACGTACCCTACTTAGACACAGTAGATGAGACACACTTGCAAATATAGAAATTTCTCTTATTAAGTAAAAAACTGCATTTCACAGGGTACAACGCGTGGAGGCCAGAAAAAGCTGTGACCTGTACCTCGAAGTACTAGGTATTATATTATTTTTACCCCAACTGTTCGAGTTAGGCACGGCATTTCAAGGAAGTCCAACAAAATCCATCCGCCATTTAACGCTTCACACTAGACTGTCAGAAGCATATCCTTTGTAAACGACTTTTTTCTTTTTTTGAGAAAGAATACAAGCATTTACAAAGGCAATTTAACATTCACAATGTAGTGTTACATGATATTCATACTTTGAACTCGAAACATTTGACCTATTTTAATCTCATACATTTTTGGAATCAAAACATTTTAATGGGAGACACTGCATAGAGACAGAGGCGAAAAATCGTTAAAATATAGTTCGTTGTGACGTTCAGACAAGTTTAATATTATAGAAAGGCCATCCATGATTATGAACAGTGGTTTACAAAGGTGGTTAAAACACTAAGATCCAAAATGTACAGTTATTTTATACATGTATATATTTACAAATTTCAGCATTTGATGAGTCAGAGATTTACAATGATTTCTTGGTAAAGCACTGTTAATTTCAATATTGTTCTTTCTCAAAGTTTATATGACAATTGACGGGGGAATCGCTCGGTTTTCGCACTGTTTATTTTGGTGTGGAGCTTATTTCTTGCACCCACTACAACGTGGTTTTAGGTCCCTGTCATCTTCTGTTGGTTCAGTTTACCTGGGAGAGTCCTTCTCTCTCTGATCATACACATGCATGATGTTACACGCGTCCCTAACCGTATTAGTGTATTTGAACGCATGTAAACAATTACAGTAGCTGAAATATCTTCCACAGACACTGTAATGTAGTTTATGGAGTGTACATACAGTCAATACTACACAGTGTAGTAGGATAATACTGTCAGTTCTGGATCACCTACTCAGAAAATTATATATAAAAATTGCTAAATTCTCCATGACTTATTTTTATTTTGTATTACAGTCTCCTTTCCCAAAAAATCAGTTTCAGAAAATAAGGTAAACTAAGTCTTATTATAAACACCGTTTTTATGTATAAATTTTTAATATTTTATTAAAAAAATAATTTGGGCATAAATTAAGCTTTTGTAAGAAACTAGTGAGATATGATTTATTTGAGGAAAAAATATCAGTCTGGAGTAAAAAGTGGGTACATTGAGCACACTTTGGTATCAGTGCAATAACATTAAAAACTTTTAATTAAACTGAAAATTGCAAATCATTAAATTCACTATTATATTTCTCACTTTCTTTAATCCATTGTTTCCCAATTTAATTTGTAGTTCTTCAAAAAATTGAAAATCACAATTTGTTATTAATTTCGAATGTCTCTCCAGGACAACAATCTTAAACTTGTTATTAAGGTCTATACCAATTTTTTTCTCCATGTCCAGTATTAAAATATTTGCATCCAGTAATGTTGTACAGAACATTTACTTGTAGCTCTGTACTTCATTAAAAAAAAATTAGGATTACTTCCATATTAAGTTCTGAGTAGGGGCTCCATTTATATAGAACAAATTTTTATTAGATTTTATTACCAATTTTTGCTACAAAAATTTATATGATATATACTCTTGAATATACAGCAGAAATTATATATGATATACCTGAATTAAAGTGTTTACTTGATGATAACTATGAATGTTGTTGTTGTTGTTGTGGTCTTCAGTCCTGAGACTGGTTTGATGCAGCTCTCCATGCTACTCTATCCTGTGCAAGCTTCATTATCTCCCAGTACCTACTGCAACCTACATCCTTCTGAATCTGCTTAGTGTATTCATCTCTTGGTCTCCCTCTACGATTTTTACCCTCCACGCTGCCCTCCAATACTAAATTGGTGATCCCTTGATGCCTCAGAACATGTCCTACCAACCGATCCCTTCTTCTGGTCAAGTTGCGCCACAAACTTCTCTTCTCCCCAATCCTATTCAATACTTCCTCATTAGTTATGTGATCTACCCATCTAATCTTCAGCATTCTTCTGTAGCACCACATTTCGAAAGCTTCTATTCTCTTCTTGTCCAGACTATTTATCGTCCATGTTTCACTTCCATACATGGCTACACTCCATACAAATACTTTCAGAAATTACTTCCTGACACTTAAATCAATACTGGATGTTAACAAATTTCTCTTCTTCAGAAACGCTTTCCTTGCCATTGCCAGCCTACATTTTATATCCTCTCTACTTCCACCATCATCAGTTATTTTGCTCCCCAAATAGCAAAACTCCTTTACTACTTTAAGTGCCTCATTTCCTAATCTAATTCCCTCAGCATCACCCAACTTAATTAGACTACATTCCATTATCCTTGTTTTGCTTTTGTTGATGTTCATCTTATATCCTCCTTTCAAGACACTGTCCATTCCATTCAACTGCTCTTCCAAGTCCTTTGCTGTCTCTGACAGAATTACAATGTCATCGGCGAACCTCAAAGTTTTTATTTCTTCTCCATGAATTTTAATACCTACTCCGAATTTTTCTTTTGTTTCCTTTACTGCTTGCTCAATATACAGATTGAACAACATCGGGGACAGGCTACAACCCTGTCTCACTCCTTTCCCAACCACTGCTTCCCTTTCATGCCCCTCGACTCTTATAACTGCCATCTGGTTTCTGTACAAATTGTAAATAGCCTTTCGCTCCCTGTATTTTACCCCTGCCATCTTTAGAATTTGAAAGAGAGTATTCCAGTCAACATTGTCAAAAGCTTTCTCTAAGTCTACAAATGATAGAAACGTAGGTTTGCCTTTCCTTAATCTTTCTTCTAAGATAAGTCGTAAGGTCAGTATTGCCTCACGTGTTCCAGTGTTTCTACGGAATCCAAACTGATCTTCCCCGAGGTTGGCTTCTACTAGTTTTTCCATTCGTCTGTAAAGAATTCGTGTTAGTATTTTGCAGCTGTGACTTATTAAGCTGATAGTTCGGTAATTTTCACATCTGTCAACACCTGCTTTCTTTGGGATTGGAATTATTATATTCTTCTTGAAGTCTGAGGGTATTTCGCCTGTCTCATACATCTTCCTCACCAGATGGTAGAGTTTTGTCAGGACTGGCTCTCCCACGGCCGTCAGTAGTTCCAATGGAATATTGTCTACTCCGGGGGCTTTGCTTCGACTCAGGTCTTTCAGTGCTCTGTCAAACTCTTCACGCAGTATCATATCTCCCATTTCATCTTCATCTACATCCTCTTCCATTTCCATAATATTGTCCTCAAGTACATCGCCCTTGTATAGACCCTCTATACAGGGTGATTCAAAAATGCATGTAAATATTTTAAGGGTGTATTTGTGAGGTAAATATAAGACAAAAATGTTCTATAAATGTTTTTCCATAAACGTTTAATTCCAGAGTTATCGTTAAATACGAAAGTCATGTCCGTATCAAAACGACGGCAGTGCAAGCAGCAGGATGCCATATTCTGGTACGTAATTCACATACGTATCTCCCAACAGTTGATTCGAAACTGCATGAATAGTGTTTGTTTTTGTTTGCACGTGATGTTTACTCCTACTGTACGGAAGATGGCGCTGATGTTGTTGGTAACGGAAAAGTACGTCCTGTCGTTCATTCATCGTCGGAAGGCTAAAGGTTTCGTGCACATGATGTACTCAAACAGTGAGTATGCTGATATGCACCTTGTGTATGGTGCAGCAGATGGAAATGCACTTGCAGCAAGACGAAGGTACAGTGAGCTGTTTCCAGGAAGACGGTTACCAAGTCATCAGACGTTTGTATCTGTGGACAGACGTATGCGGGAGTATGGCATTCGTCCTGGGCCACATTCAGGTCGACCACTTGAGCATGCAGTGAACGTCGAGGAACATGTTTTGGACCTGGTAGACCAAGATCCATCTATCAGTACGAGACAAATTAGTGCAGCTGTACGACTTCCACAATCTACTGTATGGCGGCTGCTTCGGAGACAACAGTTGCATCCATTTCACCTGCAAAAAGTGCACGAATTGACACCTGAAGACTATCCTCGCCATCAGCAATTCTGCCAGTGGTTACAAGAGCGTCATTTGAATGATCCAATGTTCATTCGGCGGATATTATTCACAGATGAGGCCATGTTTACTCGTGCGGGTGTAATCAATTCGCATAATATGCACCAGTGGGCTGTCGAGAATCCTGGCGCGAGAATTGTGCGTGGATATCAACATCAATTCTCCATAAGCATTTGGTGTGGTATTGTGGGGAATTACTTACTCGGACCTCATGTTCTGCCTCCAAGGCTGAATGGGCACGCGTACTGCGAATTTTTGGAGGGAGAATTGCCTGGATTGTTACAGGATGTCCCTCTTGCAACACGAGCCACCATGTGGTTTATGCACGATGGTGCTCCCGCCCATTACAGCCGCAACGTAAGGGCGTACCTCAATTCTGCGTATCCACATCGATGGATAGGTCGCGGAGGACCAATTGCTTGGCCAGCCAGATCACCTGACCTGAACCCTTTAGACTTTTATTTATGGGGCCGACTAAAGACATTGGTGTATTCTTCTGCAGTACCGAACAGAGAAGTGCTACAACAAAGAATTGAAGGTGGTTGTGAAATTATTCGTGGAGAGTTGAACGGACTGTGTAATGTGCAGAGATCATTGATGCGACGAGCACGGGTCTGTCTGCAAGTTCAGGGACAGCATTTTGAACATGCATTGCATTAAGATTTGTGCAAATACAGTACAGTACAGTACAGTCTGTAAAATGCTTCAATTTTCCTTAGTTATTGTGCATTGCTGTAGTTCAATCAACAGGACCTAAATTAATACAGTGTTCGCGAGGAATTGTTTCAGTTTGTTACGTCACGTTTATTTATCAGTTTGCGTTGTTAGTCCAAATGCACTGTAATTAAACTGTGAACTCTGGGAATTAAATACCTTACGTTGTATTGAATGTATTATCCTGTTTTGTTCATAACTCTGTAATAAGCCAAGTATGGAAAAAATTGTATAGAACATTTTTGTCTTATATTTACCTCACAAATACACCCTTGAAATATTTACATGCATTTTTGAATCACCCTGTATACTCCTTCCACCTTTCTGCTTTCCCTTCTTTGCTTAGAACTGGGTTTCCATCTGAGCTCTTGATATTCATACAAGTCGTTCTCTTATCTCCAAAGGTCTCTTTAATTTTCCTGTAGGCGGTATCTATCTTACCCCTAGTGAGATAGGCCTCTACATCCTTACATTTGTCCTCTAGCCATCCCTGCTTAGCCACTTTGCACTTCCTGTCGATCTCATTTTTGAGACGTTTGTATTCCTTTTTGCCTGTTTCACTTACTGCATTTTTATATTTTCTCCTTTCATCAATTAAATTCAATATTTCTTCTGTTACCCAAGGATTTCTACTAGCCCTCGTCTTTTTACCTACTTGATCCTGTGCTGCCTTCACTACTCCATTCCTCAAAGCTACCCATTCTTCTTCTACTGTATTTATTTCCCCCATTCCTGTCAATTGCTCCCTTATGCTCTCCCTGAATCTCTGTACAACCTCTGGTTCTTTTAGTTTATCCAGGTCCCATCTCCTTAAATTCCCACCTTTTTGCAGTTTCTTCAGTTTTAATCTACAGGTCATAACCAATAGATTGTGGTCAGAGTCCACATCTGCCCCTGGAAATGTCTTACAATTTAAAACCTGGTTCCTAAATCTCTGTCTTACCATTATATAATCTATCTGATACCTTTTAGTATCTCCAGGGTTCTTCCATGTATACAACCTTCTTTCATGATTCTTAAACCAAGTGTTAGTTATGATTATGTTGTGCTCTGTGCAAAATTCTACCAGGCGGCTTCCTCTTTCATTTCTGTCCCCCAATCCATATTCACCTACTATGTTTCCTTCTCTCCCTTTTCCTACACTCGAATTCCAGTCACCCATGACTATTAAATTTTCGTCTCCCTTCACAATCTGAATAATTTCTTTTATTTCATAATACATTTCTTCAATTTCTTCGTCATCTGCAGAGCTAGTTGGCATATAAACTTGTACTACTGTAGTAGGTGTGGGCTTCGTATCTATCTTGGCCACAATAATGCGTTCACTATGCTGTTTGTAGTAGCTTACCCGCATTCCTATTTTCCTATTCATTATTAAACCTACTCCTGCATTACCCCTATTTGATTTTGTGTTTATAACCCTGTAGTCACCTGACCAAAAGTCTTGTTCCTCCTGCCACCGAACTTCACTAATTCCCACTATATCTAACTTCAACCTATCCATTTCCCTTTTTAAATTTTCTAACCTACCTGCCCGATTAAGGGATCTGACATTCCACGCTCCGATCCGTAGAACGCCAGTTTTCTTTCTCCTGATAACGACATCCTCTTGAGTAGTCCCTGCCCGGAGATCCGAATGGGGGACTATTTTACCTCCGGAATATTTTACCCAAGAGGACGCCATCATCATGTAATCATACAGTAAAGCTGCATGCCCTCGGGAAAAATTACGGCTGTAGTTTCCCCTTGCTTTCAGCCGTTCGCAGTACCGGCACGGCAATGCCGTTTTGGCTATTGTTACAAGGCCAGCTCAGTCAATCATCCAGACTGTTGCCCTTGCAACTACTGAAAAGGCTGCTGCCCCTCTTCAGGAACCACACGTTTGTCTGGCCTCTCAACAGATACCCCTCCGTTGTGGTTGCACCTACGGTACGGCTATCTGTATCGCTGAGGCACGCAAGCCTCCCCACCAACGGCAAGGTCCATGGTTCATGGGGGGGAGGAATGTAAGAATAATAAATCATGTCCATGTGGCAATGTATCTATTTTATTTTCCAAAACATATTTTTTAATCTTCATGAACACTCAATGCCTTTTTATTTACCTCAGTTGAATAAATTTCATGTTTAACGTTTTGTATTAAATTCATAGTTCTGTATTCTTCTCAAACACAATTTTCATGATGTAAATTTACTTTATTTTTAAGAAGTCATTTCTTAACACCTTTCGATTTTTTCTCTAGATTGTGATCAATTTGATAAGCATGCATTTTTCCTCTCAAACCACAAAATCCTCACATTATTTTTCCATGACATTCATCTTTCATTTTTCCTAAAAGGATCTTGTTTACTTGTGGAGAACTGTATATATTATTTTTTGGATAATTACTTATATCAAAGAGATCAATCATGGTTTTCATGTCTTTACATAAATCTTCAGTTTTTACATTTTATATGTATATGTCCATACCATCATAGCAAACGTCAATATATGCACTACATTTAGGTTTTGAACATCGTACATCAGTTCTTTAGATAAATAAAGTTTACTCCTACCAACATAGACTGAGTTGTTGAATGTGATTTTCGTCTTATTCATATGGAAAGCAACAAGATGTGTGTCTAACTAGGGCACATGTAAAGTAATGCCTCATTTAAAACCATCGAACTCTTGTTCGAGGAGAATCTTGATTTTTCTCTCTGTCTAGGTTTCCAGTTTCTCTCTGTTTCCCTCTCCCTGTTCCCCCCTTTCTGACACTGTCTCTCCGTCTCTCTCTCTTAAGACGTGTGTGTTTACAATTTAGTTTTTGGCTTAGATAACTATTAGTTAACTGTAACCTTACACTTTTTCAGATTCTATAATGAAATATAGTCTTGGAAAAAGAAACTGCACAAATATCCAGTCAGCTGAAGATAAGACTTCAAACTGGTGAAAACATTGGCAGATTGTTTGAGAATTGTAAGATTGTGCATTTCAAAAACGCAGAAGAGTATTATCCTACGAGCAAAAAATACAAAGTCACAAATGGTATCAATTACCTCACTAACATACGTCTTTGCACATTTTGTATGGAATGATCGCATATCCATTGGCAAGGTGCTGAGAAAATGCAGTCGGTCTGCAACAGAAACTGCGTCCCATGTTAAATTATTGCTCACGTGAGAGTCCCATACCGAACAGGACTAACAGGGAATAAGAAAGAAGGTCGACACGAATGGCCACAAGTTTGAGCATCACAGAACGCAGAAATACTCAAAACCTACACGCTTCAATATAGACGCCTATTACCACGAGAAAGTTCGCGAACGAGGATCAACTGAAGAATGGCTTCAATTTCCTACTTAAAGACGAGGTTTGACTCGTTGCAGCAAGTTCACAGGCATTTAAGTAGTTATTCATCACACTCTCAACAAGCGATTGGAAAGGGTAGAAACTATAACGTGCCATATACTTCTCGGTCTTTTGCAGAATATGCATGTACATGTAGAGGTAATGCAGAAATCCTGTGGATTATGAATCACGGATCCTCGCTATATAAGGTGCGAATTACAGTAAACGAACGACCTAGCCCCTCACATCTACCTTAAGCCTAAGCCTGAGATCACGGTGCTGGTCGGTCGCTAATGACGCGCATCTGCGGAGTTAAAGAGGTTAGGTAATGGATCTCAGTCGTGAAAGTTTTTCCGGCCGCTTTTTCATCCTGTGGCAAGTGATGCAAAGGAAACGAAAGTGCCGGACAGCCCTAGTCCTTCGGTATTGGGGTCAGCGGCTAGTAGCTTTTACCCGTGCTACTGTTCTCGGGCCATCGTTACGAAAGCAAACTTCCCTTTATCGCCTCAGCTACATTGTGCGCGGACATCCAGTGAGCAAGAGAGCAGGTGCAGATATTAGGTCACGAGACTGGCGTTCGGCAGCACTGAGGTTCAAACCCGTCCTCCCATTCAGATTTACGAAGTGTGCTCGTAAAGCTTTCTTGTCACCTCGAAAAAATAAAGTTACTTAAGTAATTTCGAGTTTTTTTGTAGATAAACATCTGCAGTTCCCATACACAGTGTAATCCCCGCGCCAGAGTACCGTAGCACATCGAAGCTCTTTGATAAAGTGAAAATGTAGCACCTGTGTCCAAGTGACTCCACTTTATCAAAGGACTGTGGTGTGCTACGGTACTTTGGCTCGGAGATTACAATGTATACGGAAACTGAAGACATGTATCTACAAACAAACACGAAATTAATTTCGTAACTTTATTTCTGAGAGATGATAACTAAAACTTCATGACTGTCCCTTCTCAGGGCAATGCTGAGCTGTCAGCTTTTGGTGTAATGCGGTCGGGACCAAGATTTACACTTGTGGCGGCCGCTCGTGACCACGGAGCAGAGTAGCCCGTACCGAGTGTTCCAATTTCCAACATACCGATGTGGTGTGACTGAGGTGTCAGATGTGGAACAGCGAAACACGTGTTCGTAACAGAGTGAGATTATTTATAGGAGGTTCACATTTACAATCGAAATTTAATTTTGAATAAATGTCCTTCCACCAATACATTTGTCTCTTATTTGAATAAATTTGTTAGAAGATGGTAATACAGTGGGGTTCGAAGAGATTTATCCAATTTCACAATATTACACTACTGGCAATTAAAATTGCTACACCAAGAAGAAATGCAGATGATAAACGGGTATTCATTGGACAAATATATTATACTAGAACTGACGTGTGATTACATTTTCAAGCAATTTGGGTGCATAGATCCTGAGAGATCAGTACCCAGAACAACCACCTCTGGCCGTAATAACGGCCTTGATACACCTGGGCATTGAGTCAAACAGAGCTTGGATGGCGTGTGCAGGTACAGCTGACCATGCACCTTCAACACGATACCGCAGTTCATCAAAAGTAGTGACTGGCGTATTGTGACGAGCCAGTTGCTCGGCCACCCTTGACCAGACGTTTTCAGTTGGTGAGAGATCTGGAGAATGTGCTGGCCAGGGCAGCAGTCGAACACTTTCTGTATTCTGCTGAAATGTAGGGTTTCGCAGGGATCGAATGAAGGGTAGAGCCACGGGTCGCAACACATCTGAAATGTAACGTCCACTGTTGCAAGTGCCGACAATGCGAACAAGAGGTGACCGAGACGTGTAACCGATGGCACCTCATACCATCACGCCGGGTGATACGCCAGTATGGCGATGACGAATACACGCTTCCAATGTGCGTTCAGCGCGACATCGCCAAACACGGATGCGACCATCAAACAGAAGCTGGATTCATCCGAAAAAAATGGCGTTTTGCCATTCGTGCACCCAGGTTCGTCGTTGAGTACACCATCGCAGGCGCTCCTGTCTGTGATGCAGCGTCAAGGGTAACCGCAGCCGGCCGGTGTGGCCGTGCGGTTAAAGGCGCTTCAGTCTGGAACCGCGTGACAGCTACGGTCGCAGGTTCGAATCCTGCATCGGGCATGGATGTTCAAAATGGTTCAAATGGCTCTGAGCACTATGGGACTCAACTGCTGAGGTCATTAGTCCCCTAGAACTTAGAACTAGTTAAACCTAACTAACCTAAGGACATCACAAACATCCATGCCCGAGGCAGGATTCGAACCTGCGACCATAGCGGTCCTGCAGTTCCAGACTGCAGCGCCTTTAACCGCACGGCCACTTCGGCCGGCGGGCATGGATGTGTGTGATGTCCTTAGGTTAGTTAGGTTTAATTAGTTCCAAGTTCTAGGCGACTGATGACCTCAGAAGTTAAGTCGCATAGTGTTCAGAGCCATTTGAACCATTTGGTAACCGCAGCCATGGTCTCCGAGCTGATAGTCCATGCTGCTGCAAACGTCGTCGAACTGTTCGTGCAGATGGTTGTCGTCTTGCAAACGTCCCCATCTGTTGACTCAGGGATCGAGACGTGGCTGCACGATCCGTTACAGCCATGCGGATAAGATGCCTGTCATCTCGACTGCTAGTGATATGAGGCCGTTGGGATCCAGCATGGCGTTCCGTGTTACCCTCCTGAACCCACCGATTCCACATTCTGCTAACAGTCATTGGATCTCAACCAACGCGAGCAGTAATGTCGTGATACGATAAACCTCAAGATAGGCTACAATCCGACCTTTATCAAAGTCGGAAACGTGATGGTACGCATTTCTTCTCCTTACACGAGGCATCACAACAACGTTTCACCAGGCAACGCCGGTCAACTGCTCTTTGTGTATGAGAAATCGGTTGGAAACTTTCCTCATGTCAGCACGTTGTAGGTGTCGCCACTGGTGCCAACCTTGTGCGAATGCTCTGAAAAGCTAATCATTTGCATATCACAGCATCTTCTTCCTGTCGGTTGAATTTAGCGTCTGTAGCACGTCATCTTCGTGGTGTAGCAATTTTAATGGCCAGTAGTGTATATCTTCTATATTAATGAAGTTAGTAACTTGGGGTGAATTTTAATGAAGGCATAGGACTGCAAAGTTTTTATGATCATAAGACGTAGGGTTTATGTGGTGTTGTGAGCAGTGGCCTTTTGCTATGTACCCGACTTCAAATGTCCATTGCATGCTGATCCTTTCTCTTTGTTTGCTCAGAAACTGACAGTAAGGTGTGACACGTGTTATGATCCTTTTACGACCACCGTGTTACGCGAATGTGAGTGTTGAGCCGTTGCTTGTAGATACAATGGGCACTGCCCCGCCAACAAATCGGGCGACTGCTTTGGCGGAGTGGTCACGGGCACGTCCGAAAACGGTAGCTGCTTTCTACTATTCTGCCACGTCTCTACGTTGACCGCTTTTAGTATGCTAAGCGACTGCCACGTCCACACTATTTCACTGTCGTGGCTTAACGTCAGCGGTGGTTGGGTTACGTGACCGCATCGTTGCAGCCTCGCATAATACAAGTGAACAACCCGCTATTTTTGCAGGTGACATTATTGATCTGTTCACCTAAAACTCGAGTCGTGTTAAATCTACAGCACAGATGGAACTTTCAGTTCATAGGAGGTTCGTAACCCAGCCTCAAGGCGTCGTGAACGTAAGTTACGGAGAAGCATCTGGCTAACTCTAAGAACACTCACTACCGACAGCTGTGATTTTACGGATATACGTCACGACATCCTGATAGCTCGCAGGTGTTGGCTGTGGGCGCAAACATGTTTCCGTGACGTTACTGCCTGGTGACTGCCAACAGAGTGTTTCACGTCAGCAGACGTTCCGTTTGTTGCAGCGGTGTGCACGTGTGTCTTTTCAGTAACAGTGTACCTACTCCCCAAAACATTCCTAACCCTTTGAGAGCTGCAGACGTGAAATCCCACCGCGCTACACCTTCCCGCAGGGGCTGCTGACGTCGTTAGCCACTGCAGTGATATTTCCTATGGACGCTGCAGACGGCATTCACCGTCGCGGCATGGCCGGTATCTGAGTTCTAGTGACGGCATTTGCCGTCAGCCGGTTCCGTTATCTGTGGTCCTGCGGACGTCTATAGCCGCTCAGCTGTATTTCCGCCGGATTTCACAGTAGCTGTTCGACATTCATGCTAGTTGTTTCATGTGATCATCTGCATTCTGATTCTGTCGTGCTTTAGCTTTCTGCCGAATCAGCAGGATTTTTAGAGTGCTGTCACTTTTGAGTTCAGTAAAAAAATGGCACGTCGGTGTGGTTGCATTGACGATGACGATTCTTCAGGAGAATCTCATAGTAATACGCGTCTATGTTCGAGGGTCACTCCAAAAGAAATGCACACTATTTTTTTTAAAATTCCTTTTATTCTACATGTTTGAAAGTTTTACAGTGTGTAGATAGATCCTTTAGGAACAATATTTTCATTTCTCCACATAATTTCCATCCCTCTCAACTGCCTTACGCCATCTTGGAACCAGCGCCAGTATACTCGCACGGTAAAATTCTGGACCAACCTGTTGGAGACACTGTTTGGCAGCGTGCACAAGGGAGTTATCATCTTCAAACCTTGTTCCACTTAGAGAGTCTTTCAGTTTCCCAAAGAGATAATAGTCACATGCAGGGGGGTCAGGACTGTAAGACAGGTGTTTCAGTGTTGTCCATCCAAGTTTTGTGATCGCTTCCATGGTTTTTTGACTGAGATGTGGCCATATATTGTCGTGCAACGGCAAAACATCCTGCTTTTGCCGATGTGGTCGAACACGAATCAGTCGAGCTTGAAGTTTCTTCAGTGTCGTCACATATGCACGAGAATATATGGTGGTTCCACTTGGCATGATGTCCACAAGCAAGAGTCCTACAGAATCGAAAAACACCGTAGCCATAACTTTTTCAGCAGAAGGTGCGGTTTTGAATTTTTTTTTCTTGGGTGAATTTGCACGATGCCACTCCACTGATTGCCTCTTCGTCTCTGGTGAAAAATGATGGAGCCATGTTTCATCACCTGTCACAATTCTTCCAAGAAATTCATCTCCAACATTCCCGTACTGTTCCAAACGTTCGCTGCATACCGTTTTTCTTGTTTCTTCGCGAGCCACTGTCGACATCCTGGGGACTCACCTGGGACAAACCGTTTTTAACGCCAACACTTTCAGTATTCTGCAAACACTTCCTTCCCCTATCTCAACGTAGCGTGACAATTCGTTCACTGTGATGCGTCTGTCAGCAGTCACCACTTCGTTAACTCTCTGCACATTGTCTGGAGTGTGTGCAGTACGAGGCCTGCCACTGCGACGACAATCCCCAATATTGCCGTGCCTGCTTTCATCACGTAACCTGCTTGCCCACCGACTAACTGTACTGCGATCGACAGCAGCATCTCCATGCACCTTTTTCAACCTCTTGTGGATGTTTCCCACTGTCTCGTATTCACAGCACGGGAATTCTATGACAGCACGTTGCTTCTGACGAACGTCAAGTGTAGCAGCCATCTTGAAGACATGTTGTGACGGCGCCACTCACGGGATCAGGTTGAACTAAGTTTGAAAGCAAGCAAGAAGGATGTATCTACACACTGGAAAACTTCTACACGTGCAGAATGAAAACTGTATTTAAAAAAAAAAATAGTGTGCATTTCTTTCGTACTTCACCCAGTAGAGCTCACCAGGATAGTTCCGCTTCAGATCCTGAAAGTGAAGACGAATCGATCAGTAAAAGGCCACGCCTTAGTGACAAATCTGATTGGCAAAAGCGTGATTTCAGTCCATCATTGCATGCATTTGATGACTCGTCTTCAAGACGTAATTGTCAACTAACGCCTGATTCAACCATTCTATCCTTTCTCAAGCTATTTAAATCAGAAAATCTAACGAAATTTATAGCACTTGAAAAGAACCAATTTCACACTTTTACCATGGCAAATACGTCCCAATCAGTTTATTCTCAAAAAATGGTTCAAATGGATGTGAGCACTATGCGACTTAACATCTGAGGTCATCAGTCCCCTAGAACTTAGAACTACTTAAACCTAACTAACCTAAGGACATCACACACATCCATGCCCGAGGCAGGATTCGAACCTGCGGCCGTAGCGGTCGCGCGGTTCCAGAATGTAGCGCCTAGAACCGCTCGGTCACCACGGCCGGCTAGTTCATTCTCGACTGTCCACCTAGGAAAATACTGGTTTTGGGGCACTGTATTGCTTCGTTGGTATTTGGCTTCTCATTGCCCGTGGTTAAAAAGTTGAAAATAGCAAAATATTGGACAAGAGATGTACTTCTGAGCACTCCAATTTTCGGCGAAGTTATGTCCAGTTTTATGTTAGTTTCGAGAATGTTGCGTTTTAGTGAAAACTTTGCCAATCTTGAGATGACAGTTTGTTTAAAATTAGGAAAATAATTGATACAGTTCGTATGGCGTTCCGTAGTGTGTTTAATGCATACAAAAATCTCTGTGTCGATGAAAGCGTATTATTGTTGTGAGTGTGGGGTTGATCTGAGATTCTGTTTCTGTGCGCAACGGATTAATCTGAGATGTACCCTTTACCTTGTGGCTCCTGCAAGATGCTATTTCCACCTCCACACTACTACAGAAGTCAGACAGACGCTCCTAACGTTCTAAAGAGGAATGCCTGGAAAACGTTCAGCAATAAATATCTTCTGGAGTCGTCGGCTGTAAGGAAATGACATAAAAATTTACAAAATTTCTTACGTAACTAGTGGGATACTTGGGTACTGGAGTAGTGCTAGTTAGTGTAAGAAAAACATGAAACTAACGAAAGTTATTATTTATTTTGCAAAAATTCTGAGAAATCACAATGGCACTTTTAGTTATGAATTGAACAAGTTATATCCTGGTTCTTTTCGGAATGTGAAGTTACATCTCAAGGATAGGATTCGCTAATGAAATTTCTATACAAAGTTTAAGATGGTTGTTGACTTGTCGGAATGGCTGAGAGGTGCGCCTACTCAACTTGAATAATTATCCTTTAGAATGTTGCTAGGTAGGGTCGAGGATGTCGGGTGTGGAATGCAGTGAAGCATACTGTTGTGGAGGAAATATGGGGCTCGCAATAGCTGTAGCGCACAATACTGTAAGCTGCGATGACTGCTGTCTGCGCCACTCGCTGCTGACAAATAAGATAACTCTCATTCTATCTGGATTGACCTTCGCCAATCAAACTCTCCCTACGCCTTGATGAAGTCAAGGATTCCTGTTCGCCCCTAGTCTAACTATTGGCGTGGTACACCGGTCAGATAACCAGTCCACCGCAATGCCACTCAAAAATTCGCTCGCAGGCGTTTAACTATAACTCTGTCCACTCACACCACACAATAAGTGTGTCGGCCAACACAGTGAACAACGCTTAATCGCAAGGACTCAATATGGTGTTGCACTTCGATTCGCTCTCGACAGAGGTGCTCTCCCAGTGAAGTACTGAGAAGAGACTTGTTCCTCGCTCCAAGAGCGACAACGGAACGGCGCCTCTCCACGCCAGACGTGAAGGGCTCTTCCATTACTCCTTTAGTTCAAGGCGTCAGAAATATAGTCTGCCAATCAGCATTACTCTTCTAAAACGGGAGAATGACGTTTCGTTTAAGGCGATCAATCCGGAAATCTGTAGTATCGGCATTTGGCATTTGCTGTCTCCCTGTGAAAATCTCTGAAACTGCATGCTATGTGTAAAGAATGCGTAGGCTGGCCGCTCCCACACAATGTAGCGGAATTTGCTTTTTAAGCTGAACATGGGGTTGTTCCTCCTTTCCCTCGGGCGAACGCTGTCTGCTCCACGGGCGTCCAACGGCCGACGTAGATGGGTTGGGACTGGCCTCCTGGCGTGTGGTTGCCTCTCTCGAACTAAAAGCTCCTGTGAACATCGTGTCTGGAATGTATGTGTGTACGCCAGCCTCGAGTATTTCAACCACGGTGCGCACTTGCGATTTATTAGTTATTTACATATCGTTTACATGAATTCATACAATATTGAATTTATCTTATCGAGGTTGGGTTCGAATGAAGCGTCTTGATGTGCGGAATATGATTGTGAGGGCGGAATATGTAAGCAATGAAGGTCAGGAGACCACGACGTCTTACACTGTTAGAAGGTCACTTATCTTTTAAACAATTCATTCCTTCGAAACGAAGTATATTTGGAATCAAGTCATTCGTGTTGAGCGAGTATATAACTGGATACAATTTGGATTTCATTGTATACAGAAGCACAACAATAGAAATTGAAATCCATAATTTGGGGAGATCCGGTGGTATAATGGCAACACTAATGACGCCATACCCTTTATGTCGACAATTGGTATAAAAGTCCAGACTTGTTCCTCTGGCTTCACAACCATAGAACCGCAGCATGCGGTATTGTACGCAGCAACAGGCGCAATTTGTCGAAGGTACACAACAATCTAAAATGAGGAGACGTTGAGTTTATGTCAACTGACACAATTCTTGCCATCAAGTGGTGCAATAAGGGAGAACTGTTGATGTTGACTACCTGGAGCACTACAGAAATCGGTGACAAGTGAAAGACAAACAGGAAGACTGGCGAGAAAGTAATGAAGCCACAATGTATTGGCGACTACAATGCAAGTGTAGGCGCAGTGTTCTGACAAACACAGACGGGATGCTTCAAGTCCAAGACAATAATGAACGAAACAAAGTAAGAATTATTCATATCGATCGTTTCAATCGTGAATAACGACAATCGTAGAAATCCTACAGAAAAAACTCTTTCAGTACTTCCACAATTTTCCAATTTTCTAGGAAACTTTTCCAAACTTCCCTTTCATACAAACCTTGCCTTAACAATTACAAACACAACAAAGAAAAAATCAGCAACATCGGTTGAGGTATTTTTCGACTTTTAGTGAGACTAATGCATAGCAGTTAATTTTTATGTTTAGAGATGTTACCTATCAATCTATATATAAAATGAGAGTTAACTTCATTCGACGATTGTCGATTGCACACACTCATCCGTTTCTGTGGTACAAAAGGACAGTAGCGATTAAAGTTGACGTTTAATTAGGTAGTGTTAAAACTTTAGTATTTTCTTATCGAGCTCTTAAACAAAAGTTACACATCATCGTTTATTTCTACTGTATAATAATAATTGCGTCCCTTATAAAAAGAATTGAGAAACGTTGACTTTTTGGTTTTGAAGTTTGCTGGGGGTAATCTGCACTACTGGCCATTAAAATTGCTACACCAAGAAGAAATGCAGATGATAAACAGATACTCATTGGACATCATGATGCTGTAAACAGAACCTGCATTCATCCGAAAAAATGACGTTTTGCCATTCGTGCACCCAGGTTTGTCGTTGAGTACACCATAGCAGGCGCTCCTATCTGTGATGCAGCGTCAAGGCTAACCGCAGCCATGCCCTCCGAGCTGATAGTCCATGCTGCTGGAAACGTCGTCGAACCGTGATGGTTGTTGTCTAGCAAACGTCCCCATCTGTTGTCTCAGGGATCGAGACGTGGTTGCACGATCTGTTACAGCCATGCGGATAAGATGCCTGTCATCTCGACTGCTAGTGTTACGAGGCCGTTGGGATCCAGCACGGCGTTTCGTATTACCCTCCTGAACCCACCGATTCCATATTCTGCTAACAGTCATTGGGTCTCGACCAACGCGAGCAGCAATGTCGCGATACGATAAACCGCAATCGCGATAGGCTACAATCCGACCTTTATCAAAGTCGGAAACATGATGGTACGCATTTCTTCTCCTTACACGAGGCATTACAACAACGTGTCACCAGGCAACGCCGGTCAACTGCTCTTTGTGTATGAGAAATCGGTTGGAAACTTTCCTCATGTCAGCACGTTGTAGGTGTCGCCACCGGTGCCAACCTTGTGCGAATGCTCTGAAAAGCTAATCATTTGCATATCACAGCATCTTCTTCCTGTCGGTTAAATTTCGCGTCTGTAGCACGTAATCTTCGTGGTGTAGCAATTTTAATGGCCAGTAGTGTATATCACAACCGCTGACTACTATCTTCCAGAATTTATTGCTTTTCCATCTCCATCCCACTGACACTGTCTCCAGTATCAGCATAAAAAAACGCAAATATGTTCGCGTGCCGAAATTTTTGGGAGAAGATTTGAAAGAGCTGAGGAAGATAGAATGAGGCAGCTGATACCCACTTTTCAGTCAGAGTCTTTTAAAACAGGACCATATTCTCTTTTTTTTTTTGTGCCCCAAAGGGAGTACTTTTTCCGGTGGTTTCCTTCTCTCTCCTGCTACAGAAAGGCATGTCACTCATAAGTGTCATGTGTCAGTGAAATATTGTTAATTTACTTACGTGAGACTGAAAAACTCAAAACTAATTTTATACCTCAGATCGGATTTTACGTGCACAAAAATTTTACATGGCCTTTAGTACTACAACATATCGTTACCAGAACCCTTCTAATGATAACAGAGGTATTTTGCAGTCATTGCTCCGTGCTACGTCACTTCATAAACTACGTCTTCGCCTCAGACTAGATATTACTTGCGTATTTTACGTGTACAAGTAGGGTAACTTTGAACGTCTGTATCTCGGAAATGGATAAAGATATCAAAAAGAGTTTCTGTGCTGTTCGTAATCTTGAAATCAGGAATAAATCGAAGAAATTACGACCGTTTGCCGTGCATAACCGTCTTGGTATCAACGACTCAGTTTTGGTACCTATAAACCATGTTTTTCGGGTTTTCTCAGTAAACGCCCTTGAACTAAACGGTATCTCCATAAGCCCCTCACCGCACCCCACAGACAATGCAAAAAGAGTTAACCGATTTGCTCCATTTGCCTAAACTGGAGTAAGTGAGTAACATTCAATGTTGGCACTGTGAGATACTTACTGTAAGACGATCCTTCTGTTGGTATACAAATGTTCCCTAACCCAAGGGCTGTTCAAAATACTTGACACTACCTTTCTATCACCAATAGAACCAGAGGTATGAGCATCGGAAAAATCTCGTTTTTATACGCGGCGTTTTGGGAGATATTAGGTGGCACGTGCTGTAGCATACGTACCGATTCAAATCCAAAAGACAGCGACTGACAATACCGCTGAATACTAACCCTTAGCCATGATCATGCCACTGTCGAAATCCGATCGTGTTTGTAGACTTTTGCTCCACGAATAACACGATCTCTTCACAAACAAACAAGATTCAAATGCGACTTCTGAATGAGTAGCCCCCTGCGTAATTGTTGCTTATATTAAGAGTGTAGATGATGTACTTCGTGCGGCTGCGCCGAAATGCTGATCATTTGTGTTATTGTTGCTGTGGTCTTAAGTCCAGAGACCGGTTTGATGCAGCTTTCCATGCTACTCTATCGTGTGCAAGCTTCTTCATCTCCCAGTACCTACTGCAACCTACATCCTTCTGAATCTGTTTAGTGTATTCATCACTTGGTCTCCCTCTACGATTTTTACCCTCCACGCTGCCCTCCAATGCTCCCTTGATGCCTCATAATATGCCCTACCAACCGATCTCTTCTTCTAGTCAGGTTGTGCCACAAAATTTCTGTGTCTGTGAAATCTTATGGGACTTAACTGCTAAGGTCATTAGTCCCTAAGCTTACACACTACTTAACCTAAATTATCCTAAGGACAAACACACACACCCATGCCCGAGGGAGGAGTCGAACCTCCGCCAGGATCAGCCGCTCAGTACATGACTGCAGCGCCTTAGACCGCTCGGCTAATCCTGCGCGGCATAAATTTCTCTTCTCTCCAATTCGTGTTGTTGTTGTGGTCTTCAGTCCATAGACTGGTTTGATGCAGCTCAAAATGGTTCAAATGGCTCTGAGCACTATGGGACTTAACATCTATGGTCATCAGTCCCCTAGAACTTAGAACTACTTAAACCTAACTAACCTAAGGACAGCACACAACACCCAGCCATCACGAGGCAGAGAAAATCCCTGACCCCGCCGGGAATCGAACCCGGGAACCCGGGCGTGGGAAGCGAGAACGCTACCATACGACCACGAGATGCGGGCTTTGATGCAGCTCTCCGTGCTACTCTATCGTGTGCAAGCTTCTTCATCTCCCAGTACCTACTGCAACCTACATCCTTCTGAATCTGTTTAGTGTATTCATCTCTGGGTTTCCCTCTACGATTTTTACCCTCCACGCTGCCATCAAATACTAAATTGGTGATCCCTTGGTGCCTCAGAATATGCCCCACCAACCGATCCCTTCTTCTAGTCAACTTGTGCCACAGATTTCTCTTCTCTCCAATTCTATTCAGTACCTCATCATTAGTTATGTGATCTACCCATCTAATCTTCAGCATTCTTCTGTAGCACCACATTTCGAAAGCTTCTATTCTATTCTTGTCTAAACTATTCTTCGTCCATGTTTCACTTCCATACATGGCTACACTCCACACAAATACTTTCAGAAATGATTTCCTGACACTTAAATCTATACTCGATGTTAACAAATTTCTCTTCTTCAGAAACGCTTTCCTTGCCATTGCCAGTCTACATTTTATATCCTCTCTACTTCGACCATCATCAGTTATTTTGCTCCCCAAATAGCAAAACTCATTTACTACTTTAAGCGTCTCATTTCCTAATCTAATTCCCGCAGCATCACCCGATTTAATTCGACTACATTCCATTATCCTCGTTTTGCATTTGTTGATGTTCATCTTACATCTTCCCTTCAATACACTGTGCATTCCGTTCAGCTGCTCTTCCAGGTCCTTTTCTGTCTCTGACAGAATTACAATGTCATCGGCGAACCTCAAAGTTTTTATTTCTTCTCCATGGATTTTAATTCCTACTCCGAACTTATCTTTTGTTTCCCTTACTGCTTGCTGAATATACCGATTGAATAACACCGGGGAGAGGCTACAACCCTGTCTCACTCCCTTCCCAACCGCTGCTTCCCTTTCATGTCCCTCGACTCTTCAAGTGCCATCTGGTTTCTGTACAAATTGTAAATAGCCTTTCGCTCCCTGTATTTTACCCCTGCCACCTTCAGAATTTGAAAGAGAGTATTCCAGTCAACAAATGCTTTCTCTAAGTCTACAAATGCTAGAAACGTAGGTTTGCCTTTGTGCATTTGCATTTGTGCATTTGTGCATTTGTGTATCCGAGAGTATTGCATGCCTTCTTTTTGATATTGCAGTTTTACTGGCTGCACTGTATACAAAATAAAAGATAAGCGAGTGAAACTCAACATACGTATCGTTGAAGATACGCAGCGTACATGCGTGAGTAGAGGGAGAGCCTGTTTCTCGTGATGATGAAGCTGCTACGTCAGGGAGCGCTGCATAGGTCCGCTAGTGGCTGCTGCCGATACTGGAGTAATATCTATTTCTGTGTTATCAGCCGCTGCATAGTGGCATTGTCAGCGGAAAGGTTCTGCCACTAGCTAGTGACCCGTATTTTCTATTCCTCTGCGTTACTGCCACTTGGAAACTGCGCGCAACCTATGTCGCAAAAACGAGGATTACTCGGATTTAAAACAATAGCAAGGACAAATTGCCTGAATATTATTCTTTGTCGTTAGTAACAGCGCGCAGTTCAAAACGTGAGGAGGATAACAAGTATCATCGATAATATTTCCCTACGCAAGGTACCCGTTAGTGGTCTCTCAGTATGCAGTAGACTTAACGAGCAGACACATTTTTGGGGAGATTTCGTTGTGCGGCTGCGGAGACCAGTGGCGGCGGAGATGTTACATATCGACCCCCAGTGTTTGACGGACTAAGTGTTGGGATTATTCGTACGTATCACTATCCTGACATTAAAGTTTTCAGGCGGAATGTTAAGGATGCGGTTCCGCATTTCCGACTAATGAACAAAATACGAACGTACTAATTATCAGACCAGTTGCGTGGTTGAATTGAAGAGTTTCTTGCTAACAGAACACTGCATGTCATTCTTAGCGAAGAGAAATCTTCAGGCACAAAAGTAACTTAGGGGATAATCTAATGGAGTGTTATGAGCTAGTGGTTAAAGTTACACGTTCAATTAGGCTTTTCGCTCCTACTCTTTCCTGTCACTTTATACCTCAGCCAATGACTCAGAGACGGGCAGCTGGAACCAGGAGATTTATCCTATTCCATGACGTGATTATGAAATGGAAAAATGAAAAGCTCTGCACGTAGGCCAGCGGAAAATCGCCGGTACTGCCGAAAAAAAACTGTGAGAGTCAATTATAAGATTTTATTATGGAAGTTTAAACTGGACGAGGCATCGTAACGAAAATTCACATGGCTTGAGAAAGCTACAACTGCCTAGAGATCTCTTATCTGTTTAACAGGGCTTATGCGAGGAATTCGATGTTTCCTTCCATAGAGGAATGTGTGCTCTCCATCCCTTCTGCAGAGTGTGTTGGGAGATGAGAGCGCCTGGATATCTCCCGACGGCATACTATCCAAAGAGCTATATCTTTGTAGCGGAAAATTAACAGAAACTCTAATCCCGCTCACGCATCTTATAAGCTTTCCAGTCTTCAGAATCACTATCAACTACATAAGAAATGTAGAAGTGAAGCGAAAAACGGCCACTGACAACGCTAATCTGAAATTACACATCAGCCGGCCAGTGTGGCCATGCGGTTGTAGTAGCTTCAGTCTGGAACCGCGTGATCGCTACGGTTGCAGGTTCCTGCCTCGGGCATGGATGTGTGTGATGGCCTTAGGTTAGTTAGGTTTAAGTAGTTCTAAGTTCTAGGGGACTGATGACTACAGATGTTAAGCCCCATAGTGCTCAGAGCCATTTGAACCATTTGAATTTACACAGCAGTCTACTGAACGTCTACTCGATCAAGGGAATTTGCATATCAACCTCTGAAATATGTTAGTCGACAGTGTCAGCAAAAATGGCAACGCTATAGAGTGTAGCTCGAAAATTTTCCCATAAATATTTTCTGAGTGCTCGTCGTATCTCTTCCCTTTTCTGTCGACGAATGCAGCTTAACAAGAATTTTTTGACCCGAGAATCTTCCTTCCGGACGTGTTCGAGAGAGCCTCTGTAGTCTGAATAGTAGAGAGAAGTATAATCGTGGAAGAAAACGTTCCCTCTTAGGTGGATAGCACAATGGGCATTTCCCGTGAAATGTAACGGTCCTCATTCCGAGCTAGCTTGACAAGCAATTTTAATGCTTCAGTTTATTTCATGTAATTGGGCACCCCAATCCTCAACGAATTCCATGAAATACAACAACGTGTCCACAAAGCCTATTCAGTTAGTTTATTGTAGCATCAGGAAGGAAACCAAATAACGAAATTTTACTTGTCGGGCGTATATAAGACTTTACCTAGACCACACTGTTATATGTGTAAGTGATCTGACAGTCTCTCTTTTAATGAGTGAAAGATAAGAAGAACGTGCTGACCAGTCGTGCCTGGATAGCTCAGTGAGTAGACCAATTGCCTGCAAAAGGTAGAAGTTCCAGGTTCGAGTCCTACTGATACACAGTCAAAATCTCGCAGGTTGTTTTTCATCAGCGCACTCTCCGCTATAGAGTGAAAATTCGTTCTGAAAAGATGTGCTGTTGGCGTCTAGTATGGATAAACTTGAACAGTGAATCGGAAACTTAACCAAGTTTGAGGGTAGTTAGCACGTTACAATAATGTATAACCAACAAAGAATAGAAAATTATATAAATTACGAGGGTGAGTCAAATGAAAACTTTAAATATTTTTTTAAATATTATTTATTGTGCAGACAGAGGTACAAAGCTGTATCACTTTTCACATAATCTCCCCCACGCTCAATGCAAGTCCTCCAACGCTTACAAAGTGCATAAATTCCTATAGAAAAAGATTCTTTTGGTAGTCCGCGCAACCACACATGCACCGCGTGGCGTACCTCTTCATCAGAACGGAACTTCTTTCCTCCCACTGCGTCTTTGAGTGGTCCAAACATATGGAAATAACTTGGGGCAATGTCTGGTGACTATGGTGGATGAGGAAAACACTCAAAATGCAGGTCTGTGATTGTTGCAGCTGTTGTACAGGCAGTGTGCGGCCTTGCGTTGTCATGTTGCAAAAGGACACCTGCTGACAGCAATCCACGTCGCTTTGATTTGTTTGCAGGCCGCAAATGATTTTTTAGGAGATCTGTGTATGATGCACTGGTGACAGTGGTCCCTCTAGGCATGTAATGCTCCAAAATGACGCCTTTTTCGTCCCTAAAGAGAGTCAGCACAACCTTCCCTGCTGACGGTTCTGTTCGAAACTCCTTTGGTTTAGGTGATGAGGAATGGCGCCATTCCTTGCTCGCTCTCTTCGTTTCTGGTTGGTGGAAGGGAACCCAGGTTTCGTCCCCAGTAACGATTCTTGCAAGGAAGCCGTCACCTTCTCGTTCAAAGCGCCGAAGAAGTTCTTCACAAGCATCAACACGTCGTTCTCTCATTTCAGGAGTCAGCTGCCGCGGCACTCATCTTGCACACACTTTGTGAAACTGGAGCACATCATGCACAATGTGGTGTGCTGACCCATGACTAATCTGTAAACATGCTGCAATGTCATTCAGTGTCACTCGGCGATTTTCCTTCACTATGGCTTCAACTGCTGCAATGTTCTGTGGAGTCACAACTCGTTGTGCCTGACCTGGACGAGGAGCATCTTCCACTGAAGTCACACCATTTGCGAACTTCCTACTCCATTCGTAGACTTGCTGCTGTGACTAACATGCATCAACGTACTGAACCTTCATTCGTCCATGAATTTCAGTAGGTTTCACACCTTCACTACGCAAGAACCGAAAAACGGAACGCTGTTCTTCCCTAGTGCAAGTCGCAAGTGGGGCGGCCATCTTTATACTGATACTGCGACGGTATGTGTGCATCTGCACTATTCTGCCACCCACAGGACATTCTGCACGCTGTTTGTAGCACGCTTACCAACTTACAGGATAACGGCGTGAAATTTCGTTTTGTTGTTACAAATTTAAGGTTTTCATTTGACTCGCTCTCGTACAAATGAACTTGTAGGAACAGTTGACGCAATTTTTAAATAGTTGAAGACAAAGTTTGAGTGTACCGAAAAAGAAGTAAACAGAAGACTATAAATGTCCTGTGGTACATTTGGTAAATTTTCGTGTGTGTAAAACTGTGTTGTCGTTGATAATTCTTCTGGATTATATGGCCGTGGTCCATGGAATTCTTCTATTCCTAGCGTTTCGTCCAATACTACGTTGGACATCCTCAGAGGTATGGCTGGTCCTGCTGAGTCCTGCCGACTGACGAGTCGGGCGTCGGAGAGCGGCCTAAATACCGAGGAAAGTGGACGTTGTCTAGCTTGCACATAGTAGCAGAGAGAAAACTAGTCAAAGATAAAATGTAACTATCGATAATAGTCCGTGATAGGTAAAAACCACTTATCGATTCTGTAACGCCACTGTCCATATCTCGCTTAATTTCAAGGCCTCTTCTTTTCTGTTAAAATTATCTTCATGTTTATAAATTTCAATAGCCTCCCTATACAGTCGTTGATAATAGTTCGTGGTAGCACTTAAAATTGTAGTTTCAGGAAACTTAACTACATGGTCACCTGACTGAAGTGCATGTTCTGCAATGGCTGATTTATCTATTTTTCCCAGTCAGCAAAGACTTTTATGCTCCTTTACCCTCGTATTCACACTTCTTTTCGTAATACCAATATAGACCTTGCCACAAGTCCACGTAATTTTATACACACCGCTAGATGATAATGGTGGCCTTCTATCTTTAACAGAACGAAGTACTTGTCCTATTTTTCTGGTAGGTTTGAATACCGGTTTCACTTGATGTTTCAGCAAAATTTTGCCGATTCGATCTGTAACCTTACTAATGAAAGGTAAAGACACCGTGTTTTTCCATTGCTGTGTACCATCCTTGTCCTTTGGCCTGCTGTAATTAGGTCTTAAAACTCTATTAATTTCTTTGTTTGAGTACCCATTCTTTTCGAAGGCCTGTTTCAGATGATTCAGTTTCGTATCCAGATGTTCCGGCGTACAAATCCGTTTTGCCCTGTCCACTTCACTCTTGATTACACCTCTTTTTTGTTGTGGGTGATGATTGGAGTTATTATGTAAGTATCTAACAGTATGTGTGCTCTTCCGAAACACTTTATGTTTTAGACTGCCATCGGTCAGTCTCATGACTAACGCATCGAGAAACGAAATAGCCTGGTCTTTTTCCACTTCAATGGTAAACTGAATTTTAGGGTTTATGCTATTAACATAATCAAAAAATTCGTCTAAGGCATTTTTACCGTGTGTCCAAACCACGAATGTGTCATCTACATAACGATACCAACAAGATGGTTTTTTATTTGCTTTATTCAACGCTAATTGTTCAAATTTCTCCATGTAAAAATTGGCAATCGCAGGGCTCAACGGGTTATCCATGGCAACACCATCCACTTGCTCATAAAATAGCAAGAATTCCATGGACCACGGCCATATAACCCGGAAGAATTATCAACAACAGTATCATCCGGTCGTGAAAGCCTTCATCGTATGATTAAAACTGTTGTTGTGTTGCTGGCATGTACAGGAAGACAAGTGCAGAATGACATTTTGGCAGCGCTAGCGCCAGCAAGCGAACTGCGATGGACGTGGCCTCTGCGCCGGCGCCACTGTTTAATGGATGAATATTTTTACCCCAACGTAAACTTTAATTCTTGCGTCTGTATGCCAGCAAACGGCAGCTACGATTTCGTGGAGTTGCGACTGTACCTTTCCTTCGGCTCGAAGGCAGAGACGAAACAAAACGCGTGCACGGGCAGGCACACGCACACACACACACACACACACACACACACACACACACACACACAAAATGTTTTCTGCTGCATACGATGCCTGTCGCAAATGTTTTATCAAATGCCGTTTATTATGTATAAAACTTGAAAACGACACAGAATCCGATACCACTGTTATCAGTAGTATTGCAGGGGCAGGTACGAGTCAAGATTCAAGGTCACAGATATGCAGGGCGGGTACGACCTAAGATAACGATCTTGTCTCAAGAACTTCCAGGTATGTCCTTCCCCTTGGCTGTGTAAAAATCACCACACTACCGTGAGGTCGTGCACCCCTAGGCCAATGAGAAACAGACTCCCCATTCCCACCGCCTTCTTAATATAAATCCAGTTGCATGAGCATTGTCTTTCACACCCTGTTCAGTGTAGTGAAAGCCCTCTACTACTTTCCTGTGTCTCTAGGGCAAATCATGCTCTCTACTCCATAGTAAAAGGATCTGGGTGTTTCTCTGTAAACAATATTAAGTTTTATAAAAAGTAACTGGTTTACAAACAATTTTTACAATACATTTTCCAAAGCTAGTTTACGATGTTTTTTTTTTTGCACTTTAATGGAAAATAAATAGAGATACTTCTTATATACAGAAAGGTACTATTAGTAAAGAAGAATGTACACAGGATGGTCCATTGATAGTGACCGGGCCGATCATTTCACGAAATAAGCGTCAAACGAAAAAACTACAAAGAACGAAACTTGTCTGGCTTGAAGGGGGAATCCAGATGGCGCTTTGGTTGTCCCCTAGATGGCGCTGCCATAGTTCAAACATATGTCAACTGCGTTTTTTTTTTTTAAATAGGAACCCCAATTTTTTATTATATATTCGTGTAGTACGTAAAGAAATATGAATGTTTCAGTTGGAACACTTTTTTCACTTTGTGATAGATGGCGATGTAATACTCACAAACGTATAAGTACGTGGTATGACGTAACATTCCGTCAGTGCGGACGGTATTTGCTTCGTGATACATTACCCGTGTTAAAATGGACCGTTTACCAATTGCGGAAAAGTACGATATCGTGTTGATGTATGGCTATTGTGATCAAAATGCGCAACGGGCGTGT
Source organism: Schistocerca serialis cubense (assembly GCF_023864345.2). Classification (NCBI taxonomy): domain Eukaryota; kingdom Metazoa; phylum Arthropoda; class Insecta; order Orthoptera; family Acrididae; genus Schistocerca; species Schistocerca serialis. Next base: position 838,149,812 of record NC_064640.1, read on the forward strand.
GCTATGTATACTGTTCAGTATCCTGGACGGCATTATCCAAGTGTCCAGACCGTTCGCCGGATAGTTACGTTATTTAAGGAAACAGGAAGTGTTCAGCCACATGTGAAACGTCAACCACGACCTGCAACAAATGATTATGCCCAAGGAGATGTTTTAGCTGCTGTCGCGGCTAATCCGCACATCAGTGGCAGACAAACCACGCGAGAATCGGGAATCTCAAAAACGTCGGTGTTGAGAATGCTACATCAACATCGATTGCACCCGTACCATATTTCTATGCACCAGGAATTGTGCGGCGACGACTTTGAACGTCGTGTACTGTTCTACCACTGGACACAAGAGAAATTACGGGATGATGACAGATTTTTTGCACGCGTTCTATTTAGCGACGAAGCGTCATTCACCGACAGCGGTAACGTAAACCGGCATAATATGCACTACTGGGCAACGGAAAATCCACGATGTCTGCGACAAGTGGAACATCAGCGACCTTGGCGGGTTAATGTATGGTGACCCACCAACAACGCCTGACAACATGCGTCAGCGCATTGTCAGTGCATGTGCGAACATTACGGAAGGCGAACTACTCGCTGTTGAGAGGAATGTCGTTACACGTATTGCGAAACGCATTGAGGTTGACGGACATCATTTTGAGCATTTATTGTATTAATGTGGTATTGACAGGTAATCACGCTGTAACAGCATACGTTCTCAGAAATGATAAGTTCACAAAGGTACAGGTATCACATTGGAACAACCGAAATAAAATGTTCAAACGTACCTGCGTTCTGTATTTTAATTTAAAAAACCTACCTGTTACCAACTGTTCGTCTAAAATTGTCAGTCATATGTTTGTGACTATTACAGCGCCATCTATCACAAAGCGAAAAAAGTGGTCCAATTAAAACATTCATATTTCTTTACGCACTACACGAATACGTAATAAAAATGGGGGTTCCTATTTTTAAAAAAACGCTGTTGATATCCGTTTGACCTATGGCAGCGCCATCTGGCGGGCCAACCATAGCGCCATCTGGTTTCCCCCTTCAAGGTAGACAAGTTTCGTTCTTTGTAGTTTTTTCGTTTGACGCTTATTTCGTGAGATATTTGGCCCAGCCACGATCAGTGGGCCACCCTGTATAATTAAGGCGAAGACGGCCAATGATCCCTTCAGTGCAGATGTACACCAAACTCAAATTCCTACGGGAATCGGCGAGATGCCGCGAGTAATGAGGCTAATGAACAGGGACACTACATCAGTAGTGTGTGACACAAGTTGAGATTTTGGGTCTGACGGGAGGCGTGCTAAGCAGTCCGTTCAGTTGTGGTGGCCACTGTGTCCGGATGGCGTTGTGGTCGCCGCATCTGCCTAGTAAACAGGAGATGCGGGTTCGAATCCCGATCTGGCACAAATTTTCAACTTGCTCCATTGATATAAATCAGTGCCCACTGGTAGCTAATGTCTTCATTTCCTTTGTGTCTCTCCTGATTGTTTTGAAGGAGAATTTTTCTGACAGTCTGACATAGTTATATGAAAGTTCTGTGCGTTGTACTGAAGAGAGGCGGGAGTATGTAGAACACCTCGAGCGTTCTTTTATTATTATTATTAAATCAATCTCTCAACTTTTTGGACTTACGGGGGAGTTCGCCGAAGATGGAAGCACTATTTTTGTAAGCAGTCAAGTACCACAAATAATTCTGGCCGAAACTGAAATGATGCGTAACCTTAAGAGAACAAGCAATATCAGCCATAGGACATTTCTCTCTCGAGACAGAAAGACGTCCTCGGCGACATCTCGTATGTGTCTGCGACGCGCACAGACTGAGTAACGGTGCTCGCTCTGAACTTAGCCCAGAGGTTAGGCAATTTGAAGCTGATTTATGTCCTGAGTAAGTGTCGCGTTCAGGCTTAATGACGGCGATTTTCTCAACTGGTGAACGGGCACCCAATACCATTTCCACGCTTCCGTCAACGTTTCGTCGCACGGTTATTGTGTAGCTAGTGTGTGTCTCTGTCCCTTGCGATGTTAACAGTTTTTTGGCGTCAGTGAACATGCAAGAGGGCATTTGGTGACATATGGATTTATTCAGTGACTTATTTTTCAACTGCTGGTCAAGACACAAATTTGGCAACCTACAGGCAATACTCGTAACTCTTCCGTACACACCGAGCGAGGTGGCGCAGTGGTTAAACACTGGACTCGCATTCGGAAGGACGACGGTTCAATCCCGCGTCCGGCCATCCTGATTTAGGTTTTCCGTGATTTCCCTAAATCGCTCCAGGCAAATGCCGGGATGGTTCCTTTCAAAGGGCACGGCCGACTTCCTTCCCCGTCCTTCCCTAATCCGATGAGACCGATGACCTCGCTGTCTGGTCTCCTTCCCCAAAACAACCCAACCCCACTCACCACCACCACCATCTTCCGTACACTGTCCAGTCGCTGCCAAAAGCACATAGCTGTCGGTTTTTGCGCCATATAAGTCAAAAATTTAAGTTTCACTGGTTTTATTCCCATTCACTGCTTTTGTTTGTCATTATACTCATATTTCGGAGAATTCATCATTAAGAAAATAAATATTCATTGCACAAAAGCGTGTAATCGTTACAGCATGGTAGCGCTATAACAAAAAATGTATCTGGATAACCCACGTGCAGAGTCATGGTACGATGGGCCCTAGGGGGGGGGGGGGGGGGCAGTCCTGGTTGTTCGGTTCCCGTTCGAGCTAGAAACATGGGGTAAAACGTTTTTGGATATTCGAAGATCTTTCTTATTCTACCTACGCACGGAATATTAGGTAAGGTTTGAACGACGAACCGGAACTGGCGCCGAAGCGCATTGTGCGAATCGATTACTAGTATGTGCACCGTTCCGATTTTACGTGCAAAAACATTCGCCCTCGTTCGGATTTTACATGCAAAAAGAGTCACACCTAAATAACTCCACTGGAGCGAGAATGATGATTAATTTTGGTCCACTGGGCTATTGGACCTTCGTCTAAGATAAATTTTAATTGTTTGAAAAAATTTTCCTTTGTTTGGATTTTACATTTAAAAAAACACGTTTTCTGGGAGGTTTTTGAAACGCAGCACACCTACACCTTAAACTTGTACAATTTGGTTCAAACTCTGCACGAAGGTAGATAACTGAATAAAGTCAAAAAAAAATGGCTCTGAGCACTATGGGACTTAACATCTTAGGTCATCAGTCCCCTAGAACTGAGAACTACTTAAACCTAACTAACCTAAGGACATCACACACATCCATGCCCGAGGCAGGATTCGAACCTGCGACCGTAGCGGTCGCGCGGTTCCAAACTGAAGCGCCTAGAACCGCTCAGCCACACCGGCCGGCCGAATAAAGTCAAAACGAAATTTTGTTGTCCAGTAATCTTTATCCGTTGTCGTGATACTGTGGTTTAACATTTTTCTGGGAGATATTGAAGCACGCCACTTCTATACTTCAAATGTGTACGAAGCGGTTCAAACTTTGCACGGCGGTAGATAAATCGATAAAGTAAAAATGAAATTTTGTTATTTCATAAACTCTATCCATTGTCGAGAAACGATGATTTAAATTCGAGCTACATGGTTTTTTTTATTTTGGGGCGGGGGGGGGGGGGGGATGGGGGAGGTCATCAGTCTTGTGACTGGTTTGATGGGGCCCGCCACGAATTCCTCTCCTGTGCTAACCTCTTCATCTCAGAGTAGCACTTGCAACCTACGTCCTCAATTATTTGCTGGATGTATTCCAGTCTCTGTCTTCCTCTACAGTTTTTGCCTTCTACAGCTCCCTCTAGTATCATGGAAGTCATTCCCTCATGTCGTAACAGATGTCCTATCATCCTGTCCCTCCTCTTATCAGTGTTTTCCACATATTCCTTTCATCTCCGATTCCGCGCAGAACTTCCTCATTCCTTACCTAATCAGTCCACCTGATTTTGATCATTCGTCTGCAGCACACCATATCTCAAATACTTCGATTCTCTTCTGTTCCGGTTTCCCCACAGTCTATGTTGCACTACCATACAACGCTGTATTCCAAACGTACATTCTCAGAAATTTCTTTCTCAAATTAAGGCTTAAGTTTGATACCAGTAGACTTCTCTTGGCCAGGAATTCCCTTTTTGCCATTGCTAGTCTGCGTCATACATGATGCCACAGTTTTTCACGCACCTCAGTAATTGATGTCATATCTGCTGAACTACGTGTTGTACAATGATATATTTTGCTAGGTACATTCGGCGACATATGTGCGTACCGTCTGCAATGAGTATCAGAAATACAATTAGTAGTGTAAAAGTAATACATTAAAACGTCATGCTCCATGAGGCAGTTTTACTGCACGAACAGAGAAATGTAGTAAATGTTAAACTCTTTTTCCTTTCATTCTTTTGTGAGTGTTGTCAGCAAGAAAAAGGTTCGCAATTGCGAGTAAAGTTTGTCGCAAGTGCTATCATTCTCAAATACTGCATGACCACCACGCTCACCACTCTCCGAGAGATATATATATATATATATATATATATATATATATATATATATATATATATACTCCAGAAAGTTTGCACCAAACATTTAACTTCTCATTTGCATTAATCCTCCTGCGATTCCTCGTATATAGTGAAAATGGCTTGTCTGTTGTTACCACACATGTTCCATAATTCCTATTGGGTATAACTCCAACTGCAAACGTGCGATAACTAATAATGTCCCTTTCATTGTAGGCCTCCAGTCCTTCAAGAGATTTATCAGTACCTCTGACTATAGCAATTGTTAACCATGAATTACCACTAACTACTTCTGTAGTAGTACAAGAAAATTGAATCTTGCAACCAACAAAAGTGATAGGTCCTTGTAGTAATTCTTGCTGTCCAGTTTCATTTGGAGTAATTGAAAACGTATCAACACTCTTGTATACTGGAAATCTACTCCTTCTTCTATACATTCTCCTCCTGTACGGCATGGCTGTGTGTATCGTGCGGCTGCCTCGAGTCGAATGAGTTATACCCAATGGAGTTATACCCAACAGGAATTATGGAACATGTGTGGTAACAACAGACAAGCCATTTTCACTATATACGAGGAATCGCAGGAGGATTAATGCAAATGAGAAGTTAAATGTTTGGAGCAAACTTTCTAGAGTATATATATATATATATATATAGGGTGTCCCAACTATCTTGTCCACCTAAAATATCTCTGGAACAGTAACAGCTATTGGAAAACGACTTTCACCGGTATCAATGTAGGGCTGGGGCCCATGAAAATTCTAAAACGAAAGCATATGTGTTTTTTAACACAAACTTATGTTTTTTTAAATGGACCTCCTATATTTTTTCTTCAGCGGTCCATAGCATGACAAAGCACATACACAATGGCGTTGATTGCATCGCAATATTCCCATTACATCCCGAGATATTAAGACGCGAAGTTGACGCTTGAAACACCAGACATCCGCTACTAGCGCACGTCCTGAGGCTCAGGCGTGAACCCCATGCTGCCCGTAATCGCGATGTGATTGACATGCGTAATCACACTTCCATACTTATCAAGAGGTCCGAAACGAATAATACGGTCTGCTGCCATCCTGCAGCAAGGGGTTCACGCCTGAGCCTCAGGACGTGCGCTAGCAGCGCATGTCGGGTGTTTCAAGCGTCAACTTCGCGTCTCAATATCTCGGGATGTAATGGGAATATTGCGATGCAATCAACGCCATTGTGTATGTGCTTTATCATGCTATGGATTGCTGAAGAAAAAATATAGGAGGTCCATTTAAAAAACATAAGTTTGTGTTAAAAAACACATATGCTTTCGTTTTAGAATGTTTCCAAATACGTACATTCATGGGCCCCAGCCCTACATTGATACCGGTGAAAGTCGTTTTCCAGTAGCTGTTATTGTTCCAGACATATATTGGGTGGACAAGATAGCTGGGACACCCTATATATATATATATATATATATATATATATATATATATATATATATATATATATATATATATATATATCATCAGCCAATTCAATCATTAAATGATGTGGCCTCTTCGAGTCGTGGATTCAGGTAGGCTTTCAGCAGTCTTCTCCAAGTGGGACGGTCTTGGGCAGTTCTGCGCCAGGTGTTACCAGCGATCTTCTTGATGTCTTTGTCCTATCTGTCTGGTGGTCTTCCTCTAGGCCTCCGGTGCTCTCTCGGACTCCACTCCAGTACTAGCTTCGTACATCTGTTGTCTTTTCTTCTTGCGACGTGGCCAGCCCACTGCCATTTCAAGGAGCCTACTGTCTCTAAGATGTCATTAACCTTCGTCACAGACCGGATGTCATCTGCCCTTTTCCTGTCCTTTCTTGTATAGCCCAGCATTGATCTCTCCATGGCTCTCTGTGCTGTCCTAAGTTTCCCTTTTGTAAATGAGTTCAGTCTCCATGCCTCGCAGCCATACGTCATCACAAGAAGAATTCATTGATCAAATACTGCTTTCTTCAAATTTACTGGCATTTTTGATCTGATATAATATGCGTCGATATTAAAACATGTAAATTGTAATTTCTCATGCTCAGAAATGTGAAACTTAGCAAAATATTCTGGGCTTTTATGCCATGATCAAAGATATATCTATGAGAAACATGAGGATAAGTTGTTATTTACAGAGAACTTTTCCAAGCGTGGCTGTGCAACTTCTATGAAGAAACGATCCGTCCTCTCGCTAAATGCCCCACTACCCTTCCCCCCAAGACCACCCCCACGATTTTTGACGTTAAACTTCTGTAGGCGGTGACAAAATGTTGGATTCCACTAAGAAATTCATTCTATTGGCGTATTTCGATAAGTGCGAATATTTAAGCTTACCATAAAGCAACAAGTAATCGTGATTGTGAAGACTTCTCCAAGAATAAATTTTGCAGCTTCTCCTGTTTATCAACTTTGTTGTTTATTTTACATCCGTAATTTTAAATCCACATTATTTTCATTCATTTCGAAGTTATTGGAAATAACGACATGTCTTTAAATGGGTTGTATTGTTTTGAATTTGCATAGGGTTGATGCTACTTTTGAATTGGAGTGAAATTTTGTTTTAACTTCCTTTTATTTTACACTCAGTCATATAATGGTATAACAGTGGAGCATAAGTGAGAGAACGAGAGGCCCACCTCCAAGGCCAATGGTATGCAGGGCAGTTACGAGCTAAGATTGAAGGTCAGAGATATGCCGGGTGAGTAAAAGCTGAGATACCGATCTTATCAGGAAGATTTTCTGGAACGCCAGTCGCTCTGGCTCAAGGTGATGTCACTTTGTGAGGCACGCCCCAGTGAGCCAATAAGCAACAGGCCCTCTCGGCTTCCTTCTTAAAAGAAATCAAATTGCGCGAGTATCATAATACATATAGTTAAGAAACGGGGGTAGCTATGCTTTCAAGCATTTTCCAAGTCACCTACCTACCCACTTCCGCTCGCCGAAAGAGACACACATAGATCATCACAAATAGGAGACTTTTAAGGCAGGGCAGCGGAAAAACAAACAAATATTCTCGTATGAAAACATTTATTGTTTTGCGTATTCATTTACAGACAGATAACAAGTTTCCCTTTATTTTTGTTTGGTGTAGTTTTAATAACATCCAGCTATAATTTTTAAAATTATGGTTTAAATCTACATCCAAATCGTCTAGCTCTTTTTGCAATTAGTAAATATCTAATTTTCTACTTTAAATTATCACTTTTATAGCTTTAACAATTAGGTCTGTTCCTTCCTCCAATTCTTCTTGCCGAGAGCATTTGGGAATTTTAATTTTTCTTCTTAGTTCTTGCATAACACTATTGTCAAAAAATTCCACACCCTCCTGGGTGTATGATGGCAACTCTTCTACTCAAAGTTCTTGTGGAATGTCCGTACGGAACTTAAGGTTTACGACTTTCGCAAACGTGTGCCATTAAATATAGTTATACCCTCAGGCTGAAACTCCGCAATCGGCTGTTCTGTTGCTAGGTGCACAATGTCAAGTCTGCATCTACGCTGCAATTTGCGCTAAAGTGCCTGGCAGAGAATTCATCGAACCACATTCTCTCTATTTATCTACCGTTCCAGTCTCAAACAGCGAGTGGGAAAAACGATCACTTCAGTCTTTCCTTTTGAGCTATAATTGCTCTTATCTTATTACGATGATCATTTCTCCCCATGTGTATGTGCACCAACAAAATAATTTCACATTCGAGCAAGAAGGGTGACGTAGGAAATTTTGTGAAAAGGTCTCACCACGACCAAGAGGGCTTTCGTTTTTGCCACCCTAACCCACTTATCATATCAGTGACGCACTCTCTTCCCCCCCCCCCTTTTTTTCACGAAACTACAGAGCAAGCTGTCTTTTTCGATATCCTCTGTCAATCTTAACTCATTTGAGAATGAGATAGAGCCACGAATCGTCCAACCACAATAAGTGCCTCCACACCAGTGCCTTTGTTGTATGGTCCACTGCAGCCCTTGGGTTTTATGTGAACAATGGCGTTTTGTGTGGTACACGACCCCAAATGCCCTTTGTAATTTCCGCTTGGAAGTTGTCTGAGATGGACGTTCATGGAGAACAGCAATTCCTGTCGTTTTTGAAACCGAGTGTCATCGACAAGTCGTGACACTAGCTTCCAATCCCGACCGTTAGAAGCTTTTTATGACCACGTACTTGCGCTTAGCTACAGGGCTACAAGTATTACACCTCTATTTCTTGTAGTCACTTTGGGCATGCCACTTTGATACAACGACAAAATTGGCAACTTCTTTCACGGTTTGGTAATAGCAAGTTGCAACACGATAGCTAGGTTCTACCATTCCGTCATGTCCCCCAGTCAACCCATCTTACTGAGTTCATCCCGTACAAGCGACTGCAAGAATCCTACTGCCGTGACTTAAGTCGGTGGTGGACAACAACATTACCGCCTGTTATCAGTTCTACAACATCTACAGCGCTCTGAAGTGACCAGTGTACTCTTTTAAAAGGGGTTGCTAGCATTTTGTCCGCTGTGTTCCTTACATCTCCATCTACATTCATACACCGCAAGCCACCGTATGGTGCATAACGGAGGGTACCTTGTACCTCTAGTACCGTACTCATTTCCTTACCTGTTCCACTCGCGAAAGTGTTCATAGTGTTCACATCTGTTGGACGAATGTTATGAAAACAAACACTCCAAACCGACATCTCACGTAAGTCGCATGCAACGAAAATCTGTAACGCAACCATCTGTGTGTGGCGTGCTTATAATTATGTATTATTTATATTTTAGGACAATTAATCTGTAAAAAACACACCACATGTTATAAGGAAAGCGTGTAAACCGTCTGAAGATGGATCACAACGATTCTGAACCGGTAACGGTACCCTTTGAATAAAGGAAGTGAAAGTAAATTTGTGGCTGGCTGCTATCCCAACGTCATCAACATTTGTCTTCAAATAACAGCCACGGTCTCCAACCATGTCATCATATGACAAAATTCCGCAAAGACTGGGTTATTTTTGAAAAATGAAGAGGCCGTAAAAGCATCAACTTTCGGAAAGTTCAAACTGTGAGCTTCTCCATTCCATTGTAACTTTCTGATCGTGTGTAAAGGGGAATTTAAAGCAGAGTGGGCCGGCAGTGAAAATCTTGATATTTAGATCGAGGAAGGAGGGGTCGCCGGCCGGCGTGGCCGAGCGGTTCTAGGCGCTACAGTCTGGAACCGCGCGACCGTTACGGTCGCAGGCTCGAATCCTGCCTCGGGCATGGATGTGTGTGATGTCCTTAGGTTAGTTAGGTTTAAGTAGTTCTAAGTTCTAGGGGACTGATGACCTCAGAAGTTAAGTTCCATAGTGCTCAGAGCCATTTGATCCAAGGAGGGGTCCAAGGTAATCCGTGCAGTTGTCTGTACCGCTGTGCCAAGGGGGAGTCGGTACATAACCGTGACACGAGGCGGAGGTCCTCTGCGCTCCTCAGGGGGTATTGTTGTTTACACGTTAGCGAGCAGTGCTACGTCTCTATATTCATTCACGTCCCAATATACAACGGCGTTATCTTACCGCCGTGCGACAATAAAGATCACCATTCATGCGGAGCACGCATGACCTAGAGCACACGAAGTAGAGCAGTTCATCTGTGATCACACCTCACGGTGTTATAGGAATACACTTCTCCATCACTAGCAGTGTCGTGTACGTCAAACTGCGGACTGAAGAAATTTGCGCTGATGTTGTGTGACGTTTAACCTAGGGACTGAAATTTAAACACCCTGATGGCCACGTCGGAGCTGTTTCGATCGATGACGCAGGGTTCGATCTCTGAACTTCCTTTTAAAGTACCGTAAGACGTGATCGTATCTGCCTTTCGACCTTACGGAAATGTCGTCAGTCACAGACCTTTGAAAGCCACCACATCTTAAATGACGTGCATCAGACGAAACTTGAACTACAAATCATGTGCCATCCTGTTTCATGATTGGCGGAGTGAGGACAATCATCATGTAGGACGGTCAGGCGCGATCTTGTACGGGCTGTGGCGAGAAGGGACACGTCTGGTGGCCGGATTGCCTCCGCAGACGCCTGATTCAGACGACGGTGGAAAATGTCGCTCCATCCCTGACGTGCCCGCCCGGTTGGCCGTGCGGTCTAACGCACGGCTTTCCGAGCGGGAAGGAGCGCCTGGTCCCCGGCACGAATCCTCCCGGCAGATTTGTGTCGAGGTCCGGTGAACCGGCCAGTCTGTGGATGGTTTTTAGGCGGTTTTCCATCTGCCTCGGCGAATGCTGGCTGGTTCCCCTTATTCCTCCTCAGTTACACTATGTCGGCGATTGCTGCGCAATCAAGTTCTCCACGTACGCGTACACCTCCATTACTCAACTACTACGCAAACATAGGGTTTACACTCGTCTGGTGTGAGACGTTCCCTGGGGGGGGGGGGGGGGGGGGGGGGGGGGTCCATCAGGGGCCAAACTGCACAATAACCCTGGGTTCGGTGTGGGGCGGCGGAGGGTTGAAGTGGACTGCGGTAGTCGTCGTGGGGTTGTGGACCACTGCGGCTGCGGCGGGGACGGAGGCTCTCCGTCGTTTCTAGGTCCCCGGTTACAATACAATAAAATACAATACCCCTGACGTGACACCTACAGTGTTCTCTGTCACTTACGCCGCTGTTGCAAAGGTGTCGGATGCACCGGGCCGGATTCCTTCCGATCTGCCGTCGTTCCCTGACACAGACAGGGTGGCGAATCATCAGATTCTCTTTCCATCCCCTTTGGCGGAAATGACGCCCTCAGACGCCCGTCGGCACCCGAGAAACGATAGGCGCAAATTGAGACGCGTATAGCGCGTGTGGCGCGACGCAGCGCAGCTCGCGTTTTTGTACCTTCACGGGTTCAAATGGGACCGCGCAAATTGGGACGCAACGCGACTGGAACGCGACACGCGCCTGCGCCTGCGCCAGGTCGCGCGGCGTTGTGGTTGAGGCACAGTTTCTCGCGCCGCGCGTCGCGCGCTCCTCGCTAGCACCGTGGGAAATTTGAGGCGGGGAGCGGAAAAGTAGCCCGCCATATGATCACACCGCAAAGCGCTTATGAGCAGTGGTAGTATTGCCCATATGATAAATATTGCCTTACTGTATATTAAATTTTATTGCCTTTGTGTAGTGTTTCGCTTTTCGCCATTTAAATGCTCCAGCTTTTTCCGTTAGTAAATTATATCTTTGTTTTTCTTCTGTCAAGAAAAATGCATACTTCAGTAACTGGTGAGCCATTGGCCGCTGGAATTGTATCATATGCCTCTGCGATGTTTCCAGATCGCAAGAAGGGACAGAGGGTAGAGAATAAGGAAGAAAGGAATATTATAAAATCGTGTGATTAAGAAGCAATGCAGGAAAGTGAAACAAGGTTATCTTCTCGTTGCCTAGTATGATGGCGTATCTGTACGATCTGTTACAAAAATTTGGAAAGGGATAATCTCCACAGGTGTGACCTCTTTGTGCTCCTGGTAAAAAGCGTGGAAGATCTGAAGTATTGAAGTCTCACTGTGATTACTTGGATATGAAATTAATAATGTAATACCACACAGTGTACTACAAGCATGTGAATATCACATTTCCACTGCAAGCTGGAAACAGTTGAAAAGCAGTCACAAGTAACAATGTTTTAATTGGTTCGCCGTGATCATAAAAAGCATTTCAATTGTTGCATGCACATTATCAGCATTAATAAACTAATTATACAACAGGCTACACAAATTAAGAAAATGGTCGGTATTATTACAACAGTAGGAATATCCTAAAAGAGTGTTATGATTAGATACATTTAATTTGTTGAAATGTACTGCTGACAAAGGCAGATCTACTTTCATGACAATGTTTTTAGAACTGGAACTCACAAGGCACACATGGCTATCCTGTGCATTCCTGTCGCGCGCATTATCCTCCGCTGCTGGCAGTACACTGACCATTGTGTTGTGCGACAGATCAATTGTTTATTTTTCTCAATAACAACTATTTTATTCGCGATCACACATTGTCAGTTTGGCAAGCCGTAGGTGAGTAACCAGTATCTGGCATGTGCATATCATTCCAACTGAAGGAACGCTCGTCATTATTTAAATACTGCTCAGATCAAGAGAAGGAATAAAATCCTTTGGAAAGTTTCCATCCCGGTCGCTGAGTGTTAAAAATACGATGGGTTACGGGGATTCCACAAAAATTCCAACACAACTCGCAATTATTTTTGTGTGAGTTGTTAACCTTTTCTCATTTCAAGAAGAATCACTGTTTGTGGGTAACGGCCACATTTCTCTTGGTGACTGGTTTAATTGTACTTCCTTTGCCACAGTGTAATTTGCCAAACTCATCTCACAGCAGCTGTTGAGACAGAATTCCGAAACGGAGTGAGTCATTGAACAAGTAATTGGCTATCATAGAGTTCAATAGATTACGGAAAACCTCATAGTGTCGGTTTGCAGTAACATAAAAGAAGAAATTTCATGTTTATTTTCATACTAGGAAGCTCTTGTTTCGCTAGCTGTCGATAACTCTAAAAAAATTAGTCACTGCAGTGAAATAAATAAAAAAAATGGTTCAAATGGCTCTGAGCACTATGGGACTTAACTTATGAGGTCATCAGTCGCCTAGAACTTACAACTACTTAAACCTAACTAACCTAAGGACACCACACACACCCATGCCCGAGGCAGGATTCGAACCTGCGACCGTAGCGATCGCGCGGCTCCCGACTGTAGCGCCTAGAACCGCTCCGCCACTCCGGCCGGCAATAAATAAAAAGGGAAGTACAAGTACTGATATCTCGCCATAGATAAGAAAGTTCCGTGTGTTTAAGAATTGGCAAAACACTCTCCTCCTTGTGTGCTATCATTTGCGAAACTTTCGTTTCGATGTCTCGAGCGGTTGAGGAGATATGAAAGATGTTGCGAGTATTTCACTCTCGCGGGCGTGAGATCGGAAGTGAGCGCGCTACATGGGATCCATTTTCTCGAGATCGGAGGCAGATAGAGACCTCCCAAGTCTAAACAAAAATTCAGCATGTTAGCTAAATTTCATGAGCAGCAACATGTGGTGTAATACGCACCAAACGCAAAATCACAGCGACCCCTAATTTTCGTTGCAAACTTTTTGAGTTTTGCGTTGTGTCTTACTAAAATGTGTACATCACAATAAGAATGGTCATTAGCGGAGCTGACATATAACGCTACAAGTAAGGCAAAAATCAAATATTTTCAGTGAACAGTTTCTGTAAAATCGTTTGAGGAAGATAACAGGTTGCGCCCGCTTGGTTTCTGTCAGCGCCAGCGCAGAGCGTCGCCAGTCGGCGCGTGAGAAATACGGTGTACGCGTCGCAATATGCGCTGGACCCGCGCGACTCGTGCGGCACGTGCGTGTCGCGCTGTAGTGTCGTGTCACGTCTCATGTGCTACACGAGTCTTTTAATTTGCGCATAGCCTTACATTAGCAATGAACATCGACCTGGAACTCGTACTAAGCTCTGCTTTTCTTCCGGTTGGAGCGGCCACATACGACGGCCAATCCCACTCGGATACGGAAGAACACCTCCGTAAACAGAAGTCACCGAGTAAGCGCAAGAAACGTCTCCTGAAGATGGCCCCACGGGATGACGAACCGGCGTCGGAAGACACATCGATCTGCTGTTGCGCTTGCCTCCTTCCCCCCCCCCCCCCCCCCCCTACCTCAGCGTTGTGTTCACCGCAGCCTGTGACGCGTTCCCCTCCGCCGCGTGCGCCCTCCGTTAACGAGCCGCTTCTGGGAAACGCCGACCCAGCGAACCGATGTTTCTACACTTGTGCTGCTTCTGTTTCTCGGGCGGACGACGTAGAGGAGGAATCGGAAAGGTCTCTTGAGTACCGTGGGTGGGCGTGTTCCACCGGTTGCGCTCCCCCATCCTTATCACAACTAACGCGGCGGCATCGACCGTCTTGTGCGGTCTGTACGGCCGGATGCAACTGGTGGACTCACATCACCATAGCAGGAGTGGCGGAACAGTCGTATCGCCTAGCTACGATAAATGTCAACACTATCCGTGAGCCGTATAAACTGGCGAAGCTGCACGATACACAAGGCGCGGCCAACATTGACGTGACACTCTTACAAGAAGTGCACGGTGATGGTTTTCTTAACCCATCTGGGTATACCCCTTACGTCTCCCACGCGTCACATTCCGATACCGGCGTGGCGATCAAATGGCTCTGAACACTATGCGACTTAACTTCTGAGGTCATCAGTCGCCTAGAACTTGGAACTAATTAAACCTAACTAACCTAAGGACATCACACACATCCATGCCCGAGGTAGGATTCGAACCTGCGACCGTAGCGGTCACTCGGCTCCAGACTGTAGCGCCTAGAACCGCACGGCGACTCCGGCCGGCGCGTGGCGATCCTAATCCGTAAAGGGTTACATGTCGACGACGTCCAATACCTTCTAGATTCGAGGGGCATGGCTGTCACACTCTTCCGCGTCCGAATTATTAACGTTTATGTTGCTTTAGGATCGGGGAGGAGAAGGGAACGCTCTGCCTTCTCTGTGGAGGCGGTCTTACCTCTTTTCCTGGGGCAGCATGATACACTAGTGCTGGGTGGAGATTTTAATTCCACCATCCACGCCAAAGATCAATTACCGCGCTATTCGCCTTGCACAGAGCTTGTTTAATAGTAAGAAATAAAACAGATTAGAGAAAAAATTTACGCACCTCATTTGTTGCACATGATTTTGGGCATCATTCCAAGATGCGTCATACGTTTCTTTAATCTACTGAACCTCATTTGCTGTACATTATTCTGAAGATCATTCAAAGGCACACAAATCTACATCTACATCCATACTCCGCAAGCCACGTGACGGTGTGTGGCGGAGGGTACCTTGAGTACCTCTATCGGTTCTCCCTTCTATTCCAGTCTCTCGTATTATTCGTGGAAAGAATGATTGTCGGTTAGCCTCTGTGTGGGCTCTAATCTCTCTGATCTTATCCTCATGGTCTCTTCGCGAGATATACGTAGGAGGGAGCAATATACTGCTTGACTCCTCGGTGTAGGTATGTTTTCGAAACTTCTACAAAAGCCCGTACCGAGCTACTGAGCGTCTCTCTTGCAGAGTCTTCCATTGGAGTTTATCTATCATCTCCGTAACGCTTTCGCGATTACTAAATGATCCTGTAACGAAAGGCGCTACTCTCCGTTGGATCTTCTCTATCTCTTCTATCAACCCTATCTGGCACGGATCCCACACCGGTGAGCAGTATTCAAGCAGTGGGCGAACAAGTGTACTGTAACCTACTTCTTTTGTTTTCGGACTGAATTTCCTTAGGATTCTTCCATATGAATCTCAGTCTGGATATCTGCTTTACCGACGATTAATTTTATATGGTCGTTCTAAATCACTCCTATGATTCTCTAATCTATTTCATATCTTATAGGCAAATCAATTCACAAAACATCTGCATATTTATTTTCCATTTTGTCTTTCATTGTCGGATTTTATTCGGAAAGCATGATATTATTGACACCTCATTTGCCTTTCTAGCGTCTTATGTTCTGAAAATACAGTAAAATTAGAAATTAATTCGAAGGAAGCCTTTTCGACGGTTAAATATCACACCATTGTCTCCTTCTATGCGCAGAACAGCTAGGTCTTGAAGAAATGAACTTTTATACACTTCGTTTACATTGCAAGCAGCAGCTATTTGTGAAATATTTCAATTTTCCCTCAACTCACTAAGTTTTTATTAATAACACTGATAACTGCCGCGCGGAGTGGCTGTGCGGTTTAAGGCGTCATGTCACGGACTGCGCGGCCTCTCCCGTCGGAGGTTCGAGTCCTCCCTCGGGCATGGGTGTACGTGTTGTTCTTAGCATAAGTTAGCTTACTTTAGTTTAAGTAATGTGTAAGTCTAGGGACCGATGACCTCAGCAGTTTGGTCCCTTAGAAATTCACACACATTTGAACATTTGAACACTGATAACTTTCTGGTAATTAAATATATTTGTCCATTTCCTATTCCTAGTTCGTCTATGAAAATTCGGACAAGAACCCACTGTTTAATTTATGGTTTGTCCTGTTTATGCACCGTTCAGACAATTGACCAAAACGTTTCAAGTGCTAATCATATGAAAAAATGCTTGTGTGCTCGTATTTTCAAAAACCTAGTTTCGATATCTCGAACCGTTTATGAAATACACTCCTGGAAATTGAAATAAGAACACCGTGAATTCATTGTCCCAGGAAGGGGAAACTTTATTGACACATTCCTGGGGTCAGATACATCACATGATCACACTGACAGAACCACAGGCACATAGACACAGGCAACAGAGCATGCACAATGTCGGCACTAGTACAGTGTATATCCACCTTTCGCAGCAATGCAGGCTGCTATTCTCCCATGGAGACGATCATAGAGATGCTGGATGTAGTCCTGTGGAACGGCTTGCCATGCCATTTCCACCTGGCGCCGCAGTTGGACCAGCGTTCGTGCTGGACGTGCAGACCGCGTGAGACGACGCTTCATCCAGTCCCAAACATGCTCAATGGGGGACAGATCCGGAGATCTTGCTGGCCAGGGTAGTTGACTTACACCTTCTAGAGCACGTTGGGTGGCACGGGATACATGCGGACGTGCATTGTCCTGTTGGAACAGCAAGTTCCTTTGCCGGTCTAGGAATGGTAGAACGATGGGTTCGATGACGGTTTGGATGTACCGTGCACTATTCAGTGTCCCCTCGACGATCACCAGTGGTGTACAGCCAGTGTAGGAGATCGCTCCCCACACCATGATGCCGGGTGTTGGCCCTGTGTGCCTCGGTCGTATGCAGTCCTGATTGTGGCGCTCACCTGCACGGCGCCAAACACGCGTACGACCATCATTGGCACCAAGGCAGAAGCGACTCTCATCGCTGAAGACGACACGTCTCCATTCGTCCCTCCATTCACGCCTGTCGCGACACCACTGGAGGCGGGCTGCACGATGTTGGGGCGTGAGAGGAAGACGGCCTAATGGTGTGCGGGACCGTAGCCCAGCTTCATGGAGACGGTTGCGAATGGTCCTCGCCGATACCCCAGGAGCAACAGTGTCCCTAATTTGCTGGGAAGTGGCGGTGCGGTCCCCTACGGCACTGCGTAGGATCCTACGGTCTTGGCGTGCATCCGTGCGTCGCTGCGGTCCGGTCCCAGGTCGACGGGCACGTGCACCTTCCGCCGACCACTGGCGACAACATCGATGTACTGTGGAGACCTCACGCCCCATATGTCGAGCAATTTGGCGGTACGTCCACCCGGCCTCCCGCATGCCCACTATACGCCCTCGCTCAAAGTCCGTCAACTGCACATACGGTTCACGTCCACGCTGTCGCGGCATGCTACCAGTGTTAAAGACTGCGATGGAGCTCCGTATGCCACGGCAAACTGGCTGACACTGACGGCGGCGGTGCACAAATGCTGCGCAGCTAGCGCCATTCGACGGCCAACACCGCGGTTCCTGGTGTATCCGCTGTGCCGTGCGTGTGATCATTGCTTGTACAGCCCTCTCGCAGTGTCCAGAGCAAGTATGGTGGGTCTGACACACCGGTGTCAATGTGTTCTTATTTCCATTTCCAGGAGTGTATAAAGAATTTTACAACCACACGATTCAGAATGCACATGGACAGAATCAGACATGCAGTGCGCCGCCTGTCCGCCGGATATAAAATCCAAAATCGCGAGAACTAAGGGGGATATCGTTATGATGTCAACTTTATATACAATTTCCGTATGTTGGCTACATTTCAGATGCAATAATGTGTGACCTAAAGTGAACTATATGCTAAGTTTGTGCAGTTCATGTTTACCTCTGCAAAATCTTATACATTTCGTGCAGTCTTCTACTTAGTTTCATGCACCACATTAACTCTGATGATTAATGAAAATAAATTCGGTGCTTTATCCAGTAAAGATATCAAGCTGTAAGATGCATAAGAATCAAATTTCTTCACCGAAATGTTTTCTTGAAATCGGATGATAAGTATTTCATAGCAGCCGGCACGTCCGGTCCATCACCTTGCCAAGAATACTCATAGCTGTTGCTGTCAGTATTACGCGTGTTGCAGCGACAAGATTCAAATTCGTTCGAATTCAAACGTCGCCAGTTGCAGTCGACAAGCAGCGGCACGGGCGTTGCTAACCTAGGACATTTCTGTTGCTATATACAGACGTCACTCTTTTTTAAAATAATATTTACATTTTTATATTTTTTTGGTGTGCTCATTTTCATATAGATTTTCTATAAAATATGTGGGAAACAGGGACCGATAGCATCAGGTGAACACACATAAATGTATATACAATATAAACACACACACACACACACACACACACACACACACACACACACACACACACACACATAGTGTGCAGTCAACTTGAACATTTACTTAGTGCCGGCCGCGGTGGTCTCGCGGTTCTAGGCGCTCAGTCCGGAACCGCGCGACTGCTACGGTCGCAGGTTCGAATCCTGCCTCGGGCATGGATGTGTGTAATGTCCTTAGGTTTGTTAGGTTTAAGTAGTTCTAAGTTCTAGGGGACTGATTACCACAGATGTTAAGTCCCATAGTGCTCAGAGTAATTTGAACCGTTTACTTAGTACACACAATATGTACAACTTGCACACACGTGCAGTGCGCAATCAATCATGAATACTCATACACACAACTATGACAAATGTTCATCCAACTATTCCACACACACATGCACACAAATCCACTATTTACAAAGATATACATACCCATATACTCAATCACTCAAGTGAATAGTGTGAGTATGGGAGGGCCTCGATGTCATTCTCACAGAACAACTGTCTCTAGTCGTGAGACGAGATCCTAACTTTCAGCTGCGATGCAGTATGTAGCTCATGGCCTGACGAACGAAGGCTACTTGGCGATCCATAAGTACAGTGCCGGTGCACCACACATAGAGCCTTGCGAATGCCATTAAGCAGGCAAGTTTTGTAGTCTCCTTCTTCAACACAAGCTGAAAATTTGCATCAGTATGATATGCAGCTTCGGAGGTACGCATATCCTCGTGACACAATGTCTCGGCCGGCCGGTGTGGCCGTGCGGTTCTAGGCGCCTGCGTGACCGCTGCGGTCGCAGGTTCGAATCCTGCCTCGGGCATGGATGTGTGTGATGTCCTTAGGTTAGTTAGGTTTAAGTAGTTCTAAGTTCTAGGGGACTGATGACCACAGATGTTAAGTCCCATAGTGCTCAGAGCCATTTGAACCATTTTTGAACCACAATGTCTCACAAAGTTTCTGAATAGGTGTGTATATGAAATGTGGTGAAGCAGCAAGCACAGCGTACTTCTTGACATCACTCGCTTTGAAAATGAAATATATTTTTCAGTGGTTTCAGGTAGGATACTAACATTATCATCTTTCAAGCCAAAATCAGGTAAGTGCTGAACAAAAAAATGAACATCATACCTCCCTTTAATTATGGAAGAAGAGGGTACGGGCCATCTCATTAGGTATGCAGTGCATGCAGTGGGCGTTGTGTGCAATTCTAAAAAGGGTTTTACTAATTTAATAAATAATAAAATGTCGTGTGACTAGGGCCTCCCGTCGGGTCGACCGTTCGCCGGGTGCAAGTCTTTCGATTTGACGCCACTCCGGTCACTTGCGCTTCGATGGGGATGAAATGATGATGATTAGGACAACACAACACACAGTCCCTGAGCGGAGAAAATCTCCGACCCAACCGGGAATCGAACCCGGGCCCTTAGGATTGACATTCTGTCGCGCTGAGCACTTTTTTTTTATCGCTGTGTTTGGTCGTTGCGGACGTCAGATGACATCCGGTCAGGTTCGTTTGTTGATCCTTGGACTCAGTTTTTTTTATTACAGAGGCTAAGCAGCTCTCTGACCGAACACGCTGAGCTACCGTGCCGGCGCACTCAGCTACCGGGGGCGGACACTAGTTTAATAATATGAAATGATATTCATCTTATAGTTCAACGTTATTTGCAGTTGCGCGCTTTTATACACGAAGTGCCAACAGTTTATCAACGGGTAGCTATAATAGAGAAGGAATTACAACACTGTTATATGAATTCCTAATGTAATATTGTTCGTGTGACAGTAAGAAGAATTTCCTTAAAAAATCACTAGAAGTGATCTAAGTGGGACGTTACCGTCTTCACTTAAGAGCAATTTTTCAGTCAAGAGCACACCATCGTATTATTTACAGGGAAAATTTGGTCCTTTATACGTGTTACCGATGTAATTTAGTAGATATAAGTGTTAGCTGCGTCAATGCTTAAACATACTTGGCACTCTTCAGTCTGGTACAGCTAAAATTTTCTGAAATTCTGGAAAATCTTAATTGTTGTACTTGCGTAATAGCTCGTCGAGGGCAGCGACGTAGTTTTTCTCTGAACAAGCTGGCCACTCTGACCGTTTTTGAACAAATTAGTAATCCAGGCAGTAATAGCTGCTAACAACGAAAACGTCCGTCTCAGATTAATTCTGCAAACAGTCAGAGAGAGAGAGAGAGAGAGAGAGGATGTTAATTTTTACACAAATAAAATCACATCTCACTTTAAGAAACATAAGTTATATTTTAAAGATAAATACATAATTTCGAGCTGCACAGACCTTTTCTCAGCCAAGCAAAATAAGTGCATCCAGATATTACAAACCGTGCAGCGGTAATACAGAAAACAAAATGACCACAAGGAAGACAATCGTCTCTAAATTACGAAAGAAACAATTGTCTTACGCATTATCTGGTATGGTCGCACCATAGATGCGACTTGTATATCTATTTACAAACTCCGATAAAATACTTACTTCCGGTGTCTCTGGTTACAAACTCCGATAAAATACTTACTTCCTGTGTCTCTAGTTTTTTTAAAGTCATTTTGACAGAATACACTTATGTTTTGCGTTAAATTTTTCCAGGGGACGGTACATGTTCCATGAGACTTCCCACTAGACGGAATGCTACACTAGCAGTGTGCGACAAGTTTGGAATTTGGGATGGACATTTTAAGCGTGCTCGGATAGCTGAAGCTGTTAAGATGACCACTCGCCTAAAGTGGAAAATACGGGTCTGAGTCCCGGTCCAGCACAAATTTTGACTTTTCGCCATTGAATTTATTTCACTGTCCGACTGAAGCCAATGTCAGAATGCCCATTTCGACTATAAGAATCTGTTATCCTCGGAATGCAGTTCCGAACGTACCGTTTCCAGAGTAGAGCAATCAATTAATCAATCAATCAATGAATCGCTTTTCGAAATACTTCCTCTTTGTAAAAGAGTTGATATATCTACGAGAAAAATGGCGTTTATATTCATTTTGACTCACCTGCGAAGGAGGTACTAGGGACATATTTTTGATCCAGATGTATTGTTGGATAATAGCAACAAGTCTACATGTATGGGGCACTGACCGGCTACTTTGGATACGTAGAAGGGTCTGACAATTTTATGCTTTACTTCTTTCTCCAGAGTGTTCTCTTGACATCTTCTGGCTTATCATCTACTGCAAGGCTGTAAACATGAACTAAATAAAACAGATACTGCTTCTGATATTTTCATAGGTTCTGGATTTTACAGGGAATGCTATTAAAGCTGAAATGCCCAAGGCATTTGATGTCTGGAATTTAGTTGTACGCTCAGGAGGAACACTATAATTCCTATCGTAATCTAGAAGCGACCGTGCAAAGCAAAAGTCATTCACCTCAACAGAATTCTGGACATTCATCCATTCCTGTTTAGTGGCAGTATCTCCCGCATGAATCCCCCCCCCCCCCCCCCCCATGACCTTGCCGTTGGTGGGGAGGGTTGCGTGCCTCAGCGATACAGATGGCCGTACCGTAGGTGCAACCACAACGGAGGGGTATCTGTTGAGAGGCCAGACAAACGTGTGGTTCCTGAAGAGGGGCAGCAACCTTTTCAGTAGTTGCAGGTGCAACAGTCTGGATGATTGACTGATCTGGCCTTGTAGCACTAACCAAAACGGCCTTGCTGTGCTGGTACTGCGAACGGCTGAAAGCAAGGGGAAACTACAGCCGTAATTTTTCCCGAGGGCATGCAGCTTTACTGTATGATTAAATGATGATGGCGTCCTCTTGGGTAAAATATTCCGGAGGTAAAACAGTCCCCCATTCGGATCTCCTGGCGGGGACTACTCAAGAGGACTTCATTATCAGGGGAAAGAAAACTGGCGTTCTACGGATCGGAGCGTGGAATGTCAGATCCCTTAATCGGGTAGGTAGGTTAGAAAATTTAAAAAGGGAAATGGATAGGTTAAAGTTAGTTATAGTGGGAATGAGTGAAGTTCGGTGGCAGGAGGAACAAGACTTCTGGTCAGGTGAATACAGGGTTATAAATACAAAATCAAATAATGCAGGAGTAGGTTTAATAATGAATAAAAAAAAATAGGAGTGCGGGTAAGCTACTACAAACTGCATAGTGAACGCATTATGGTGGCCAAGATAGACACGAAGCCCACGCCTACTACAGTAGTACAAGTTTATATGCCAACTAGCTCTGCAGATGATGAATAAATCGATGAAATGTATGATGAAATAAAAGAAATTATTCAGGTAGTGAAGGGAGACGAACATTTAATAGTCAATGGTGACTGGAATTCGAGAGTAGGGAAAGGGAGAGAAGGAAACATAGTAGGTGAATATGGATTGGGGCTAAGAAATGAAAGAGGAAGCCGCCTGGTAGAATTTTGCGCAGAGCATAACTTTATTATAGCTAACACTTGGCTTAAGAATCATGAAAGAAGGCTGTATACATGGAAGTTCAAATGGCTCTGAGCACTATGGGACTAAACATCTGTGGTCATCAGTCCCCTAGAACTTAGTACTACTTAAACCTAACTAACCTAAGGACATCACACACATCCATGCCCGAGGCAGGATTCGAACCTGCGACCGTAGCATTTGCGCGGTTCCGGGCTGAGCGCCTAGAACCGCTAGACCACCGCGGCCGGCATACATGGAAGAACCCTGGAGATACTAAAAGGTATCAGATAGATTATATAATGGTAAGACAGAGATTTAGGAACCAGATTTTAAATTGTAAGACATTTCCAGGGGCAGATGTGGACTCTGACCACAATCTATTGGTTATGAAGTGTAGATTAAAACTGAAGAAACTGCAAAAAGGTGGGAATTTAAGCAGATGGGACCTGGATAAACTGAAAGAACCAGAGGTTGTACAGAGTTTCAGGGAGAGCATAAGGGAATAATTGACATGAATGGGGGAAAGAAGTACAGTAGAAGAGGAATGGGTAGCTCTGAGAGATCAAGTAGTGAAGGCAGCAGAGCATCAAGTAGGTAAAAAGACGAGGGCTAGTAGA
The DNA here is from genome assembly GCF_023864345.2 of Schistocerca serialis cubense. Lineage (NCBI taxonomy): Eukaryota > Metazoa > Arthropoda > Insecta > Orthoptera > Acrididae > Schistocerca > Schistocerca serialis. Next base: position 838,173,674 of record NC_064640.1, read on the forward strand.
AATCCTTGGGTGACAGAAGAAATATTGAATTTAATTGATGAAAGGAGAAAATATAAAAATGCAGTAAATGAAGCAGGCAAAAAGGAATACAAACGTCTCAAAAATGAGATCGACAGGAAGTGCAAAATGGCTAAGCAGGGATGGCTAGAGGACAAATGTAAGGATGTAGATGCTTATCTCACTAGGGGTAAGATTGATACTGCCTACAGGAAAATTAAAGAGACCTTTGGAGAAAAGAGAGCCACTTGTATGAATATCAAGAGCTCAGATGGAAACCCAGTTCTAAGCAAAGAGGGGAAAGCAGAAAGGTGGAAGGAGTATATAGAGGGCCTATACAAGGGCGATGTACTTGAGGACAATGTTAAAGAAATGGAAGAGGATGTAAATGAAGATGAAATGGGAGATACGATACTGCGTGAAGAGTTTGACAGAGCACTGAAAGACCTCAGTCGAAACAAGCCTCCGGGAGTAGACAATAACTACTGACGGCCTTGGGAGAGCTAGTCCTGACAAAACTCTACCATCTTGTGAGCAAGATGTATGAGACAGGCGAAATACCCTCAGACTTGAAGAAGAATATAATAATTCCAATCCCAAAGAAAGCAGGTGTTGACAGATGTGAAAATTACCTTACTATCAGTTTAATAAGTCACAGCTGCAAAATACTAACACGAATTCTTTACATACGAATGGAAAAACTAGTAGAAGCCGACCTCGGGGAAGATCAGTTTGGATTCCGTAGAAATATTGGAACACGTGAGGCAATACTGCCCTTACGACTTATCTTAGAAGAAAGATTAAGGAAAGGCATTATATTTCTAGCATTTGTAGACTTAGAGAAATCTTTTGAAAATGTTGACTTGAATACGCTCTTTCAAATTCTGAAGTTGACAGGGGTAAAATACAGGGAGCGAAAGACTATTTACAATTTGTACAGAAACCAGATGGCAGTTATAAGAGTCGAGGGGCATGAAAGGGAAGCAGTGGTCGGAAAGGGAGTGAGACAGGGTTGTAGCCTCTCCCCGATATTATTCAATCTGTATATTGAGCAAGCAGTAAAGGAAACAAAAGAAAAATGCGGAGTAGGTAATAAAATCCATCGAGAAGAAATAAAAACTTTGATGTTCGCCGATGACATTGTAATTCTGTCAGAGACAGCAAAGGACTTGGAAGAGCAGTTGAACGGAATGGACAGTGTCTTGAAAAGAGGATATAAGATGAACATCAACAAAAGCAAAACGAGGATAATGTAATGTAATCGAATTAAGTCGGGTGATGCTAAGGGAATTAGATTAGGAAATGAGACACTTAAATTAGTAAAGGAGTTTTGCTATTTGGGGAGCAAAATAACTGATGATGGTCCAACTATAGAAGATATAAAATGTAGACTGGCAATGGCAAGGAAAGCATTTCTGAAGAAGAGAAAATTTTTAACATCGAGTATAGATTTAAGTGTCCAGGAAGTCGTTTCTGAAAGTATTTGTATGTAGTGTAGCCATGTATGGAAGTGAAACATGGACGATAAATAGTTTGGACAAGAAGAGAATAGAAGCTTTCGAAATGTGGTGCTGAAGAGGAGTTTGTGGCACAACTTGACAAAAAGAAGGGATCGGTTAGTAGGACATGTTCTGAGGCATCAAGGAATCACAAATTTAGCATTGGAGGGCTGCGTGAAGGGCAAAACTCGTAGAGGGAGACAAGACATGATTACACTAAGCAGATTCAGAGGGATTTAGGTTGCAGTAAGTACTGGGAGATGAAGAAGCTTGCACAGGATAGGGTTGCATGGAGAGCTGCATCAAACCAGTCTCAGGACTGAAGACCACAACAACAACATCTTTTGAAAGAGGTATAAAACTAGACCCCCATTAAGTAAATGAAAATTATGCGAGTATATATCGAGGAAGAGTGCGTGGCTAAGTGTGTTACCAGATCCTCTTTCCAGAATTTCTGAAAAATGACCCAGTATGACTCTTTTGGAAAAATGCTTTGAACGACTCTGCAAAAGTGGCGCCTTGTGATACCACACTATTGTCCTCCTAAATGTAGACAAAGCTCTTTTCTTCACCAGAATCACTGTCTTCTATTGGGTGGTCAGTGATTATCATGTGAGATGGTTGCTCTGTGCGGTCGAAAAACTTGAGTGGTGCATTGATAAGATTTATTGCAACAACTCGCCAGAGGGCGATCCCTCATACGAGTAGGCAGTTGACTGTCATATGCGTGCGCTGCCGTTGGGTAGAGGAGCGAACACTCCACATAGAGACCACTGTCATCTAACAGGGAAGTTCCACGACACATACTCGTCTTCTTCCATAATTTGAATGTGGTAAGGTGCTCACTTTCGCGTGCAGTCCTAGGGTCATATCGGCTTGAAAGATGATAACCTTAGTGTCATACCTGAAAACATTAAAAAATACAATCCATTTTCAAAGCAAATCACGTCAATAATAACGGTCTGCTTCTTGGATTCACTACGTTCCACGCACGCACGTTTCCAGAAACTTGCTGGGTCAGTGTATCAGGGGGATGTGCTTATCAGCAGCGTTGCGTATCATCAAAGCTCCATATCCCGGTGATGTAAAGTTTCAGCTTGTGATGAAGAAGAGGGAATATTTGGATTCAAAGGAGAGACCCACGAAACCCCATTGCCTGACATAACAGCATTCCCCAATCAACTCACAGGCACCAACATAATGGATGCAGAGTATGGGCATGCGGTGAACGTTTGGCAGGAGTTGAACACCTCTAGCCTCGTGGGATTAGCCGAGCGGTCTGAGGCGCAGCAGTCATGGACCGTGCGCAGGTTCGAGTACTCCCTCGGGTATGGGTGTGTGAGTTTGTCCTTAGGATAATTTAGGTTAAATAGTGTGTAAGCTCAGGGACTGATAACCTTAGCACTTAAGTTCCGTAAGATTTCACGCAAATTTGAACATTTTTTGAACACCTCTAATTTAGAAGAATATACTTGCTTGTACATAAACACTGATGTACAAGTGCTCAAAAACATCTGTGAGAAATTCCAGAGTGTATGCCTTGGCACGTATTCTCTGGATCCTCCCTTCTAACACACCACACCAGGGTTTTCATGGGACACAACGATAAGAAAAACACATGTCAGCATCAAACTGATCACCGATAGTGACACATCGATCTTCTTCGAATGCAGGACTCGTAGGGATCTTTGCGAATATGTGCGCAGGTATGCCAACGCAAAAAATTCGCGGATGAGCGAGGAGGATTACAGACTATCTGTCGATTTGAGTTACATTCTTTACTTCAGGGCAGACCACAACGTACCAGATTTTACACATTCTGGGTGTGCAGGCCACATGCGAGCCAAGGCCCGGCCTATCTCGGCTTCACTTATTCCTTCCTGGAAATACTCAGTACAGTGCGACATTTCATTTAGAATTGCAGTATAGCATTTTTCAAGCGGTACAACTCTCTTCACTTCAGCAGTGCCGTGGTGTCAACGGAGCTTACGCTTCGCTATTTGTTCGTGGTATGAAGGACGTCCACAGATCCATTGGATGTTTCACAAAATGAGACAGTGTAGCCATCTACCGTCACAAGGCTTTAAAAATGAATGGAAATGACGGAAGGGAGTCACGAGAATTCTCAGTATATACACCGAAAGGCCAAATAAACTGATACACCTGCCTAATATCGTGTAGGGCCTCCGCGAGCACGCAGAAGTACCGCAACACGACGTGCCATGGACTCGACTAATGTCTGAAGTAGTGCTGGACGGAACTGACACAATCAATCTTGCAGGGCTGTCCATAAATGCGTAAGGATACGAGGGGATGGAGATCTCTTCTGAACAGCACGTTGCAAGGCATCCCAGATATGCTCAATAATGTTCACGTTTGGGGAGTTTGGTGGCCAGCTCAAGTGTTTAAACTCAGAAGAGCGTTCCTGGAGCCACTCTCCAGCAATTCTGGACGTGTGGGGTGTCGCACTGTCCATCCGAAATTGCTCAACTCCGTCGGAATGCCCAATGGCCATGAATGGATGCAGGTGATCTGACAGGATGCTTACGTACGTGTCACCTGTCAGAGTAATATACGGACGTATCAGGGGTCCCATATCACTTCAACTGCAGACGCCCCACACCGTCACAGAGCCTCCACCAGCTTGAACAGTACCCTGATGACGTGCAGAGTCCGTGGATTCATGAGGTTGTCTCCATACCCGTACATGTCCATCAGCTCGATACAGTTAGAAACGATACTCTTCCCACCAGGCAACATGTTTCCAGTCATCAACAGTCCAATGCCGGTGATGAAGAGCCCAGGAGAGGCGTAAAGGTTTGTGTAGTGCAGTCATCAAGGGTACACAAGTAGTGCTTCAGGTCCAAGATCCCATATCGATGACGTTTCGTTGAATGGTTCACACGGTGACACTTGTTGATGGCCCAGCATTGAAATCTGCAGCAATTTGCGAAAAGGTTGCACTTCTGTCACGCTGAGCGATTCTTTTCTGTCATCGTTGGTCCAGTTCTTGCAGTAGCCTTTTGTGGCAGCAGCGATGTCGGAGATTTGATGTTTTATTGGATTCGCGATATTCACAGTACACCCGTGAAATGGTCGTACGGGAAAATCCCCACTTCATCGCTTCAGCGGAGATGCTGTGTCCCACCACTCGGGCGCTGACTATAACACCACGTTCAAACCCACTAAAATCTTGATAACGTGTCATTGTAGCAGCAGTAACCGTCTAATAACTGCGCCAGACACTTGGTGTCTTTATAGTCGTCCCACCACTCGGGCGCTGACTATAACACCACGTTCAAACCCACTAAAATCTTGATAACGTGTCATTGTAGCAGCAGTAAGCGTCTAATAACTGCGCCAGACACTTGGTGTCTTTATAGTCGTTGCTGACCGCAGCGCCGTTTCTGCATGTTTACATATCTCTGTATTTGAATACGTATGCCTATACCAGTTTCTTTGGCGCTTCAATGTATTATGGAGTCGCATAAGTGACGGTATGGCAAATTTGCTACGACACGATATTAAAATGCCGTGCAGAAACAAGTTAACGATTGAGCTGACAATGAAAATGCAAATAATGACAACGATCGACAGACGAGATCCCTTGTTCTGTACATCATGAAGTACTTTGTGCTAAATCTGCAAGCATGCAACATGTGAAGAAATTGGTGGTACGAATAGTAAAATTTCTGAAGCTGCACGCATTATTCCACTGTCAGTTGCAACAGTTTTCAGTGGAACTGAACGAAGAAAAAAATGGCTCTGAGCACTATGGAACTTAACAACTGAGGTCATCAGTCCCCTAGAACTTAGAACTACTTAAACCTAACCAACCTAAGGACATCACACACATCCATGCCCGTGGCAGGATTCGAACCTGCGACCGTAGTAGTCGCGCGGTTCCAGACTGAAGCGCTTAGAACCGACTGAACGAAGAGCATGGAGACACTCTATATTACTGCAAGGTGCTTTAGTTAAGTCAAGGACCATGCTTGGAACGATTTCTCGATATACAAGTCTCTATTGTTGAATTTATGAAGGAAAAGTGAATGCAGGAACGAAAATTAGAACATCCGGAATGGATTGCAGACCTCCCATTTTAAGTGGACTTCATTGCACACTGACCATAATAAGACATTGCAATTTCTTTCTGATTTGATGGGGATGGGTATAAAAATAAAATCGCGTCATTGAAGGGACACATTTTTAAAACCCAGTCGAGTTCGCTAAGCTCACTGCCATTAAAGAAAACGCATGTTTGAAGAATTCATTGTAGCCGTGAAACAAATACACGGATAGTTTGCTAAACTTTTTCAATTTACTGCCAATCTAACGTCTTTTTGGAAGCTGTTTTCGAGACCGTTTGCCATTTAAATTGCAACCTCATCCGTGCATATACAGATATAACTGAATGACCAGTAATGTAACTTTCCGTGACGTCTACATTGCATTTTTCAAATAGAGTTTCCACGTCTCTATAATAAGGTTACAAAGATGTTAGAATATTTCGATAGACATATTTATGTGAAAGAACTTTTTTTCGGCTATGAAACTACATAAATCACGATTACGTGGCAACCTGAGTGCGAAAATCTGCGAAATTGGCGGCATCTCTCTGTATGGTGATAGCTTTTACGAGATAAAACGTATATTATGTCTTCAGCGCGATAAAAATAAATAATACTAAAAATTAGTTTTGTTTGTTTTCTATGTGGTAGAGAAATGTGCAATATAAAATCAAGTTGTATGCGGTGCGACTGAAACTGCCGTTTAATGCAGTGTGCTCGGAGTTCTCCCCTCTTCCCCCTCCTAGCGCTCAGGCAGCGAGGCGTGATGATGGGGCAAGTGTGTGCATGGGTGCCGACCGATAGGGTCGCTGGACTCGAGCGCACACATACATAATCTTGTGTGTGTCCTGCACCCACAAAATTTTGAGTTTCATAAAAACTACACTACTGGCCATTAAAATTGCTACACCACGAAGATGACGTGCTACAGATGCGAAATTTAACCGACAGGAAGAAGATGCTGTGATATGCAAATGATTAGCTTTTCAGAGCATTCACACAAGGTTGGCGCCGGTGGTGACACCTACAACGTGCTGACATGAGGAAAGTTTCCATCCGATTTCTCATACACAAACAGCAGTTGACCGGCGTTGCCCGGTGAGACGTTGTTGTGATGCCTCGTGTACGGAGGAGAAATGCGTACCATCACGTTTCCGACTTTGATAAAGGTCGGATTGTAGGCAATCGCGATTGCGGTTTATCATATCGCGACATTGCTGCTCGCGTTGGTCGAGATCCAATGACTGTTAGCAGAATATGGAGTCGGTGGGTTCAGGAGGGTAATACGGAACGCCGTGCTGGATCCCAACGGCCTCGTATTACTAGCAGTCGAGATGACAGCATCTTATCCGCATCGTGCAGCCATGTCTCGATCGCTGAGTCAACAGATGGGGACGTTTACAAGACAACAACCATCTGCACGAACAGTGCGGCGACGTTTGCAGCAGCATGGACTATCAGCTCGGAGAACATGGCTGCGGTTTCTATCGACGCTGCATCACCGACAGGAGCGCCTGCGATGGTGTACTCAACGACGAACCTGGGTGCACCAATGGCATAGCGTCATTTTTTCGGACGAATCCAGGTTCTGTTCATAGCATCATGATGGTCGCATTCGTGTTTGGTGACATCGCGGTGAACGCACATTGGAAGCGTGTATTCTTTATCGCCATACTGGCGTATTACCCGGCGTGATGGTATGGGGTGCCATCGGTTACACGTCTCGGTCACCTCTTGTTCGCATTGACGGCACTTTGAACAGTGGACGTTACATTTCAGATGTGTTACGACCCGTGGCTCTACCCTTCATTTGATCGCTGCAAAACCCTACATTTCAGCTAGATAATGCACGACCGCATGTTGCAGGTCCTGTACGGGCCTTTCCGTATATAGAAAATGTTCGACTGCTGCCCTGGCCAGCACATTCTCCAGATCTCTCACCATTTGAAAACTTCTGGTCAGTGGTGGCCGAGCAACCGGCTCGTCACAATACGCCAGTCACTACTCTTGATGAACTGTGGTGCCGTGTTGAAGCTGCATGGGCAGCTGTACCTGTACATGGCATCCAAGCACTGTTTGACTCAATGCCCAGGCGCATCAAGGCCGTTATTACGGCCAGAGGTGGTTGTCCTGGGTACTGATTTCTCAGGATCTGTGCACTCAAATTGCGTGAAAATGTAATCACATGTCAGTTCTAGTATAATATATTTGTCCAGTGTATACCCGTTTATCATCTGCGTTTCTTCTTGGTGTAGCCATTTTAATGGCCAGTAGTGTAAATAAAATAAACATTTCACACTTGCTTTATCAAAAAGTAATGAACTATTAAAACACTGAAATGGAAGTTAAAATTTCTGACCTCTAAAACACATGTTTGTTTCAGATGCCTTTGTGCAAAGGCAACCAAACAACACACTCTTCCATTTCTTGCCATTCTCTGGCCAAGTCAAAGGCACTCCCCAGAATAACAGTTGCTCTATACTTTGAATGGAATCCCGTCTTTTCGGCTTGATTTCGTGTTTCCTTGAAGTGATACGCTACAATACGCTCACTCCATTCGTCAACAATTGTTTTAAAATATCTGCTTACCTGTATTGGACAATAATAAAAAATAATCCGAGATACAAGGAAGCGGATTGTTACGGACTACATCAACAGTTATTTTTTTAAAACAAGACAGCGATGTAGTTAAAGATTTCAGTGAAATTGTTTTCACATAATCTGGATTGATTTGTTTGTTGAGACAACGGTTTGAAGGACGCGGCAGCTTGTATTGTACACTGAAGTGTGTTACCGCATTAATACCTAGTGCAAAGAAAAGGATCTAGTGACGCAATGCGTGGAGCAAAAGCTCTTCGGCGAGCAAAACTTGTCGCAGTTTTCAAACGTTGCGCGATTTCTGGACGCGTGTGGTAAGCTGAAACACAATATTGAGTATTGCTTCTGCACAAACTTTCGAATTCGAACAGTTTCCTAGTCGCTATGGATAAATTCGGCATATATTTGCCGTCGTCATCACAGGTGACTATTATTCATACCGACAGTAGTGGACAGCATGTTCACCAAAAAAAAAAGGAGCTCAACTATCAGGCAGGTCATACCATGAAGGATGTAAAAACACATTTCCTTGAATATATTACGACATAGAATTGGACAAAGTGTCCTGTAGTGTTCAAAAATGGCTCTGAGCACTATGGGACTTAGCTTCTGACGTCATCAGTCCCCCAGAACTGAGAACTACTTAAACCTAACTAACCTAAGGACATCACACACATCCATGCCCGTGGCAGGATTCGAACCTGCAACCGTAGCGGTCGCGCGGTTCCAGACTGTAGCGCCTAGAACCGCTCGGTCACCCAGGCCGGTTCCTGTAGTGTGTCTAAACACGCTTTTGATTCCAGTATAGTGCTTTCGTCGGCTAGTGCTACTTCTGCAGAAGGGATTCGTGTAATGCATTTGTTCGAAATGAATTTTTCCAGTGGCAAAAGGCAACTGAACGTTTCACAGTTCCTGATAAATGTATAATTCACCGTTGGTCCGAGACTGTTCTGCGAACTACGCAACAAGTTACCAATCAGTTGATGCTGCGTGGAGCAGAAGATGCTACTGACATGAACTGTTGGCCGATTTGGCCGAGCGGTTCTAGGCGCTTCAGTCTGGAATCACGTTGCTGCTACGGTCGCAGGTTCGAATCCAGCCACGGGCATGGATGTGTGTGATGTCCTTAGGTTAGTTAGGTTTACCTAGTTTTAAGTCTAGGGTACTGATGACCTCAGATGTTAAGTCACATAGTGCATAAAGCTATTTGAACCATTTTTTTGACTTGAAATCTCGGCTGCCGCGAACTTCATGTCAGTGCGTTTCTCACGATATATTGAATGAAACTGTCTCGTTACTAACCAACGATGTACAACAAAACATTGTGAAATTATATTTTTCTGATATTGTAGATGAGACTTCCGACATACCAGTGAAGGAACAACTGTCCGTATGTTTCAGGTATATCGATACAAATCTTCAAGTTGAAGAAGATTTTATGGACTTTTATGAAGTAGCTTCAACAATTTCTAGGACATTGTCTGAAGTCGTCCAGGGTGCCGTAAGACGTTTATCCCTCGACATAAAATACTCTAATGGTCAATGTTATAATGGCGCGAGCAATGTCAGTGGACATGTAACAGGATTACAAAGTAGGAGTACTCAGGTGGAGCCGAGAGCTATATTTGTTCATTGTTCGGCACGTAATTTGAATTTGGTAGTACAATATGCGATGCAAGGTATTAGTTATGTGCGAGACTGTCTGGCGATTCTTTGTGAATTAATATCATTTGTAAAACATTTGCCAAGGGGCTAGCGGAGTTTCTTTCAATCGCTACAGGAAGATCTCAGATGGTGTTGTAAAAAACACCATTCTGTCCTACGAGGTGGTGTGTCGGAGTACAATCAGTAAAATTGTTGGAAAGTACACTACTGGCCATTAAAATTGCTACACCAAGAACAAATGTAGATGATAAACAGGTATTCATTACACAAATCTATTATACTACAAAAGACATGTGACTACGTTTTCACGCAATTTGGGTGCATAGATCCTGAGAAATCAGTACCCAGAACAACCATCTCTGGCCGTAATAACGGTCTTGATAAGCCTGGGCATTGAGTCAAACAGAGCTTAGATGGTGCGTACAGGTACAGGTGCCCATGAAGCTTCAACACGATACGACAATTCATCAAGAATAGTGACTGGCGTATTGCGACGAGCCACTTGCTTGGCCACCATTGACCAGACGTTTTCAATTGGTGAGAGATCTGGAGAATGTGCTGGCCAGGGCAGCAGTCGAACATTTTCTGTATCCAGAAAGGCCCGTACAGGACCTGCAACATGCGGTCGTGCATTACCCTGCTGAAATGTAGGGTTTCGCTGGGATCGAATGAAGGGTAGAGCTACCTGTCGTAACACATCTGAAACGTAACGTCCACTGTTCAAAGTGCCGTCAATGCGAACAAGAGGTGACCGAGACGTGTAACCAATGGCACACCATACCATCACGCCGGGTGATACGCCAATATGGCGATGACGAATACACGCTTCCAATGTGCGTTCACTGCGATGTCGCCAAACACGGATGCGACCATCATGATGCAGTAAACAGAACCTGAATTCATCCGCAAAAATAACGTTTTGCCATTCATGCACTCAGGTTCGTCGTTGAGTACACCATCGTAGGCGCTCCTGTCAGTGATGCAGTGTCAAGGGTAACCGCAGCCATGGTCTCCAATGTGATTGTCCATGCTGCTGCAAACGTCGTCGAACTGTTCGTGCAGATGGTTGTTGTCTTGCAAACGTCCCCATCTATTGACTCAGGGATCGAGACGTGGCTGCACCATACGTTACAGCCATGCGGATAAAATGCCTGTCATCTCGGATGCTAGTGATACGAGGCCGTTCCGTATTACCCTCTTGAACCCACCGATTCCATATTCTGTTAACAGTTATCGGATCTCGACCAACGCGAGCAGCAATGTCGCGATAAGATAAACCACAATCGCGATAGGCTACAATCCGACCTTTATCAAAGTCGGAAACGTGATGTTACGCATTTCTCCTCCTTACACGAGGCATCACAACAACGTTTCACCAGGCAACACCGGTCAACTGCTATTTGTGTATGAGAAATCCTCATGTCAGCACGTTGTAGGTGTCGCCACCGGCGCCATCCTTGTGTGAATGCTCTGAAAAGCTAATCATTTGCATATCACAGCATCTTCTTCCTGTCGGTTAAATTTCGCGTCTGTAGCACGTCATCTTCGTGGTGTAGCAATTTTAATGGCCAGTAGTGTAATTATGACGTTCTCTTTAAATTATTGTAAGATCTGTCAGAAAAAAGTGAAGTCGATGAGAAGGCTTGAGGATAAGTTTCTAACATGTGTTAATAGAGCTATTTTATTTCTCTGAAAATCTTAATTTCACTTTTCGGAAGGAATGAGCAACTTCATTCTTCTTTCCAGAAGAAATCATCGTCATACTGAGAAATCAAAACATTGGTTGAATCTTTGTCTGCAAGTTTAGCTTCACAAAGTGATATATTTTTTGAGTTGTGGAATGAAACTATCATTAACGCGGAAGAACTTAACACTGATGAACCACTTTTGCCCAGAAAAAGGAAGATGCCACGACGCTAAGACGAAGGTAGTGGTCATCGTGCGTATCAAACGCCGGAGTAAATATAGAGACAAAGTTTATGAAATAATTGATGTGACCGTGATTTCGCTAAATCGCAGATTTGACTCAAAGGGTCTGGGACTCATTTCACAATTTGAAGCTTTTGCTATCGGTCAGATTGGTGCTGATCGAAACCTGCAGTTCTAAGGGGCACACTTTGATAAAGACAAGCTAACATTGCATAGGGACATGTTTCAAGGTGTGTATAGAACGAAGAAAGAGGAAGTGGCTCCGACCGGGGTGGCCGATAGGTTTTTTTGAGGAAGTGGCCAACTTGTCAGACATTACAAATATTTTAAGTAGAGAAAACAGTGGTCTCATGCGAGAAATGCTCACAGAATTTGCGAAGTTATTCGGATGATTTTAACTGTACCTGATACTGTTTGTACCTCTGACCGGTCGTTTTCAGCACTCAGATGGTTGGAACGTTTTTGCGGTCAACAGTGACACAGATGAGCTTTAATCATTTGACAGTTTTTGATGTTCATAAGGAAATGATTATTTATATCGCCAAAATTCCAAACAAAATCATATGAGCAAATGACCTAAGGAGGAAAGTGTTATATACTGGAAGTTAATGTCAAGGTTATTATTTAGTGATAAAGTGAGTTATTTTGTAGTTCTGCTCACAAATAAATCATTGCATAGTTCTTTCTCCAGTAAATTAAAACTACCCGATTTATGAAAATTTATTTCATTTTAATTTGAACGAATGTGTTATTTTCTTTTTGTAACGTGTTAATAACATCGTTGCCCCTTGCAACCACTGTGTATGAGAGTTGTGTAAGGTATACAATACCTGATACAGATCTAAATGGCATTTTGTTAGTGAATTAAAATTTGAAAAAAGACAATTTTATACAGAACGAATCGTTTAATCTTACGATTACATATTTTGAGAATATTCGTTGCACTAACTTATCCTTATAATCCAATCCCAGTAGCGCGACAGCTTTTGCGGGCCAGGTTTGTCACAGAGGCTTTTGTCTCGGTGGACTCGTGGTCGATGAGTGGCTTTGGTCCCATCGTTGCCTCAGGTACTCGTTTCAGACCGAACAGACCTCAGAAACGTACGGCCCAAGCAGGTGTGCAGGATTGTAATGTCAGGGCTTGCAATACAGGTCGGCGTGGTACTTTAGAGGCCCGCAGAAAGTAAAAGAATATTATAATTTTATTAAGAATCAAAATAAATAAAAAAGTTTAAAATACATGCAAATATAAACATAGAAATGTGTATATGATAAACAGTAAAGTCAGACCATAGAAATGGCCAGATCAACACCGTTTCGTAGAACCTCAGCGCTAAACTCAGTTTAGCACAGTGTATGTAGACGCTATAGTCTGAAACGGCGAGACCGCTACGGTCGCAGGTTCGAATCCTGCCTCGGGCATGGATGTGTGTGATGTCCTTAGGTTAGTTAGGTTTAAGTAGTTCTAAGTTCTAGGGGACTGATGACCTCAGATGTTAAATCCCATAGTGCTCAGATCCATTTGAACCATCTGTGGGTCCGTGAGTTACCACTTGTTGAAAGCTCATTACCAGTTAAAATGAGTTAGGTGAGCGAAACCCGTGGTGTGTCGGTTTTTGGTTTCCCCCTCAAATGTTTTTTTCACATGTCTTTCCTCTGGCACACAGGCTACATGCCCTCTGTAATATTGTTGGTTGTTGCCTCAAGAGGTAGATTTCCTCATTTTTCCTCTTTCTCCATTCTTTTTTATCTAAGATTGGTCACCATATCTTCCTCATTACTCTTCTTTCAAATATTAACAGTTTTTTTTGCATTTCTCGTTCATTATGCTCCAGGTTTGTGATACGTTAATGACTGCTGGGCTTATCACTGTGTTATACAGGGTGAGTCACTAACTATTGCCACCTAGAATAACTCCGAAAGTATGATACTAGCTGAAAAGTTTGTGGGACAAAGTTTGGTACTTATTTTGTGATAGCGGCTATCAAGACGAATCCAGTTATGGGTAACAGTAAGGTCTTTGAACGTCAACGAAGGTCAAAAAGGTGTCACGAACATCCATTTACAGAAGATCTACATCTACATCTACATTTATACTCCGCAAGCCACCCAACGGTGTGTGGCGGACGGCACTTTACGTGCCACTGTCATTACATCCCTTTCCTGTTCCAGTCGCGTATGGTTCGCGAGAAGAACGACTGTCTGAAAGCCTCCGTGCGCGCTCTAATCTCTCTAATTTTACATTCGTGATCTCCTCGGGAGGTATAAGTAGGGGGAAGCAATATATTCGATACCTCATCCAGAAACGCACCCTCTCGAAACCTGGCGAGCAAGCTACACCGCGATGCAGAGCGCCTCTCTTGCAGAGTCTGCCACTTGAGTTTATTAAACATCTCCGTAACGCTATCACGGTTACCAAATAACCCTGTAACGAAACGCGCCGCTCTTCTTTGGATCTTCTCTATCTCCTCCGTCAGACCGATCGAAGTGATGACCAGTAGTATCAATGCAGGGCGGCAATCTTCTTATCATGGATTGAGTGGTATTCCTTATCACTTCGGCACTTATGGAAGAACATGCTCTGGCATTTCCCTCTCTTATATCGTGCAAATAGTAAATATTCGCCCAATACGGCGTATCCATCTAACGTGTCATTGACATGTAAACACTATTCGACGGTTTCGCAATACAACACTAATAGGAACGGTAAGAATAGTATCATCGAATCAAGCGAATGTGAGTGATGTATTCCTTCGAAGAACAAGTCGATATGATTCTCATTTACGGAGAATGCCAACGAAATTCAGCTAGAGCTAGAGACTTATTCGCTGAAAGATATCCTCAACGTACTCACCCTACACGTCGTACATTTAAAACTGTGTATGATAAACTGAGAACAACTGGATCTTTAACGCATCAAATGGTTCAAATGGCTCTGAGCAATATGGGACTTAACTTCTGAGGTCATCAGTCCCCTAGAACTTAGAACTACTTAAACCTAACTAACCTAAGAACATCACACACATCCATGCCCGAGGCAGGATTCGAACCTGCGACCGTAGCAGTCGCGCGGTTCCGGACTGCGCGCCTAGAACCGCTAGACCACCGCGGCCGGCTTTATCGCATCGGAAACGTATCCGGCAAAGGAAAGTTGCTAACAAGGAAACGGAAATTGGTACTCTTGCCACTGTGGTTCGAGATCCTTGTGTCAATTCGCGTCAAATCGCAAGGGAATCTGGCATGAGCCAGAGCAATGTTGTTCGTGTCTGGCATCGCCATAAATATCATTCTTACCATACCAGTCTCCACCAAGAATTAACTGGTACGAATTGTGTGTGTCGCATTGAATTCTGGCGATGGGCTCAACTTCATATTCAGAGGGATGACACATTTATTAATTTAATTTTATTTACTGACGAACCATGGAAATGTTAATTTGCATAACATGCATTATTGGGCAGTTGAAAATCCATGTTGGCTGCGCCAAGTTGCACACCAAAAACTGCAGTTGGTGAATGTATGGTGTGGGATTCTGGAGGACAAAATTATAGTCCCCTATTTCATCGATGGAAATGTTAATGATAGGAAGTACACCACATTCCTGCAAGAAACATTAGGTCTGTTATTGGAAGAAATACCTTTAGGAACAAGGAACAGAATGTGGTACCAACACGATGGGTGTCCGGCACATTTTTCGCTGGTGGCTGGAAATGAGTGGCAGAGACAATTCCCAAATCGTTGGATTGGACGCGGAGGAGATGTGTCGTGGCCGGCTCGTTCGCCAGACTTGGCGCCTCTGGATTTTTTCTTGAGGGGATTCGTAAAAAACATTGTTTATAAAGACGTTCCAGCTACATCTGAAGATATACGAGAGAGAATTATCAGAGCATGTGCTTCGATAAGTGCCGATGTGATAAGGAATACCATTCAGTCCATGACAAGAAGATTGCAGCACTGCATTGATACCAATGGTCATCACTTCGAAAACCTTCTGTAAATGGACGTTCATGCCACCTTTGTGACCTTCATTGACTTTCAAAGACCTTACTGTTACACATCATTGTATTCGTCTCGATAGCAGCTATCAGAAAATGGGTAACGAACTATAGCATCCCACTTAAAAAAAAAAAAAAACAAAGTTTGACCTTCACATCTCTGAAGCGACCCCACCTAACAAAAAGAAACCAACGTCATATTATGGCCCCCGTTGTCCCATGCAACTTTTGTCCCACAAATTTTTCAGCTCCTATTATACTTTCCGAGTTATTCTTGGTGGCAATAGTTAGTGACTCACACTGTATATTCGCATCTTAGTATTCGCTTATACTGATTTTGCGCTGAGCGTCTCCCTGAGGGAAGACATGCATTTCATTCCCACCGCTATCCTCTCTTTGATGTCCATTTCTATGCTGTTGTTGTTGGTAAACCAAGATCCCAAGTATCTGAACTGGTTAAATCTCTTAAGCCTTGTGACACCTGTTTCAAGAAATTCTTGCTGCTCTTGTCTTCTTCCTACTAGTATGAACTCTGTTTTGTCTTGATTCACCTTTAGCCCAATATTCTGTGCGTAGCTGTCCATTTTGTATAGGCTGTTCCTGTCGATGCTGTCGTATGCACGTTGAAATCGACTAACAGACTTTAGATATCTTTATCGTATTCCCAGCGTCTTTCAAAGAGTCGTCTTAATGTGAAAATGACATCTATTGTCGATCGGTTTGGTCATCTGCCATGCAACAGCCATTGCCGGTCTCACGCCCAGATGAAGGAGGGGGGTTGGGCATCAGGCTAGCTCCCATAAAAATGTCTCTGTTATGAAACACGGACAAGGGTATATTAAGGCTCTTTCCCTAAGAGCGTGGAAAAATTTAACAAGACATAGAGGATGCTCCACTGAATAATCGGTACCCTAACACTGAGGGGAGGAGGGAGGAGGGGGGGGGGGGTTGCGATGGGGAGTCTCTTTCGTAAATAGAGCGGTAGGTTACTGTCAGTTGAAATATATTAATAGCCGTAATGATTTGTACCTACTATTTCTCTGGACAACCTGTGTCACTGTCAAGCAGCAGAGGACGAAAAATTATTTTAGAGTATGGCTCAAAGTTACGTAGAATATATAAAAAATTTTCAATCGCCACAGTTGGCCAGAGGCGATATCAGGTCATGAGAATATTTTGCAGTTTAAAATCTGGTTTCGAAATCTTTAGCTTACCATTACGTAATCTATCTGAAAAGTTTCGGTCTCTCCAAGTCTATTCCACGTATATACTTTTTCGTGATTCTTTAACAAAGTGTTAGCAACGATTATATTGTGCTCTGTGTAAAATTGTACTAGGTGACTTCTACTTAAATTCCATCTCTCAGGCAATTTTCTCTCTTTGTTTGTTTTGTCTGCCATTAAATTTATGTCTCTCATTGTAATTAAATATTTTTCTCCCTTAAGATACAGCGTAATTTGTTTCATTTCGTTCCAAATTTATCAATGTCTACATCATAAGCAGAGCTAGTTGGCTAGTTGTACTGCTGTGATGGGTCTTCGCTTTGTTTGTAATTACTGAGCTGAAAGACCTTGTTCTCCATAGTCGTATTTAAATCACTTGGCATTCGAGAGCCTGCTCCCCCAGCAGTACACCAAGGAGTCGGTGACATCAACTGCCACTGAGTCGCCAGCTGAGCCAGTTCCCAGTGAGCAGTTGTAGTAGTGTTTTGCGTGACGAAAACGGTGTAAAACGAGATACACTACAGTGGTCTGTACCTTACTTACACACCATATCATATAGTTCATTCTGTAACCTGGGCTTAAACCAACGATACTTTTTAAGTGATTTTTGTGGGAGCCTAAGAGTTAAAAAACTTCATACTAGCTACAAGTTAAATTTTCAAAATATTACAAAAAACGCCATCTTGTGGAACTAATATTATACGTGCTTTTTAAGTAAGTACCGTTTTGCAATTACAAAAAGACGTGCTAAGATATCTCAATAATTTTGATTTTACATGAAAGCCTGTACCTTAACCTACTTTTCTACATAATTTCCGTCAATATTGAGGCACTTGTCATAACGTTGTACCAGTTTTTGAATACCCTCGTCATAGAAGTCTGCCGCCTGACTTGTTAACCACTGCATCACCACTGTTTTGACATCGTCTTGAAGACGATGACCGCCCAGGTGTTTCTTCAAGTGCAGGAACAGATGGTAGTCACTGGGCGCAAGATTGGGGCTGTACGGAGGATGATCTAGCGTTTCCCATCGAAAAGATGTGATGAGATCTTTGGTCTGATTCGCCACATGCGAACGGGCATTGTCTTGCAGCAAAACGATGCCCTTGCTCAACTTTCATGGACTGTTGCTTTGATTCTGGTGTGACGTAGGCCACCCATGTTTCATCGCCCGTAACAATTTGGCTTAAGAAATCATCACCGTCGTTGTGGTACCGCTCAAGGAAAGTCAATGCGCTGTCTAAACGTTTGGTTTTGTGCACATCTGTCAACATTTTCGGTACCAACGTGCGCACAATGTTCGGTAATTCAAGTGCTCGGTCACAATGTCATACAAAACACTTCGAGAAACATTAGGAAAGTCATCCCGCAAGGAGGAAATCGCAAAGCGTCTGTTTTCTCTCACCTAATTGGCCACTTCTTGCACCAAACTTTCAATAACGACCGAAGGACGCCCACTCCGTTGTTCATCATGCACATTTGTGCGGCCACCTTTAAATGCTCTCACCCACTTTCTCACCATTTCATCACTCATAATGTTTTCTCCGTAAACTGCACAGATCTCACGATGAATATCGATCGCTTTTAGCCGGCCGAGGTGGTCGAGCGGTTCTAGGCGCTGGAACCGCGCGACCGCTACGGTCACAGGTTCGAATCCTGCCATGGGCATGGATGTGTGTGATGTCCTTAGGTTAGTTAGATTTAAGTAGCTCTAAGTTCTAGGGGACTCATGACCTCAGAAGTTAAGTCCCATAGTGCTCAGAGCCATTTTTTTGATCGCTTTTAGGCCTTTAGCACTAAGAAATCTTATAACAGCCTGTACTTCATAGTCGGTGGGACTCTCAACTATCGGAGGCATCTTAAACGCTCAGCACAACGTAAACAAGGAAGAATCAGACTAATGGGGTCAGTGCGTAGATTAAGGTACAGGCTTTCATGTAAAAATAAAATTGTTGAGACATCTTATCAGGTCTTTTTTTAATTTCAAAACGGTACTTACTTACAAAACACGCCTCATACATAACTAACGCAGTACGATACCCAAGTTTGGAAAGATCCGTTGTCCGGATATGTATTTTGGTTGTTGTTCTTGTTCTGGTCTTCAGTCCTGATACTGGTTTGATGCAGCTCTCCATGCTACTCTATCCTGTGCAACCTTCTTCATCTCCCAGTACCTACTGCAACCTACATCCTTCTGAATCTGCTTAGTGTATTCATCGCTTGGTCTCCCTCTACGATTTTTACCCTCCACGCTGCCCTCCAGTACTAAATTGGTGATCCGTTGATGCCTCAGAACATGTCCCAGCAACCGATCCTTTCTTCTACTCAAGTTGTAACACAAACTCCTCTTCTCCCCAATCATATTCAATACCTCCTCATTAGTTATGTGATCTACCCATCTAATCTTCAGCATTCTTCTGTAGCACCACATTTCGAAAGCTTCTATTCTCCTCTTGTACAAACTATTTATCGTCCACGTTTCACTTCCATACATGGCTACACTCCATACAAATACTTTCAGAAACCACTTCCTGACACTTAAATCCGTATTTTGGTAATCAACAGAAAAAAGCTTCTGCGAGTTCCTTGGTGTTTGATATGAGACGGTACGTTTAAAGCTGTTTCGTGGAAGGCAAAATACGACCAGTTTGAAAAACAAGTAACATAGCTATAGTCCTGATTAGGACTTCTGACACTTATAGACCCACTATGGAGAAGTATGCAAGTATGCTTTTACATAATTTTTGTGGGAGACAGAGACGTTAAAACGCGAAAAGCTGAGCGCCGTGCGGTAGAGCGCGGACAGTAGCGACCTTAAACGTCAGATAGCAACTAATTTAAAACGGACTAAGGTGGCGCTGGTTGTGCAGGGCTGGTCACACACGCACTGTGAACTGGGTCAAGGCCGGCTGCCCAGTTGGCGCCCGTCAAGGTCACTGCGGCTACAACTGCTTGCTGGCCCCCACTACCGCTACCTGTCCACAGTTGCATTTCTCTGCGGCATGCGCGCCAGTCTCAACGATCTACCGCAATCCGCAGTGTTCCTTAACGCGTTTGGGAAGGTCGTTCGTTGCCGCCGTGCACCTGAGCCGCATTTGTGCAAATGTTAGGTGGGCGCGAGGGATCTCGATACGTACTCGTACTTCCGGTAGACGTAGTCACACAAAAATTGAGATAACGATGGAATGGTACCCAAAAAGTCGACAAAAAACACGGTTTCCCGCCTGAACGTAAGACGTTCGATGTAGGTGAAATTAGACAAATGGTTCAAATAGCTCTGAGCACTATGGGACTAAACCGCTGTGGTCATCAGTCCCCTAGAACTTAGAACTACCTAAACCTGACAAACTTAAGGACATCACACACATCCATGCCCGAGGCAGGATTCGAAACTGCGACCATGGCGGTCGCGCGGTTCCAGACTGTAGTGCCTAGAACCGCTCGGCCACTCCGGCCGGCGAAATTAGACAACGAGCTAAAAACATTCACAATGTGTCCCATGTGACTTGGCAATCCATACAGAAAGCGAAAATATCGATCTTTTGTTGTATTTGGTAGCTACTACGAACAAAAACGAAAGGCTATTTACAATTTGTACAGAAACAAGATGGCACTTAAAGAGTCGAGGGGCATGAAAGGGAAGCAGTGGTTGGGAAGGGAGTGAGACAGGGTTGTAGCCTAACCCCGATGTTATTCAATCTGTATATAGAGTAAGCAGTAAAGGAAACAAAAGAAAAATTCGGAGTAGGAATTAAAATCCATGGAGAAGAAATAAAAACTTTGAGGTTCGCCGATGACATTGTAATTCTGTCAGACAGCAAATGACTTGGAAGAGCAGCTGAACGGAATGGGCAGTGTCTCGTAAGGAGGATATAAGATGAACATCAACAAAAGCAAAACGAGGATAATTGAATGTAGTCGAAGTATGTCGGGTGATGCTGAGGGAATTAGACTAGGAAATGAGACGCTTAAAGTAGTAAATGAGTTTTGCTATTTGGAGAGTAAAATAACTTATGATGGTCGAAGTAGCGAGGATCTAAAATGTTGACTGGCATTGGCAAGGAAAGCGTTTCTGAAGAAGAGAAATTTGTTAACATCGATTATAGATTTAAGTGTCGGGTAGTCGTTTCTGAAAGTATTTGTATGGAGTATAGCCATGTATGGAAGTGAAACGTGGACGATAAATAGTTTAGACAAGAAGAGAATAGAATCGTTCGAAATGTGGTGCTACAGAAGAATGCTGAAGATTAGATGGGTAGATCACATAACTAATGAGGAGGTACTGAACAGAATTGGAGAGAAGAGAAATTTGTGGCACAACTTGACTAGAAGAAGGGATTGGTTGGTAGGGCATATTCTGAGATATCAAGGGATCACCAATTTAGTATTGGATGGCAGCGTGGGGGGTAAAAATCGTAGAGGGAGACCAAGAGATGAATACACTAAACAGATTCATAAGGATGTAGGTTGCAGTAGATACTGGGAGATGAAGAGGCTTGCACTGGATAGAGTAGCATGGAGAGCTGCATCAGACCAGTCTATGGACTGAAGACCACAACAACACGAACAAAATGAGATTCCTAATGGAGTCAAATCTCAAGAAATGAGAAACTAACACTGTTGAAGTCTTTGTTGTTCCTGTAAGAACACGAAATAAGCGAAATATATACGAACGTTGGGGATGCGCTCAGAGTGCGTCATCATCGGACGTAACAAATTCTTCAACGTGGCGATGACAGCTCGCTCGGCTACTGGCTGATGGAAAACGGACTATTTCACAAACCAAGTCTGCTGTGAGCGTCTACTAGATGGTTATAACTTAACTTTCGGGAATTGATCCAGTGTAGACGGAAAACTGCTTACTGTATGGGTACATAATATGGGTACCCAACTTCACAGGAACGATATTCAGATTGAGCGCTGCATCATTTCCGTTGTCGGTAAGGCTAGTATCATGACTTGCCTTTAGGCACAGGCACTGGTACAGAGACATACGAAGGTCCCTCCAAAAGAAATGCACACTATTTTTTTTAAATCCATCATTTATTCTACACGTTTGAATGTTTTACAGTGTGTAGATACATCCTTTAGGAACAATATTTTCATTTCTCTGCATAATTTCCATCCCTTTCAACTGTCTTACGCCATCTTGGAACCAGTGCCTGTATACCCGCACGGTAAAATTCTGGACCAACCTGTTGGAGCCACTGTTTAGCAGCGTGCACAAGGAAGTCATCATCTTCAAACCTTGTTTCACGAAGAGTCTTTCAGTTTCCCAAAGAGATGATTGTGACATGGAGCCAGGTCAGGGCTGCGCGGCGGGTGTTTCAATGTTATCCATCCGAGTTTTGTGATCGCTTCCATGGTTTTTTGATTGACATGTGGCCGTGCATTGTCGTGCAACAGCAAAACATCCTGCTTTTGCCGTTGTGGTCGAACACGACTCAGTCGAGCTTGAAGTTTCTTCAGTGTCGTCACATATGCACGAGAATTTATGGTGGTTCCACTTGGCATGATGTCCACAAGCAAGAGTCCTTCGGAATCGAAAAACACCGTAGCCATACCTTTTCCTTCAGAAGGTGTGGTTTTGAATTTTTTTTTTTTTCTTAGCTCAATTTGCATGATGCCGCTCCATTGATTGCTGCTTCGTCTCTGGTGAAAAATGATGGAGCCATGTTTCATCACCTGTCTCAGTTCTTCCAAGAAATTCATTTCCACCATTCTCGTACTGTTCCAAAAGTTCGCTGCATACCGTTTTTCTTGTTTCTTTGTGAGCCACTGTCGACATCCTGGGGACTCACCTGGCACAAACCGTTTTTAACGCCAACACTTTCAGTATTCTGCAAACACTTCCTTCCCCTATCCCAACGTAGCGTGACAATTTGTTCACTGTGATGCGTCTGTCAGCAGTCACCAATTCGTTAACTCTCTGCACATTCTCTGGAGTGTGTGCAGTACGAGGCCTGCCGCTGCGAGGACAATCCTCAATATTGCCGTGACGGCTTTCATCACGTAACCTGCTTGCCCACCGACTAACTGTACTGCGATCGACAGCAGCATCTCCATACACCTTTTTCAACCTCACGTGGATGTTTCCCACTGTCTCGTTTTCACAGCACAGGAATTCTATGAGAGCACGTTGCTTCTGAGGATGTCAAGTGCAGCAGCCACCTTGAAGACATGCTGTGACTGCGCCACTCGCGGGAACAGGTTGAACTAAGTTTGAAAACCAGCGGGAAGGATGTATCTACGCACTGTAAAACCTTCACACATGCAGAATGAAAACTGCATTTTTTTACAAAAATAATGTGCATTTCTTTTGGAGTGACCCTCGTTTGTTAATTGCACGAGTCACCCAAAGTTAATTCCAGCATTGCTTCTCGATATATATCGATGACAGACACCCTCCTGCCAAACATTTAGACGTAGTTGGGACTGTGAGACGGGTCTCACTTAGTCGTCATTTTCCTCTCAAGGTACTCCATCATGCTGCATAGATCGTCCCAGTCAAACCACATCCTATTGCTAATACGCTGGACATTCTCTACATCCACTGTAACTTCGAAGTCTGTGTGATGCGTTGAGTTTATATTCACCGATTTCGATCCGTTGGCAGTTATGTGGTGAGAATGGGTGAAGAGCAGTGTTCTGGAACCACTAACTGCGGCTTGGGAGTTTGAGGACTTAACTGACAGCAAGTCGCTGTCCTACTGCTGGAGTGTACACGCTGGCTGCATTTCCTGGTCACAAAGTTCGGTGATGTGCAGGTGCAGTGGCGCAGGATATTCGAACAGCTGATCCTATATATCAGGTATTCCGACTCTGCACGCGGAAAGAACGAACACCCACATCTTTCCGTACGAGCTCTGAATTCCCGTATTTTATCGTCGTGATCGTTTCTCCTTATGAAGGTCGGTGTCAACAAAATATTTTCGCATTCGGAGGAGAAATTTGGTGATTAGAATTTCGTGAGAAGATTCCGTCGCAACGAAAAACACCTTTCTTTTAATGATGTCCAGCCCAAATCTTGTATCATTTCTATGACACTCTCTCCCATATTTCCCATAATACAAAGCTTGCTGCCCTTCTTTGAACTTTTTCGATGTACTCCGTCAGTCCTATCTGGTAAGGATCCACACCGCGCAGCAGTATTCTAAAAGAGGACGGACAAGCGTAGTGTAGGCAGTCTCCTTAGTAGATCTGTTTAATTTTCTAAGTGTCCTGCCAATAAAACGCAGTCTTTGGTTAGCCTTGCCCACAACCTTTTCTATGTGTTCCTTCCAATTTAAGTTGTTCGTAACTGTAAAACCTAGATATTTAGTTGAATTTACGGCTTTTAGATTAGACTGATTTATCGTGTAACCGAAGTTTAACGATTTTCTTTTAGCACTCATGTGGATGACCTCACACTTTTAGTTATTTAGGGTCAACTGCCAATTTTCGCACCATTAAGATATATTTTCTAAATCGTTTTGCAATTTGTTCTGATGACTTTATTAGTCGATAAACGACAGGGTCATCTGCAAACAACCTAAGACGGCTGCTCAGATTGTCTCCCAAATCGTTTATATGGCATATAACACTACCTTGGGGAACGCCAGAAATCACTTCCGTTTTACTCGATGACTTTGCGGCAATTACTACGAGCTGTAACCTCTCTGACAGGAAATCACAAATCCAGTCACATAACTGAGACGATATTCCATAAGCACGCAATTTCACTACAAGACGCTTGTGTGGTACAGTGTCAAAAGCCTTCCGGAAATCCAAAAATACGGAACCGATCTGAAATCCCTTCTCAATAGCACTCAACACTTCATGTGAATAAAGAGCTAGTTGTGTTCCACAGGAACGATGTTTTCTGAACCCATGTTGACTGTGTGTCAATAGACAGTTTTCTTCGAGGTAATTCATAATGTTTGAACACAATATATGTTCCATAATCTTGCTGCATATCGACGTTAACGATATGGACATGTAATTTATTGCATTACTCCTACTAACTTTCTTCAATATTGGTGTGACCTGTGCAACTTCCCAGTCTTTGGGTACGGTTCTTTCGTCGAGCGAACGTTGAATTTACGCTAATGCATCAGTGTACTCCGAAAGGAACCTAATTGGTATACAGTCTGGACCAGAAGACTTGCTTTTATTAAGTGATTTCAGTTGCTTCACTACTTCGAGGATATTTACTTCTACGTTACTCTTGTAGGCAGCTGTTCTCGATTCGAATTCTGGAATATTTACTTCGACTTCTTTTGTGAAGGCATTTCGGAAGGCTGTGTTTAGTAACTCTGCTTTGGCAGCACTGTCTTCGATAGTATCTCCATTGCTATCGCGCTGAGAAGGCATAGATTTTTTTTTTTTTTTTGCCGCAAACATACTTCACATACGACCAGGATATCTTTGGATTTTCTGCCACGTTTCGAGACAAAGTTTTGTTGTGGAAACTGTTATAAGCATCTCGCATTGAAGACAGCGCTAAATTTTGAGCTCCTGTAAAAGACCGCCAATCTTGGGGATTTTGCGTCTGTTCCTATTTGGCATGTTTGTTTCGTTGTTTCTGGAGCAGTGTTCTAACTCGTTTTGTATACCAAGCAGGATCAGCTCCGTCGTTTGTTAATTCATTTAGTATAAATCTCTCAATTGCTGTCGATACTATTTCTTTGAATTGAAGCCACATCTGGTCTACACATATATTATTAATTTGGAATGAGTGGAGATTGTCTTTCAGGAAGGCGTCAAGTGATTTTTATCTGCTCTTTTGAATAGGTATATTTTTCGCTTATTTTTGGTGGATTTGGGGAATAGAGTATTGAATCTCGCTACGATAACCCTGTGCTCACTAATCCCTCTATCAGTTTTGAGGCTCGTTATTAACTCAGGATTATATATTAATAAATGAACAATATCGAAAGAGACGGATGGGATTATACTGCGAGGTGCTGGGGCTAGCAGTGTATTTAACACTAAATTCTAGAATCTACATATGTAAATGATGCTCTAAGCCCCCCCCCCCTCCCCCCTATTCTAACTCCGACTTTTGCTGTTGCACAAGGATTAAAAAATGTACGCAAACTGACTGTAATCAACCCTGCAAGTGGAGTAGAAAAGAGTTTGGCACCTGCAATAATTTAATTTGATAAATAAGTTAAATAAAGGAAGGTTTCATTAACGTAGTGAGAAATGATGGGTTGCTCTACCGTTTAACAGAATGAAAGTTCTGTCCAAAATAACAATATTATTTATTAAGACTAAACACAAAATAATAAAAACACATGAAACATTTATAATACATCAAATTGGCTCAAATTGGATACTCAAACAAACGCTGTGAAGGTGAAGTTGTCCCTAAACTAGATTGTGAGGTTTATGACGAAGTGGTATGTGGAGCCAATTCCTTGCCACTCAAATCTTAAGAGAGACACACAGCTAAACCAACATTAATTGCTGCTACTCAAGACAGAACAAAGTTAGAAAAAGACGAACAGGCGAGCTCTGCTGAGCTCTGATTATCACCTAGGAAAATCCCTATCTGCCGGTGCTGTGGACATACATTACCAAACTGTCTTCTTAACTGCCAGAACACGATCTGGCGTACCGGAGGCGATGGCTGGTTGCTTCGACGTCCTCGACCGAAAGGCGAGAGCCGACTACCTAGAGCACCCGTACAGGCCGAACACACAACATTCCCGCCCCCACAACAGTGGCCGTGGTTAAACGTTCCAATCAGCAACTCGAAAACCGGCGGAAAATTCCACTCCATTGCCAGAGCACTACCATTCCACCAATGGAGATTCTTGGCGCCAATTTCTGCGCTGATTTTGCTACGTCACGGAGCTATGCCCTGAGCAAGCTAATCACAGTTACTATTTTGCAGAAAGCGCGGGAATTTTCCCGCCACAACTGCCTGGGTACACAAGTCATTCCCACGCCTCGCTGGTAGCCCGCCAGAAAGTGTTTTCGCTAAGATTCTGCGAAGTAACGGAACCTCTAGCCCAGCCGCTACTTCAGACCCCTCCGGGCGTGTCTTTTGACAATGTCGGCGTCTGCAAAGCATTCACTCGACTTCCTCACACCCGTCGGCTTAACGCTTTCCAGATCAGAGGAGCCCGCCTGTCACCGGACCACCTGGGTGACGAGAGACGCTGCGTGGGAAGTCCGCGTGTGAAGGAATAGCGACTTTTCACTGCATGCAATTAGAGAGGAAAATCGTAAGATAGAAATATGAGAGGGGGCTCATGCCACCTCTCAATACATACCTTGAATCTTATTCCGCCTGAAGATGTTCGCTGATCTCAGATGACACATTATGATGATGATCTTTCCACTACAGTGTACAGATCTCTAATGACAAAACTCATACAACTGAACTAAAGAGAGAAGTGGGAGAGAGAGGGAGAACTTGATTTTACCACCATTTTAAGTCATCCTGTTGGGCTAGAGAGAGAAGGGGTGGAGGGACGAGTAGGGAGAACATTTTTGTGACTTTTTTTAGTCACATCTCTTGACAAGTGATAGGTATCAGGTTACATAGTGATCTTGAATATACCACACGCAATTGCCCAAGAGGAGTGGCAGATGACCTTACGAGAAGATCGCTGTCTGAGCCAGACTGTAACCTTCATCCTCTACTTAAAATCAAACCCGAAAGCAGACACTTCTTAGTAATTGCAAAGTCAGATTTTAATACCTTTAATACTTGTAAAGCAACTAAGGCCAAAAAATGAAGACTTTTTCTGTTAATTGAGGGAATCGCCGTCACAGTATAGAAACAGTCTAAGCATTTATCTGAGTACATCATATGCTGGTACCACAACAAGTAGGTCTATTTACATAAGTACCGCTAGAAGGCGTTGTATTCTGTGTATACAGTTTTGTCCGACTGCATTTATGTTCTTGTCTTTAAATTTAACGGTAAATGTACATTGCAGCAACTAAAAATAGTCTCCTGTGAGTTAGTTCGTTCTTCATCTACATCTACATTTATACTCCGCAAGCCACCCAACGGTGTGTGGCGGACGGCACTTTACGTTCCACTGTCATTACCTCCCTTTCCTGTTCCAGTCTCGTATGGTTCGCGGGAAGAACGACTGCCGGAAAGCCTCCGTGCGCGCTCGAATCTCTCTAATTTCACATTCGTGATCTCCTCGGGAGGTATAAGTAGGGGGAAGCAATATATTCGATAACTCATCCAAAAGCCGGCCGCGGTGGTCTTGCGGTTCTAGGCGCTGCAGTCCGGAACCGCGGGACTGTTACGGTCGCAGGTTCGAATCCTGCGTCGGGCATGGATGTGTGTGATGTCCTTAGGTTAGTTAGGTTTAAGTAGTTCTAAGTTCTAGGGGACTGATGACCTAAGATGTTAAGTCCCATAGTGCTCAGAGCCATTTGAACCATTTTTGAACTCATCCAAAAACACACCCTCTCGAAATGTGGGCAGCAAGCTACACCGCGATGCAGAGCGCCTCTCTTGCAGAGTCTGCCACTTGAGTTTGCTAAACATCTCCGTAACGCTATCAAGCTTACCAAATGACCCTGCGACGAAACGCGCCGCTCTTCTGTGGATCTTCTCTATCTCCTCTGTCAACCCGACCTGGTACGGATCCCGCACTGATGAGCAATACTCAGGTATAGGTCGAACGAGTGTCTTGTAAGCCACCTCATTTGTTGATGGACTACATTTTCTAAGGACTCTCCCAATGAATCTCAACCCGGCACCCGCCTTACCAACAATTAATTTTATATGATCATTCCACTTCAAATCGTTCCGCACGCATACTCCCAGATATTTTACAGAAGTAACTGCTACCAGTGTTTGTTCCGCTATCATCTAATCATACAATAAAAGATCCTTCTTTCTATGTATTCGCGATGCATTACATTTGTCTATGTTAAGGGTCAGTGGCCAGTCCCTGCACCAAGTGCCTATCCGCTGCAGACCTTCCTGCATTTCGCTACAATTTTCTAATGCTGCAACTTCTCTGTATACTACAGCATCATCCGCGAAAAGCCGCATGGAACTTCCGACACTATCTACTAGGTCATTTATATATATTGTGAAAAGCAATGGTCCCATAACACTCCCCTCTGGCACGCCAGAGGTTACTTTAACATCTGTGGACGTCTCTCCATTGAGAACAACATGCTGTGTTCTGTTTGCTAAAAACTCTTCAATCTAGCCACACGGTTGGTCTGATATTCCGTAGGCTTTTACTTTGTTTATCAGGCGTTCGGCGGAACTGTATCGAACGCCTTCCGGAAGTCAAGGAAAATAGCATCTACCTAGGAACCTGTATCCAATATTTTCTGGGTCTCATGAACAAATAAAGCGAGTTGGGTCTCACACGATCGCTGTTTCCGGAATCCATGTTGATTCCTACAGAGTAGATTCTGGGTTTCCAGAAACGACACGATACGCGAGCAAAAAACATGTTCTAAAATTCTACAACAGATCGACGTCAGAGATATAGGTCTATAGTTTTGCGCATCTGCTCGACGACCCTTCTTGAAGACTGGGACTACCTGTGCTCTTTTCCAATCATTTGGAACCTTCCGTTCCTCTAGAGTCTAGAGACTTGCGGTACACGGCTGTTAGAAGTGGGGCAAGTTCTTTCGCGTACTCTGTGTAGAATCGAATTGGTATCCCGTCAGGTCCAGTGGACTTTGTTGAGTGATTCCAGTTGCTTTTCTATTCCTTGAACACTTTTTCGATGTCAGCCATTTTTTCGTTTGTGCGAGGATTTAGAGAAGGAACTGCAGTGCGGTCTTTCTATGTGAAACAGCTTTGGAAAAAGGTGTTTAGTATTTCAGCTTTACGCGTGTCATCCTCTGTTTCAATGCCGTCATCATCCCGGAGAGTGTGGATATGCTGTTTCGAGCCACTTACTGATTTAACGTAAGACCAGAACTTCCTAGGATCTTCTGTCAAGTCGGTACATAGAATTTTACTTTCCACCGATCCATCAGTTTTTGACGTTAATCATGCTCTGTTTTCTTTCTTTAAGGATACAATAGCTTTCTTTAGAGCTGCTAAAAGTGGCAATTTGCAATTCCAACTATTTCAAAGCTTTGTTATGTGCCATTATTGATGTGCATTTGTCTTAAGATCATTCGACAAGAATGTACTATTTTGTGTACTATTGGTTCAAATGGCTCTGAGCACTATGGGACTTAACATCTATGGTCATCAGTCCCCTAGAACTTAGAACTACTTAAACCTAACTAACCTAAGGACATCACACAACACCCAGTCATCACGAGGCAGAGAAAATCCCTGACCCCGCCGGGAATCGAATCCGGGAACCCGGGCGTGGGAAGTGAGAAAGCTACCGCACAACCACGAGCTGCGGACTTTGTGTACTATTACCGCAAAGGTCTCGACGTAGAGCTGATGTTAAAGTTGTACATTTAAAGACGTGGAGCGGCAGCCTAGAAACATGAAACAGACGTGGAAGACGCGTAAGTTGTAAGGCCGATAGGAAAGACCTCGAGGGAGCCCCGCTCCCATTGTGTCAAAAGGCCAAGACGCAGGCAAAACATCGCCTCTTTTAAAGGCTCCCAAATCCGGACCCGAGTAACGCGAGCTGCCGATAAGACGGCACATGACGTCAAAATACCATAAAAAGGCAGCGACGGCTATCTCCCGCCGCCACCAACTATGTGTCCATAGATCGGCCTTCAGGGTCAATAACTTCTATGTCCATGAGTAACAAAGATGCCACATATTATTAGCTATCTGAAACCGCTACAAATTACTACCATTTCCTATTCTAACAACCCTACCACAACAAAGGTCAAAATTTAATAATGATTGTGGTGTTGCTCACGCTGCTAAATACTGCATTTTCGGGCAACAACAAAGTTATTATGTGGCAGGTGTCATTAGAGCACAGTTAATAAAGTCATTTCATGTAATAATGAATAAACTAGGCACTCATCTTTTCGTGTTTCCCACGCTGGTCTCGTTGTAAAATCATGGCTCAATCATCGAAAATCTAAGTGGTGATGATTCCAAGCTCGGATGCAAAGAGGCCTAGGTTTTATTCTGCTATATTCAAAAGTTTTATAGATGTGTCTCACAAACCATTCTTGAAGATTACACTTTTGCAGGACAATGGTGATGTAAAAAAAGTAATCAGCACTCCGAATTTAAGTTACACTTCCTTTTAATTGTTTTTATTGCAATATCACGTAACACACAAAACATCACTTCACAATACAAAACATACTTGAAAACATCTTCCTCACTGTTAAAGTTCACATTTTATAAGCTGACGACAATATGCGTCTTTCCAACATGACGTCCAAGACTTGACTTTTTCAAGGTCCGACACTCTAACAAACTACTTACGCGCCCAAAAATAAAGAGTTACAAGTATGTCAAAGATCATAGTTACAAAAGAAAGAATATACATAAGAATAATATCATTGCAATACAAACATATCGATGTATCAAAGTACCTCTACATTAATGAAATCAAATCTGAATGTTGTCTCAGAAATATGTCAACTACTTTACAGAAACACAGTAAAATATTGCTGGTATCGCGAGGGTCAGGTGAGGTGCCGTAATGGTTGCGTAATTCAAGTACCATTACACTATCTATGAGGATGATGGTTCAAATGGCTCTGAGCACTATGGGACTTAACAGCCATGGTCATCAGTCCCCTAGAACTTAGAACTACTTAAACCTAACTAACCTAAGGACACCACACAACACCCAGTCATCACGAGGCAGGGAGGATGATGTGATGGCTAACATTACTATTTTAGGGCGCTGAACTTCTGTGTGAACAGCAGCCTCTACTCACACAAGTATGCGCACTGAACGTTGTTTGAAATAAAATGTTGACCTTGTAACCGATATAATAGCGATTTCGGTAAAAAAAAAATATTTTAACCAGATGACTCATCGCTTACATGGAGATATGCACTCTCTGGTTACTGTAAATAATGTAAGTATAGCAGGAGGGTGGCTCTTACTTTCCGAGTTTGTATTTTTTTGTGCTTTAGTCGCAGAGGAAGCACAGAAGCACCCGTCATCGACAAACACACAGACAAGGAAAACGTGAATGCTACAAATTGTAGTTTCTCACTGTGGTGATATTTTAAATTCATGTTCAAGCAATAAATAACTTTTCCATCCGATTTGCATGATTTATAGCGCCCCAGAGCGTGGATAGATAATCCACGAATTAGTTTGGTACTTCAGTGTGCAATTAATTAACACCCCTTCAAATTGGGAAAGAAAATAATTAATGCAGAAGGCGTTATGCTTCCAGTAATTTCATGCAAGTAATTTTTCTACATCCACACGATTGCTCTGCAATTCACACGTAAGTGTTTGGCACAATGTTCTAACAATTTCTCTACCGTTCCACTCTCCATTAAGACGTAGGAGAAATGAGCACCTACATCTTTCCGTACGAGCTTGATTTCTGTTATTTTATTACTGTAGCTATTTCTCGTGTCTTGAAAGAAGGATATCAGAAGAACATCGACAAAAACAAAATCAGAATAGTGGAATGTAGTCGAATTAAATCGGGTGAGGCTGAGGGAATTAGATTAGGAAATGAGACGCTTAAAGTAGTAAATGAGTTTTGCTATTTGGGGAGCAAAATAACTAATGATGGTCGAAGTAGAGAGGATATAAAATGTAGACTGGCAATGGCAAGGAAAGCGTTTATGAAGAAGAGAAATTTGTTAACATCGGGTATAGATTTAAGTGTCAGGAAGTCATTTCTGAAAGTATTTGTATGGAGTGTAGCCATGTATAGAAGTGAAACGTGGACGATAAATAGTTTAGACAAGAAGAGAATAGAAGCTTTCGAAACGTGGTGCTACAGAAGAATGCTGAAGATTAGATGGGTAGATCACATAACTAATGAGGAGGTATTGAATAGAAGTGAGGAGAAGAGAAATTTTTGGCACAACTTGACTAAAAGAAGGGATCGGTTGGTAGGACATGTTCTGAGGCATCAAGGGATCACAAATTTAGTTCTGGAGGGCAGCGTGAAGGGTAAAAATCGTAGAGGGAGACCAAGCGATGAATACACTAAGCAGATTCAGAAGAATGTAGGATGCTGTAGGTATGGGAGATGATGAACCTTGCACAGGATAGACTAGCATGGAGAGCCGCATAAACCAGTCTCTGGCCTGAAGACCACTACAACAACAGCTATTTCTCCTTATGTAGTTGGGTTAAAATTTTTATGTCTTTCGAAGGAGAGCGATAGATATTGAAATATCATAAAAACGTTTCGCCGCAACGAAAAGTTCATACGTTCCAATGGTACCACTCGACCCGTTTGTCATATCCGTGGCACTCTTCCGCCTGTTTTATGCCTATAAAAACGAGACGTCCTTTTTTAAACTTTATCTATCTCCTCCGCTAATCCTATCTGGTAAGGATCCCATAGTACACTCTAATACTTCGTAAGAGGACGGAGAGGCGTAGCGTGGACTGTCACTTTACCAGATTTGTTGCACCTGTGACACGAAGTGGTGGTGGTTGTTGGGATGTTTAAGGGGGACTAAACAGCGAAGGTCATCATTCCCCCAGACACGAAGTATTTGGTTGAAAGCGATCCAGTGGTATATAGGGTGTTACAAAAAGGTACGGCCAAACTTTCAGGAAACATTCCTCACACACAAATAAAAAAAGATGTTATGTGGACATGTGTCCGGAAATGCTTAATTTCCTTGTTAGAGATCATTTTAGTTTCGTCAGTATGTACTGTACTGTTCAAAAATGGTTCAAATGGCTCTGAGCACTATGGGACTTAACATCTATGGTCATCAGTCCCCTAGAACTTAGGACTACTTAAACCTAACTAACCTAAGGACATCACACAACACCCAGTCATCACGAGGCAGAGAAAATCCCTGACCCCGCCGGGAATCGAAACCGGGAACCCGGGCGTCACCGCCAGTTGGACCAATTGAAGGAAGGTAACGTTGACTTCGGTGCTTGTGTTGACATGAGACTCATTGCTCTACAGTACTAGCATCAAGAACACCAGTACGTAGCATCAACAGGTTAGTGTTCATCACGAACGTGGTTTTGCAGTCAGTGAAATGTTTACAAATGCGGAGTTGGCAGATGCCCATTTGATGTATGGATTAGCACGGGGCAATAGCCGTGGCGCGGTGCGTTTGTATCGAAACAGATTTCCAGAACGAAGGTGTCCCGACAGGAAGACGTTCGAAGCAGTTGATCGGCGTCTTAGAGAGCACGGAACATTCCAGCCTATGACTCGCGACTGGGGAAGATCTAGAACGACGAGGACACCTGCAATGGACGAGGCAATTCTTCGTGCAGTTGACGATAACCCTAATGTCAGCGTCAGAGAAGTTGCTGCTGTACAAGGTAACGTTGACCACGTCACTGTATGGAGAGTGCTACGGGAGAACCAGTTATTTCCGTACCATGTACAGCGTGTGCAGGCACTATCAGCAGCTGATTGGCCTCCACGGGTACACTTTTGCGAATGGTTCATCCAACAATATGTCAATCCTCATTTCAGTGCAAATGTTCTCTTTACGGATGAGGCTTCATTCCGACGTGATCAAATTGTAAATTTTCACAATCAACATGTGTGGGCTGACGAGAATCCGCACGCAGTTGTGCAATCACGTCATCAACACAGGTTTTCTGTGAACGTTTGGGCAGGCATTGTTGGTGATGTCTTGATTGGGCCCCATGTTCTTCCACCTACGCTCAATGGAGCACGTTATCATGATTTAGTACGGGATACTCTACCTGTGCCGCTAGAACATGTGCCTTTACAAGTACGACACAACATGTGGTTCATGCACGATGGAGCTCCTGCACATTTCAGTCGAAGTGTTCGTACGCTTCTCAACAACAGATTCGGTGACCGATGGATTGGTAGAGGTGGACCAATTCCATGGGCTCCACGCTCTCCTAACCTCAACCCTCTTGACTCATTTATTGGGGCATTTGAAAGCTCTTGTCTACGCAGGCGCAGTACCAAATGTAGAGACTCTTCGTGCTCGAATTGTGGGTGGCTGTGATGCAATACGCCATTTTCCAGGGCTGTATCAGCGCATCAGGGATTCCATGCGACGGAGGGTGGATGCATGTATCCACGCTAACGGAGACCATTTTGAACATTTCCTGTAACAAAGTGTTTGAAGTCACGCTGGTACGTTCTGTTGCTGTGTGTTTCCATTCCATGATTAATGTGATTTGAAGAGAAGTAATAAAATGAGCTCTAACATGGAAAGTAAGCGTTTCCGGACACATGTCCACATAACATATTTTCTTTCTTTGCGTGTGAGGAATGTTTCCTGAAAGTTTGGCCGTACCTTTTTGTAACACCCTGTATATACACCATGCTTCTGGGCACTATGGCCTTGCAAAAGCTTCTAATCCTAAACAAACTCGGAAATGAATTTCAATTTATGGCTCTGTGGCCTCAAATTTATTAAGTACTAAGGCTCTTAGGCCATTATATTTGACCTTATTTACATTATGTGCAGATATGACTTGGGATCGATGCCCAGAAAATTTTATTACAAACAGGCAAGATTCAGTACCGGTAATATTTACGATTAAGTTTAGCTAGAGAGGAACTCATTAGCAAGAATCGTCACCATTAGTTGGCATGCAAATAGTGGTGAACAGCATGCAGTTTGATTATTAAAATACTTCCACTGTTATTGGCGCGCCCTACGATCAAATACGGTTAGAGTAACGTAAGCGATTATACTCGCTGATTTACATATTGGTTATTCATCTCGCATTTGCTCTTCTCTTCTTTTCCAGTCTAGAAACCGAGCGAGGTAGCGCAGCGGTTAGCACACTAGACTCGCACTCGGGAGGACGACGGTTCAGTCCCGATTTAGGTTTTCCGTGATTTCCCTAAATCGCTCCAGGCAAATTCCGGGATGGTTCCTTTGAAAGCGCACGGCCGACTTCCTTCCCAGTCCTTTCCTAATCCGATGAGACCGATGACCTCGCAGTTTGGTCTCTTCCCCCAAAACAACCCAACCCCAACCAGTCTAGAATTTTCCCTTTTTTAATAAAAAAAATTGTTTTCATAAGATAGTTCTGAAACGGACGACGATCACGAGTGTGATATACGTTTAATTACTTGAGAGAGCATAAGTTATTCTATTTGCGCTCTTTAAAATTGGAAGTGAAATAAATACCTACATGCCATATCTGTATTGGGCCCCAAATTACCTCAATTTGTTCCTTTGTTATTCTTTTCGCACTTGGGCGGTATTATTGCTCTAAAAATATTTTAATCACTGTAGCAATAATTTCCATCGGACGATAGAAGCATAAACAAACAATTCGTAGACCAATTATAGACCTTCTGATTTCAGTTGTACGCACTTCCTTGTGAACTTTGTTATCTACCATCTCGACAAAAAACATGTAACTATTAATCTTAACGCGACCCCAGTCTAAACAAACTTCTAGATTATCAATTACGTATACTAGCGTTTCTGCTTCTCCTAACTGCAAAATGAAACAGTGTGACCTTACGACCCATACTCCAGTTTAATCTTTAATCGTAGTACAGAGCGACGCTGCATCTGTCTACTTCAATTAACACATCTCAGCGGCACAGCCTTGTGTCCGAAAAATCGTTATCATCACTTTCTCTTGTCACACTGCGACTTCGCAACTGGCTTACTTAATTATTGACGGATGGGTGGAAACTTTCGGTAGCACGGGTCTGATGTTCCTACTTGTAGTAATCGTCACAAATCACAGTGCCCAAAATTGTATCAATTCACACTGTAAAACCCACAAACATCGTGATATGGCAACAGATATATAACACACGAAACTTGTACTCAATTTTCAAAGTTTATCAACACACACACGATGACCATACTTACAATATACAAAGCTTACAGAGTAAATCTATATGTACACAAATCTCATACCCTGAACTGTTTTTGTCGTACCTAATATTTTCTGTGTGACGGCTCCCATTCTGCCATTCCGCTCACAAATCCTAAATCTCCGAACAAATCCTGAAATTTGTCCTTTGCTCACACGCATCTATCAGGCAACACAATCTATCTTCTCGCCTTATATTGTAATATCACGAAAAAAGCTTTATAATGTCCTTTGACATAAACAGATCATCTAACATGTACATCTACATGGATACTCTACAAATCACACTTAAGAGCTTGGCAGAGAGTTCATCGAACCACTTTCATAATAATTCTCTACTGCTCCAATCTCGAACAGCGCGCGGAAAAAATGAATCCCTGTAATGTTGATGCATTAAGTTGTTCTGAAAGCGGTGCTGATATTCAAGACAATAAAAGCGTTTTAAAAGCTGTGAGCTATCTGGGGAAGTTAACCTTGCATTATGGAGCAACTATTTCACCAGATATCCAGTCTAGCTTACCAAATTCCCAACCAGACTAACATTAATTATAATCTTTTAGTAGTCATCTTACGATAAGCTGTGATATATATATATACATATATATAAAGTGAATTTAAATAAAAAGAAATAAATCAGTTTATATTTGGACATTTATTTTAACATTGATCATGGTTCCGTTAAAATTTCAGCATATTAAACTTGATTCATACCTAAACTGGTGCCTTATTTAGGATTGTGAAAATGTGAGTTTGTAATCTTATGGAACACATCACATATGGACCCAAGATTGGGAGACTGCATGCAACACTGCATTCATAAAATAACACACGAAGAATGTTGAAACATATGCAAGAGGCAATTAATCACAACCAACCGATTCCATTTTCACCCAAAGAAGTTACGTTCGTAGCGCAATCCTGTCCGTCATGAAATTACCACACACTGGTACACTAAATTCATACTAACTCTCTGTGGAATCTTCCCAAAAAGAATAGCTGAGGAGTACTTTGATGATTACACTACATGCTTCACGTGGTCAACTTGGTTTACACAAAGAGTGTAACTCTACAATAATTTTGATAGTTAAAATAAATTACATCGCAACACAAATTACAAAAGAAAAACCTCAAACTGGTTACTATCGTCTTATTATCAACCTGATGGATCAAACAATTGTATAAGCACGTGGTACTGGTCTCACAAAGTACACCCCACGTGGGTTGAACCTAAAGAAAAGTTGCTATATTGACAAATATTGTCAAGACAAGACGTTATAATCTCACGCACATTCGCATTTAAGACTGAGGATCTTAGTTAGAGTTACGGATCATCCACACGTGGTTACACTTTACTCACAAAGCGGTGACAAAGCAACTTCTGGAAGATATTCTGAACTTCACACTCGAATTACACTGCGTTGCAATTTAAGATAACATTAGATATTTTAGATCTAAACCTGAAATAAAGGTGATTAAATTTTCAGTTAGGCTGAACTTAAGAAATCCATTGCCCTACGGACTTCACAGAGACGCGCTTAGCCAGAAATCTTTCCACGTCAGACGCTCGCCACGAACCGACTGACCTGGGCCCCTACCGAGGGTGCTTAACAGATACAAACGGAAGTGACCAGAGAGGCAGCTTCCTATACCAACATGACAAGGAACGGACAGGACCGTACTATGAATAGAAACCTCTCTGCTTTTAGAAAGCATAGCTACCTGTTCCGATGTTGGTCCTACTGTTCTCTAGCAGACAGGCTTGTCTGCTACCATCAATTATGCAACTAGAAATACATTTGCTCATTCATCCTCTCACACAGAAGGGAAGGGGGATGACAGTATCTTACCATATACAGTATATAGAAGAAAGCGGATGTAGGTTCCGTATGAGACTGTGTGACATGAATTACATATAAACTGTGTTTTAAAGTGTAGTAGTGTGACAGATCGTTCTTGATTATGTGTAAAAGTAACACGTTCCACTGCTCAGTCTCCTCCCAGATAGTCAGAAACACCACAGTAAATTTAGAAGTGGAATGTATGCCGTAAATGACAACAGTTTTAAAAAATTAACATGAAAGGAATCCAACAGAGACCTTTCACCCCTATATCTTTCCATGCGAGCTCTGATTTCTCTTATTTTATGATGATGATCGTTTCTCCCTATGTAGATCGGCGTCAACAAAATATTTTCGGAGGAGAAAATTGGTGATTTAAATTTCCTGAGAAGATTCTGCCGCAACGAAAAACGCCTTTGTTTTAATTATGTCCACCCCAAACTCTGTATCATGTCAGTCACACTCTCTCCCCTATTTCGCGATAATACAAGCCGTGCTGCTCTTCTTTGATCTTTCTTGATGTACTCCGTTAATACTACCTGGTAAGGATCCCAGACCGCGCAGCAGAACTCCAAAAGAGGACGGACAAGCGTGGTGTAGGCAGCCTCTTTAGTAGATCTTTTATATTTTCTAAGTGTTGTGCCAGTAAAACGAAGTATTTCTTTTGCCTTTCCCACATTTTCTATGTTTTCCAATTTAAGTTGTTCGTAATTGTAATTCCTAGGTATTTATTTGAATTTATGGGCTAAAGATTAGATTGATTTATCGTGTAACTGAAATTTAACGGATTATTTTTCGCACTCATGTTGATGACCTCACACTTTTCATTATTTAGGATCAACTGCTAATTTTAACATCACACAGATATCATTTCTGAATCGTTTTGCAATTTGTTTTGATCTTCTGATGACTTTATTAGTCGATGAACAACAGCATCATCTGCAAACAACCTAAGACGGCTGCTCACATCGTCTCCTAAATCATTTATATAGATGTGGACCAGCGGAGGGCCTATAACACTAGGCTGGGGAACGCAAGAAATCACTTATGTTTTACTTGATGACTTTCCGTCAATTATTTTGAACTGTGACCTCTCTAATAGGAAATCAGAATCCAATCACATAACTGAGACGACATTCCACAAGTACGCAATTTCTCTATAAGCTACTTGTTTGGTACAGTGTCGAAAACCTTCTGGAAATCGAGACCACGGAATCAATTTGAAATTTCTTGTCAACAGCACTCAACACTTCGTGTGAGTAAAGAGCTAGTTGTCTTCCACAAGAACAATGTTTTCTAAATAGTTGTTCACTGTGTGTCAATAGACCATTCTCTTAGAGGAAATTCATAATGTTCGAACATAAGATATGTTCCAAAATCTTGCTGCATATCGACGTTAATGATATGGGCCTGTAATTTAGTGGATTACTCCTAGTACCTTTCTTGTAGGTGTTACCTGTGCAACTTTCCAGTCTTTGGGTGCGTATCTTCCGCCGCGCGAGCGGTTGTATGATTGTTAAGTATGGAACTATTGCATCAGCACACTCTGAAAGAAACCTAAAGACTTGCTTTTATTAAGTGATTCACTACTCCGAGTATATCTACTTCTAAGTTACTAATGTTGGCAGCTGCTCTTGATTCGAATTCTGGAATATTTACTTCGTCTTCTTTGACGAAGGACTTTCGGAAGGCTGTGTTTAGTAACTCTGCTGTGGCAGCACTGTCGTCGATAGTGTTTCCATTGTTATCGCACAGAGAACGCATTTATTGTGTCTTGCCGCTAGCATACTTTACATGTGACCAGAATCTCCTTGGATTTTCTGCCAGGTTTCGAGACAAAGTTTCGTTGTCGAAAGTATCTCCCATTGAAGTATACGCTAAATTTCGAGTTTGTGTAAAAGATCTTGAAGATTTTGCATTCGTTTGAATTTGGCATTCTTTTCTCGTTGTTTCTGCAACAGTGTTCTGATCTGTTTGTGTACCAAGGGGGATCAGCTCCATCGTTTGTTAATTTATTTAGTAAAAGACTCTCAGTTTCTGCCGATACTATTCTTTGAATGCAAGCCACATCTGGTCTACACTTACATTCTTAATTTGGAAGGTGTGGAGATTCTCTCTCAGGAAGGCGTCTGCTTTTCTGAATAGGTATGTTTTTCGTTTATTTCTGGCGGTTACAATATTCAGTCTCATTACAACAACCTGTTTTCAC
Source organism: Schistocerca serialis cubense (assembly GCF_023864345.2). Taxonomy (NCBI): domain Eukaryota; kingdom Metazoa; phylum Arthropoda; class Insecta; order Orthoptera; family Acrididae; genus Schistocerca; species Schistocerca serialis. The sequence continues at coordinate 838,214,580 of NC_064640.1, forward strand.
TAATCCCTGTATCCGCTTTGCTGCTCGTTATTTTCTCACGATTATTTGTTGCTAAGAGGTAAAGTGTGCTTTCACAACTGTTGCTGGCCACGGTGGTCTAGCGGTTCTAGGCGCTCAGTCCGGAACCGCGCGACTGCTACGGTCGCAGGTTCGAATCCTGCCTCGGGCACGGATGTGTGTGATGTCCTTAGGTTAGTTAGGTTTAAGTAGTTCTGACTGATGACCACAGATGTTAAGTCCCATAGTGCTCAGAGCCATTTGAACCATTTTTTTCACAACTGTTTACTAGTCTTGTGGTTTCATGAACTAACTGCTCGAAATAATTTTCAGAGAATGCGTTTGGCACTATTTTGGATGATGTTTTATGTGTATCTCCGAATTTAAACATGTATTTTCACTGGGTACCGAGGGTAAATTAAACTCACCACGACCAGCTATAACTGCATGGGTCGGGTACGTGTTTAAAATTAAACTCATGTTTTCTTTGAACTTTTCAGAAATTGTATCATCTGAGTTGGGAGGTCGGTAAAAGTATCCAATTATTATTTTATTCCGATTGCCAAGAATGACCTCTACACCTACTAACGCACAGGAACTAATCACTTCAATGTCTTCACAAGATAAACCACTTCTAACAGCAACAAACATATCACCGTCAACGGTTTATAGCCTATCCTTTCTGAACATCGTTAGATTCTTCTCAAAAATTTCGGATAAACTTATCTCCGGGTTTAGCCACCTTTCAGTGCCTATAACGATTTAAGCATCAGGGCTTTCTATTAGCGTCTCGAGCCCTGTGGTACCTTCCCAACACAGCTACGACAATTTACAATTGTTACAACGATGGTTCCTGGATCTACGTCCTTTCTGTGTTCGACCTGAGGTCTTTGAGACTGAAGCCATTTTTGTGTTTCCCCACTACCCTCTAACCTAAAAAAAACGCCCATTCCAAGCCACACAGCTCCTGCTACCCGTGTAGCCACCTCCTTCGTTGTTTCTCTTGACCATAGCCTTGAAGTATTCTCTTGGACTGTCCCATTACGATCTCAAATACTTCGGCAATGTGAACATCTATCTCTTTTCACGTTCCTGACGTACATCGGAGCAATATTCCACCATGAAAGCTCGTCGAAATTCATCGTAATTTTAACACAAGTGTTATGACTCTCATCGCTGCTGCAGGGTGACCACGTGGATTTGTACACAACAAGTTCATTTTTTGGTGGTGTGACCATGACAGTGGCAAAATGTCGAAATTACTGATCCAAATCCTTGGGTGAAGTTCATCTGGCATATTCGAAAAGCGCCGGCCTGTGTGGCCGAGCGGTTCTAGGCGCTTCAGTCTGGAACCGCGCGACCGCTACGGTCGCAGGTTCGAATCCTGCCTCGGGCATGGATGTGTGTGATGTTCTTAGGTTAGTTAGGTTTAAGTAGTTCTAAATTCTAGGGGACTGATGACCTCAGATGTTAAGTCCCGTAGTGTTCAGAGCCATTTGAACCATTTTTATTCGAAAAGTGACATATTCTGGATTCCAATATACTGTCTACGCATCACGTCCTCTTCTATAACTGTTCGACTGTACTCAACTGATTCGCGTGCATTTGTAGTGGAACCACTACTACCATTTTCCTCGCACCTTTCACGTGCAAACTCCGTCACGATCGTATTTTACTCTCTCAAACTGGGTTTCATATTCAGACAAGCTATTGCTTCATTCGGCTTGCTGCTTGCTAATAGCCTCAGATCTTGCTTGATTTTATTTAATAACCCCATCAACGCTTTAACCTCACTCTTTGCGTCGTTCACTTCCAATTGCAAATCCGAGACAGCGCTTCGTTGCTCTTCCGTTACTGTTGCTAATTCTGAATCTACTTGCTTTTCGTCTAGTTTCCCGAAAATTCTCTCTTCGTCCTGGCGGCATCGTTCCATACTCTTCTCTACCAAATCTCTCAAGTCATTTCTCATTGTGTTTCTCATGGCCCCCAAAGTATCTTGAATTTGCGAGAATCGTTCTGTTGTTTGTATTGCTAGTTCTCGAAAAAAATATTCTAAAGCGGCACCTTACCTCTCTAAAGTGATCCTCCGTTCTTTCATTGCTCGAAACATTTTGCTTGTCCTGATACTTCGCGCCCCTTGACGCTTCGCGGCATTTTCCCCATAACTCTTCACTCTTCCGTTGTATCTCCGCCATACATTCTATATTATTTAGGATGGTTCCCATTAATATGCGCGGCGTAGATTCTCCCGATACTGATTCACTGGACAACTCACGATTCTGACTTTCCGTTGGTGGTTACTGCAGTTTGAACTATTTCTCTTTGATTAGCGGTTTCTTCCCTCATCACCTGTACTTTCGTACGCTTGTCTTCGTCGTCCTTCCTCACTTTCACATAGATTCTCTCCTTGCTGATCTTACTTCGTAACCCAGTACGGTAATGACACATTGACGTATTTCTCACAAAGGTGTAACTGTCCGGTGGTAACCAAATCTCTTATCATTCCCTTCCCGCAGTGCGGTGCGTTCGCTTCCTAGTTTCTGTAACCTACTACGAACCAAAAACGTATTAAGCGAAAAATATTTCTCGAGAAATCCAGATTTTAATGCACGCCTCACTTTTATCTATCCAAGGTACAAGTTGTTCACGTTACCAACAAACAGTTCTCACACTACTAGACGTTTAACCTAATTCATAGCTTATGGATCTCCGAAAATAAACAACAAGTTCGTCTCTGCTTCCTCCTCCTCATACATAGCCAAGCACATTCTTGAAAACCACGTGTGGACTGTCCATAACGTTCGCAAGTTTCGCAGTATTTGTGTGCACACTGGTTACGAAGAGAGCTTGACCAGTAAGACTGCACTGAGTACACCTGTTTCGAAGTAAACTATCTCTCTTACGGGTATTTCCCCTGAACTTAAGCAGATTAGGCAGTGAAGTTCCCTGCGCGGACCTCATTTGAACCTGCGGATATCGCGTCATGCTTCTGCTCAATGTACACTAACCACTACTCGACATTTAACCTGTAAATGGAAATGAACGTACGGCATTGTGGGCCGGGAGTTCCCCACTCGGGGAAGTTCGGCCGCTGAGGGCAACTACTTATTGCATTCGACGCCACATTGGGCGACTTGCGCGTCGGAGATGGGGATGAAATGATGATAAGGGCAACACAACACCCAGTCCCTGAGCGGAGAAAATCTCCTGCCCCAGCCGGGAATCGAACCAGGCCCCTTGGCGTGGCATTCCGCCGCGCTGATCACTCAGCTAACGGGGTCGGAGATTTAATCTCTGAATCTTCACACGAAAAAATACCTACAAAAACTCTCAGAAATACAAGCACATTTGATTATTTCTTCTTGATAACCAAGATCTTTTCCTACGTTTCATGATACACAATTAAATTCTAACCAGATGGGGCCGGCCGGTGTGGCCGAGCGGTTAAAGGCGCTACAGTCTGGAACCGCATGACCGCTACGGTCGCAGGTTCGAATCCTGCCTCGGGCATGGATGTGTGTGATGTCCTTAGGTTAGTTAGGTTTAACTAGTTCTAAGTTCTAGGGGACTTATGACCACAGCAGTTGAGTCCCATAGTGCTCAGAGCCATTTTTTTTCTAACCAGATGCATAAACAAATAAAAATATTTCCCCCAAAATTCAAACAACGAGAACTATGGACAACGATGGACTTTTATTCACCAATTTTTAGTTGTCTGCAAGGAAAAAGCACAAATCAGTAAAAGTTAATTCGTTTAACATTAGTTTAGATTTGATGATATTCTCTTGTTATTGGGTGTTCGTCCTGCTAGTCCGGTTAAAATTAATTAAAAGAAAATTTGATTACGAGAATCAGAGGATCGCGGGATTTTGGAAATTAATCCTGACCAAGAGTCGACAAAATTACATGTGGAATGTCGGTTATGGTAGGAGCATACCCCTAGGGTGCACTAAACCAAAGTCTCGTGCCCAATACAATGAGAAACCACCCGAAACGATCATGCACATTAATTGAAAACAAGGAACTCATCGCACAGCGGAAAACATTTTATTTAAATGAATATTAACAGGGGTGGTCCAACTAAGAATGAAAGAAATGGGTACCACACATCTCACTGAAACACCGGGTGATCAAAAAGTCAGTATAAATTTAAAAACCGAATAAATCACGGAATAATGTAGATACAGAGGTACAAATTGACACACATGCTTGGAATAACATGGGGTTTTATTAGAACCGAAAAAATGCAAAAGTTCAAAAAATGTACTACAGATGGCGCTTCATCTGATCAGAATAGCAATAATTAGCATAACAACTTAAGACAAAGCAGAGATGATGTTCTTTATAGGAAATGCTCAATATGTCCCCCATCATTCATCAACAATAGCTGTAGTCGAGGAACAATGTTGTGAACAGCACTGTAAAGCATGCCCGGAGTTATGGTGAGGCATTGGCATCGGATGTTGTCTTTGAGCATCCCTAAACATGTCGGTCGATCACGATACACTTGCGACTTCAGGTAAGCCCAAAGCCAATAATCGCCAACAATCGAGGGGCCAAGAATGACGAAAGTGGCGGCTGAGCACACGATCATCACCAAACGACGCGCGCAAGAGATCTTTCACGCGTCTAGCAATATCAGGTGGAGCGCCATCCTGCGTAAACATCGTACGTTCCAACAGGTGTTTATCAGCCAGGCTGGGGATGATGCGATTCTGTAACATATCGGCGTACCGCTCACCCGTCACGGTAGCAGTTACAGAATCACGCATTTCCTCGAAGAAAAAACGCCCGATAACGGCAGATGTGGTAAATCCAACCCATACCGTGCCTTCCTCGTCGTGCATTGGAGTTTCCACGACAGTTCTAGAATTTTCGGTAGCCCAAATTCTGCAGTTGTGGGCGTTGACAGGCCCTCGGAGCGTGAAATGAGCTTCGTCAGTCCACAACACGTTGTTCAACCAATCGTCATCTTCCGCCATCTTTTGAAACGCCCACACCGCAAATGCCCTCCGCTTCACTAAATCGCCAGGTAACAGTTCATGATGCCGATGGATTTTGTACGGATAGCATCGGAGGGTACCCCCAAGTGCCAACCAAACAGTAGTGTATGGAATGCCGGTGCGACGTGCGACTGCACGAGCGCTGAGTTCCCCGTGCATAGACGAACCCGCTACAATCTCCATTTCTTCCTGAACTGTCGCAGCAGCATTACGCCTTGTGCTCGGTCGGCCACTACGGGGTCTATCGTCTAAACAACCCCTGGATTGGAACTTCGAAATCATTCTCGCCACAGCTGCATTTGTCAACGGACCTTTACCCGTTCGAGTCCCCTTCCTATGGCGATAGGATCGTAACGCTGAACTAGCACATTCTCCATTCTGATAATACAGGTTCACTAAAAGCTCCTTTTCAGGTAACGTCAACATGCTGAGACTGCTGGCGCATCTGATTCTCTCTCTCATTACAGCTCCTTTTATACACGATTGTCATGCGCAGTCACTGACGTTTTGCTGTCCAGCGCCATCTGTCGGACATTTTGTGAACTTTGTTTTTTTTTGTTCTAATAAAACCCCATTGCATTCCAAGCATGTGTGTCAATTTTTACCTCTCTATCTACATTATTCAGTGGTTTATTAAGTTTTCAAATTTATACTGACTTTTTGATCACCCGGTATATGAATGAGTGCAGGGATCTTCTAGTTATGAATGGAAAATAATGTACACTATGACAAATGAAGTTATTGACTTTGAACACGTCTAGGCGCGCAGTCCGGAACCGCGCGGCTCCTACGGTCGCAGGTTCGAATCCTGCCTTGGGCATGGATGTGTGCGATGTCCTTAAGTTAGTTAGGTTTAAGTAGTTCTAAGTTCTAGGGGACTGATGACCACAGATGTTAAGTCCCATATTGCTCAGACCCATTTGAACCATTTTTGAACTTTGAACACGAAAGTTACCCACTAACATCTTAAAAAGAACCATTAATAATTGGACAAGGGAATACAACTCGAAGTGTAACCTTCGTACAAATGGGTACGGAGGTAAAACGCAATTACGTTAATAATTCGTGGAACAGCCAGTCACTACGTAAGTTGTTAATTATTGCCAAGAGTACAACGCTTTTATAGTGGCAAAGTCCTTTTAAGAAGACTTATCTCGCACATACAATTTATGAGCTTTCAGGTCTACGAAACTTACGCCAGCCGCATAAGAAAAGCAGAAAACAAACAATGAAGCGAAAACAGTCACTGGCAATGCTAATCGAGATCAGCAGTTACAGAGCAGTGTGCAAACGACTACTTGATCGACCGATTTTACATATCAACCTCTGCGACATGTTAGTGGACATTTTCAGAGAAAAACAGCTACATTACAATCGGAAACGTTTTCCTCAGCCACTCATAACAAAAGCGCGTGGTTGTGGTTCTGCCCTTCATCGCAGGGGTGTCAAGACAAGGGGTGTGATGTGAGCAGTGCGGGAGGGGGCCGGGAAGTTGACGATCTTTTATTGTCTGACACGTACAATGTGGTGTTAGGCAGAATTGTGATGAAATTTGGTGCCATTAACCTAGGCGAAAATGACAGCCTTTCAAAAAACTGGCAATTTAATTTGTTTGTGCAGTGTAGCTCCAGAAGTAGTTAACAGGAAGTTCCAGCGCCGTTTAACACCCATATGACTTGAGAGCGCTTGTTGGTCTACTCGTTTAGCACATCTTAGCCGCTCCGAAAGAAGACAGTCAATGCAAACTCATACAGTTGTAAGGGAACGTACTTTCTCGTAGCGAGATTCTAGGAGAAACTTTCTCCATTTCTCTTACCACGGCAGGTTTGAATGTAAACTCGAAGATTCCACCAACTAATTTCGTCATCATTTTCAGGAGCTGAATGTCATAAGTAAATCGTAGGTGGTATGTTACGAGGGGTGTTTTTTTAAAGTAAGTTGTTGTTGTTGTTGTTGTGGTCTTCAGTCCTGAGACTGGTTTGATGCAGCTCTCCATGCTACTCTATCCTGTGCAAGCTTTTTCATCTCCCAGTACCTACTGCAACCTACATCCTTCTGAATCTACTTAGTGTATTCATCTCTTGGTCTCCCTCTACAATTTTTACCCTTCACGCTGCCCTCCAATACTAAATTGGTGATCCCTTGATGCCTCAGAACATGTCCTACCATTTAAGTAAGTACCGTTTTGAAATTAAAAAAAAAAAACGTGCAAACATATCCCAATAATTTTATTTTTACATGAAAGCCTGTACCTTAATCTATTTTTCTACATAATTTCCGTCAATATTGAGGCACTTGTCATAACTTTGTACCAGTTTTTGAATACCCGCATCATAAAAGTCTGCCACCTAACTACTTAACCACTGCATCACCACTGTTTTGACTTCGTCATCGTCTTGGAGACGCTGACCGCCCAGGTGTTTCTTCAAGTGCAAAATGGCTCTGAGCACTATGGGACTTAACTTCTGAGGTCATCAGTCCCCTAGAACTTAGAACTACTTAAACCTAACTAACCTAAGGACATCACACACATCCATGCCCGAGGCAGGATTCGAACCTGCGACCGTATCGGTCGCGCGGTTCCAGACTGTAGCGCCTATAACCGCTCGGCCACTCTGGCCGGCTTCAAGTGCAGGAACAGATGGTAGTCACTGGGCACAAGATCGGGGCTGTACGGAGGATGATCTAGAGTTTCCCATCCAAAAGATGTGATGAGATCTTTGGTCTGATTCGCCACATACGGACGGGTATTGCCTTGCAGCAAAACGATGCCCTTGCACAACTTCCATGGACTGTTGCTTTGATTCTGGTGTGACGTAGGCCACCTATGTTTCATCGCCCCTAACAATTTGGCTTAAGAAATCATCAACGTCGTTGTGGTTTCGCTCAAGGAAAGTCAATGCACTGTCTAAACGTTTGGTTTTGTGCACATCCGTCAACATTTTCGGCACCCAACGTGCGCACAATGCAATACAAAACACTACGAGAAATATTAGGAAAGTCATCCCGCAAGGAGGAAATCGTAAATTGTCTGTTTTCTCTCACCTTATTGTCCACTTCCTTCATCAAACTTTCATTAACGACCGAAGACGCCCTCTCCGTTGTTCATCATGCACATTTGTGCGGCTATCTTTAAATGCTCTCACCCACTTTCAAATCATTCCATCACTCATAATGTTTTCTCCGTAAACTGCAGAGATCTCACGATGTATATCGATCGCTTTTCGGCCTTTAGCACTAAGAAATCTTATAACAGCACGTACTTCACAGTCGACGGGACTCACGATTATCGGAGGCATCTGAAACACTCAGTACACAACGTAAACAAGGAAACATCAGATTGTAATGACGTCAGTGCGTAGATTAAGGTACAGGATTTCATGTAAAAAGGAAATTATTGAGACATCTTAGCATGTCTTTTTTTTAATTTCAAAACGGTACTTACTTAAAAAACACACCTCGTATAATCTAATAGTCGGCAAACATACTGGGGGGGGGGGGGGGGGGGGGAATCCTAACGATGAGGACTTAGAAAATCTTCGTAAGCTCGACTTTTCATTCAAACCTGGAGCCATTAGAAAACGTTATCCGACGAAGCAATCCCCCTAATATTTTGTAAAAAAAATTGTATTAACACACACATCCACAGAACGAACCAAGAAATCCGAGAAAAGATTTTGAGCACCGTTAAAAACAGGTAATCCCTTTAAAACAACATGCCATTTTTGTTTCAGTATTTCGACAGACAAAATAATTTCAAACAGAAACCATTTTTTTGTGTTCTATAGACCTGTGGAGTAGCGTGTGTCGATTTCTCGGATTGTTAATGAGACCATGTTTGACGTAGAACACAAGCCTGCTTGCCGTCGAGTGGACGTGGGCAGGTTGCCGCAACCCGTGGCTCAGATGCTACAAATGGCTCTGAGCACTATTGGACTTAACTTCTGCGGTCATCAGTCCCCTAGAACTTAGAACTACTTAAACCTAACTAACCCAAGGACATCACACACATCCATGCCCGAGGCAGGATTCAAACCTGCGACCGTAGCGGTCGCGCCGTTCCAGACTGTAGCGCCTAGAACCGCTCGGCCACTCCGCCGGCGACCCGTGGCCAGTTCGGAAAAGACCGCGAACCAGTCGTTGCACCACTTCGCTTTCCAGACTGCTGTGTCGCTAGCATCTTCTCACAGAGCGAACAGTACAAAGTAATGACTCGCCTACTGAGATACTGGGTATGTTGATGCTAAAAGTACTCTTTTTTCCTGATGAAGCATTTCAATAATCGGGATACGAGAACTCCTTTAACAATCGACGTTACAGTTCTGGAAAATATCAGTAGTTACAGCAAGAGCCTCTGCATCGTGCATGGTGCGGTTAATCGCCTACGAAGCAACCATCATAACTTGTCATAGGTGTGTGCAACCTTACTCAGATAATTGCCAGCTAACGAAAGGACGTAAAGTTATTTGTTCTACATCTGCAAGCAGGAAGCGTAACATGCCTCTGGTACTGCATGGTTTTCCCCTTCCCTCCTCCTAAAACGAATGGTGCGTGGGAAGAACGACTGTCTGTAACCTTCGGTATGAACTCTAGTTTCTCAGATTTTTACAGTCGTGCTCACTTTGCGAGACATACGTAGAAGTAAATAATATGTTATTCGACTCTTCTTTGTACGTAAGCTCGCATAATTTCAATAGTAACACTCTCCGTGATACACGACGCCTCTCCTGTAACCTCTGCCGTTAGAGGCATATTGATCATCTCCGTAACGCTAAGTGATCCCGCATCGAAACGTGTCGCTCTTCGTTGGACATTCTCTTTACTCTTACGGTAATCGTACTTGAGAAGCGTCACCGACTGATGAACAGTACTAAATAATCGGCCGATAAATTGTTTTATAAGTCAGCTTTTTCGTGAATGCGTGGCATTTCCCAAAGATTCTTCCCTGAGAATCTCAGTCTCCCATCTGCTTTTCCTGTAATAGACTAAGACAAATAAACCCAACACACCAAGCACGAATTATCCAAATGAGACCGAAATCGAAAGACGTGATGTATATGAACAAACAAATGATTACAATTTCACAAAAAATGGATGATTTATTCAAAAGAAAGAGCGCCACAAACTGAGCAAGTCAGCAATGCGTTGGACCATCTTTGGCCATTATGCAAGCAGTTTGTCAGCTTGGCATTAGCTGACGGGGTTTTTGGATATCCTCCTGAGGGATACCTTGCCAAATTCTGTACAACGGGCCAGTTAGATCGTCAAAATCATGAACTGGTTGGAAGGCCCTGTCCATAATGCTTCAAACGTTCTCAGTTGGGAAGAGATCAGGTGACAGTGTTGGCCAAGGTAGGGTTTGGCAAGCACGAAGACAAGTGTTAGAAACTTTCGCCCTGTGTACGCCTACATCTACATCCATACTCCGAAAGCCACCTGACGGTGTGTGGCGGAGGGTACCTTGAGTACCTCTATCGGTTCTCGCTTCTATTCCAGTCTCGTATTGTTCGTGGAAAGAAAGATTGTCGGTATGCCTCTGTGTGAGCTCTAATCTCTCTGATTTTATCCTCATGGTCTCTTCGTGAGATATACGTAGGAGGGAGCAATATACTGCTTGACTCCTCGGTGAAGGTATGTTCTCGAAACTTCAACAAAAGTCCGTACCGAGCTACTGAGCGTCTCTCCTGCGAAGTCTTCCACTGGAGTTGATCTATCATCCCCGTAACGCTTTCGCGATTACCAAATGATCCTGTAACGGAGCGCGCCGCTCTCCATTGGATCTTCTCTACCTCCTCAATCAACCCTATCTGGTACGCATCCCAAACTGTTGAGCAGTATTCAAGCAGTGGGCGAACAAGTGTACTGTAACCTACTTCCTTTGTTTTCGGATTGCATTTCCTTAGGGCTCTTCCAATGAATCTCAGTCTGGCATCTGCTTTACCGACGATCAACTTAATATGATCATTCCATTTTAAATCACTCCCAATGCCTACTCCCAGATAATTTATGGAATTAACTGCAACCAGTTGCTGACCTATTTTGTAGCTAAGTGATAAAGGATCTTTCTTTCTATGTATTCGCAGCACATTATACTTGTCTATATTGAGATTCAATTGCCATTCCCTGCTCCATGCGTCAATTCGTTGCAGATCCTCCTGCATTTCAGTAAAATTTTCCATTGTTGCAGCCTCTCGATATACCGCAGCATCATCCGCAAAAAGCCTCAGTGAACTTCCGATGTTATCCACAAGATCATTTATACATAATGCGAATAGCAACGGTCCTACGACACTCCCCTGCGGCACACCTTAAATCACTCTTACTTCGGAAGACTTCTCTCCATTGAGAATGGCATGCTGCGTCCTGTTGTCTAGGAACTCTGCAATCCAATTACACAATTGGTCTGATAGTCTATACGCTCTTACTTTGTTCATTAGACGACTGTGGTGAACTGTATCGAACGCCTTGCGGAAGTCAGGAAACACGGCATCTACTTGGGAACCCGTGTCTATGGTCCTCTGAGTCTCGTGGACGAATAGCGCGAGCTGGGTTTCACACGATCCACTCTTTCGAAACCCATGCTGATTCCTACAGAGTAGATTTCTAGTCTCCAGAAAAATCATTGTAATCGAACGTAATACGTGTTCCAAAATTGTACCACTGATCGACGTTAGAGATATAGGTCTATAGTTCTGTACATCTGTTCGACGTCCTTTCTTAAAAACGGGGATGAGCTGTGCCCTTTTCCAATCCTTTGGAATGCTCCGCTCTTTCTTGCTTTATCTTGCTGAAATGTAAGCCCAGGGTGACTTGCCCTGAAGGGCAACAAGACGGATCGTAGAATATTGTATACGTCCTGCTGTACTGTAATAGTGCCGAAAATTATAATAATGGGGTCCTGCTGTGAAATGAAACTCCTTGTTGCTGGGCCATATGGCGGGCGACAGTTGGGATGGTCTCCCAAAGCTGTCCAGGGCGTCTTCAGAGATGCCTTCCTGGTCATCGGAGCTTATTTGGAAGCGGGACTCATCACTGAAGATAATTCTACTTCATTCAACGAGATTCCAGGCCCTGATGACCAACGAAGATATTTCTGGAGACACTCCAGATAGTGGTGGGATGAATAAATTATTATCAGGCTGTTCTTTATTGTAATGGCCTTGCCGCAGTGGATGCACCAGTTCCCGTTAGATCACCGAAGTTAAGCGCTGTCGGGTGTGGCCGGCACTTGGATGGATGATCATCCGGGCCGCCATGCGCTGTTGCAATTTTTCGGAGTGCACTCAGCCTCGTGATCCAAATTGAGGAGCTAGTCGACGGAATACTAGCGGATCCGGTCAAAGAATACCATCGTAACCACTGAAAGAGCGGTGTGCTGACCACACGCCCCTCCTATCCGCATCCTTATCTGAGGATGACACGGCGGTCGGATGGTCCACATGGGCCACTTCTGGCCAAAAGGTGGAGTGCTTTTTTTTGTTCTTTATTGTACTTCTTGTTATTGGACCGTTCACTGTTTCTATTTTGCTTTTTCTTTCACATATCAGTAAACATTCTTCCTGTTTCCATGCTTGATCTGTGTTCAGTTCCTGGCAGTCTATCCACTGGGCCATCTTACCACTCAATCTGATGGAGGTGCGATAGGGAGCTTCCCTTGTAAGTAGTTTGTGCACGTAATATGTAAGTGTGGGACCAGACGAAAACACACTCGTCGGTACAATGGTGGGTTCTTTGGTAAGCCCCAGAAAGGGACCGAGTACACACTGTAACACACAAAAAAATTTGTTCACTTTGTTACAAAACAGATAAGAAGAATTACTCAATTTTGTACAGCACATTTCTACAGGAATTTCATGACGTGTTACAACTAACTGTCTCTCAACATTAACCTAGTACATGATACAACAAAACACAAGTCTCTCACTGAGAGTACATTGGACAATAACTTTCACGTAGTGTTGTGTCTAATACATTGATCACACAGCTGGCCTACTAGAAAACGATATCACCTGACTCGATGATCGCGGATTAGGCTGAGTGTGCTCAGCCATTAGTAGAAGATGCGTTGTAGCCGCGTAGCGAAACTTTTGTGAGCGTGGCTACGCCTTTGTCGCTCATTGGTCGATGCGGCTAGCAGCAACTATCTTTTCTTGTTTTTTGTATGTTCATCCTTTTGACAGAAGGAATCTTTTCTTGTGGTTGAGTTGCAAGGTATTAACCTTGCCTTGGTACCTCGCTCTCCGGACGACACCGCAGTAAGATCGTGTGAGACTTGATGGATTATATTGTGAAGTATCTACATTAGCATATACACTAACACAAAAGTAACTTGCACCACGAAGGAATAACCAAATGAGACGGAAATCAGTAGATGTGTTGTACGTGTACAGGCAAACAAACGATTCCAATTTCACAAAAACTGGATGATTTGTTCTTTAGTTATAAAACTGCTACGGAAGCAAAGGGAACTTCACAACAAACATAAACATAGCCAAAGCCTTGTAGACAAACAAAAATTACACGAAGTGAAATGTAGTGTGAGGAGGGCTATGCGAGAGGCGTTCAATGAATTCGAAAGTAAAGTTCTATGAACTGACTTGGCAGAAAATCCTAAGAAATTTTGGTCTTATGTCAAAGCGGTAGGTGGATCAAAACAAAATGTCCAGACACTCTGTGACCAGAATGGTACTGAAACAGAGGATGACAGACTAAAGGCCGAAATACTAAATGTATTTTTCCAAAGCTGTTTCACAGAAGAAGACTGCACTATAGTTCCTTCTCCAGATTGTCGCACAGATGACAAAATTGTAGATATCGAAATAGATGACAGAGGGATAGGAGAAAAATTAAAATAGCTCAAAAAAGGAAAGGCCGCTGGTCCTGATAGGATACCAGTTCGATTTTACACAGAGTACGCGAAGGAACTTGCCCCCCTTCTTGCAGCGGTGTACCGTAGGTCTCTAGAAGAGCGTAGCGTTCCAAAGGACTGGAAAAGGGCACAGGTCATCCCCGTTTTCAAGAAGGGACGTCCAACAGATGTGCATAACTATAGACATATATCCCTAACGTCAATCAGTTGTAGAATTTTGGAACATGTATTATGTTAGAGTATAGTGACTTTTCTGGAGACTAGAAATCTACTCTGTAGGAATCAGCATGGGTTTCGAAAAAGACGATCGTCTGAAACCCAGCTCGCAATATTAGTCCACGAAACTCAGAGGGCCGTAGATACGGGTTCCAAGGTAGATGTCGTGCTTCTTGACTTCCGCAAGGCGTTTGATACAGTTCCCCACAATCGTTTAATGAACAAAGTAAGAGCATATGGACTATCAGACCATTTGTGTGATTGGATTGAAGAATTCCTCGAAAGCAGAACGCAGCATGTCATTCTCAATGGAGAGAAGTCTTCCGAAGTAAGAGTGATTTAAGGTGTGTCGCAGGAGAGTGTCGCAGGACCGTGGCTATTCACAATATGTATAAATGACCTTGTGGATAACATCGGAAGTTCATTAAGGCTTTTTGCAGATGCTGCTGTAGGATATGGAGAGGTTGTAACAATGGAAAATTGTACCGAAATACAGGAGGATCTGCAACGAATTGACACATGGTGCAGGGAATGGCAATTGAATCTCAATGTAGACAAGTGTAATGTGCTGCGAATACACAGAAAGAAAGAGCCTTTATCATTTACCTACAATACAGCAGGTCGGCAACTGGAAGCAGTTAATTCCATAAATTATCTGGGAGTAAGCATTAGGAGTGATTTAAAATGGAATGACCATAAAAAATTAATCGTCAGTAAAGCAGATGCCAGACAGATTCATTGGAAGAATCCTAAGGAAATGCAGTCCATAAACAAAGGAAGTAGGTTACAGTACACTTGTTCGCCCACTGCTTGAATACTGCTCACCGATGTGGGATCTGTACCAGATAGGGTTGATAGAAGAGAGAGAGAAGATCCAACGGAGAACAGCGCGCTTCGTTACAGGATCATTTAGTAATCGCGAAAGCGTTACGGAGATGATAGATAAACTCCAGTGGAAGAGTCTGCAAGAGAGACGCTCAGTAGCTCGGTACGGGCTTTTGTTGATGTTTCGAGAACATACCTTCACCGAGGAGTCAAGTAGTATATTGCTCCCTCCTACGTATATCTCGCGAAGAGACCATGAGGATAAAATCAGATAGATTAGAGCCCACACAGAGGCATACCGACAATCTTTCTTTTCACGAACAATACGAGACTGGAATTGGAGGGAGAACCGATAGAGGTACTCAAAGTACCCTCCGCCACGCACCGTCGGGTGACTTGCGGAGTGTGGATGTGGATGTGGAAAAAAATGATGAATCCCACTTCGAACTGAGCCCCGCTGAACAGTGAAGACGAGTCCGGAGACGCCCCGGATAGTGGTGGGGTACCAACGTGACTGTCGTGTGACCCAACACGGTCATGGTCTGGGGTGCCATTGCATTTCATAGCGGTACTCCTTCGGTTGTCATGCGAGGCACCCTTACAACACAGGGGTACCTCGACGATACTCTACGTCCCGTTTTGTTGCCCTTCGTGGTAAGCCATCCCTTGCTTACATATCTGCAAGATAATGCCAGCCCGCACACGGCGAGAATTTCAACTGCTCGTCTTCGTGCTTGCCAAACCCTACCTTGGCCAGCAACGTCGCCTGATCTCTCCGGAACGTAGAACGTTTGGAACATTATGGGCAGGACCCTCCGACCAGTTGGGGATTTTGACGATCTAACTCACCAATTGGACATAATTTTGCATGATATCCCTCAGGACATCTAACAACTCTATCAGTCAATGTCAAGCCAAGCAACTGTTTGCATCATGGCCAGAGGCGGAGAAATGCATTATTCACTTGCTAAATTAGTGACTTTTTCTCTCGAATTAATCTTCCAATTTTTTTCTGAAATTGTATCATTTTTCTGTACATTTGTAAGGATGGGGGTTCGTTTTTGCTTATTCTTGAATTGAGAACAATCGTGTGAGGTGAAATTACTAGTTTAATGTCGCAATATTTCTCATCACATTACAGTTTTCAACATAGTTTTCAACTCGCCAACATAAAAGCAGCGCAATGGATAACGCATCTTGCCAACATCAAAAAGTAAAATAAGTGTATACACACCAATGTTAAATATTAACTCTCTGAAAGAACATTAATCTTAAGCACACTATTATGAAAGTTTAATTGGAACTTTCTTTACATTAATCCCAAGCACAATAATATGAAGGTTTAATTCGACGTTTCTTTACAAAATTGCTCCTACACATACGTTATGATGTTGGTCAGTACTACGAAAATAGTCCGATTCCGGTTCAAAGTTCGGTACAAGTCTAAGGTGGAGGGTTAGTCAAGTGACAAAGTTGAGCACAAGATTACCCAAGGCCGCTCAAGTTTACAGTGGATGCAAGCTGGTGAACCAACAAAGTTTACGCCTCTGCACGCGGTATTTACCTTAAGCTGCGACGTGCTGCTGTCTGCAAGGCCGCTCTCTCCCACTGAAATTCCTACAAAACTAATCTGGCCTGCCGGCCGGTGTGGCCGTGCGGTTCTAAGCGCGTCAGTTTGAACTGCGTGACCGCTACGGTCGCAGGTTCGAATCCTGCCTCGGGCATGGATGTGTGTGATGTCCTTAGGTTAGTTAGGTTTAAGTAGTTCTAAGTTCTAGGGGACTGATGACCTCAGTAGTTAAGTCCCATAGTGCTCAGAGCCATTTGAACCATTTTTAATCTGGCCTCTGCTGAACTTTCCAGCAGAAACTTTCCTTACGTTACTCGTTATACGAAAAAACATCTACTTAGCCCTAGTCTTATTATGTGGCGATATACACGCGCATGGTTGGAGCAGCGCGCATATTGTAGTGCCCTCTCATTTCTCACAAGAACAATTAACTAATTTGGCTGGTTCGTTTATCCACAGTTGGAGCTAAACGTTGCTACAGCTAATTTTAGCTGGAGTGCAGCAGCTGTGAACGCAGAGTCCACCCCAATTTTTTCTCTACATTGTACGGAGCGTTAAGCGCTCGCTCCGTTCTGCACTTGATGCCAATTCCGAGAAGAGTCCTCTCCACAAATTTTCTCTCTTGTCCTACTCGTGACAGAACTGCCTCCCTAAGCTTTGGTTCCTTTTTCACGTCACGGCTTTTTTCGACCAATAGGAGCATTCCTCTTATTTTGTAGAAACATCCTCTACCAATCGCAATGTCCCTTCTATCAAACTGCGTCGAAAATTCAGTAGTTTTCTCCTTCCTAGTGAGTTTCCGCCAATCGGACGTATTGTGCCCGTTCTAGATGCCTAAAGTACATTGACTTTTCTGTGTGTCGCACTCGCTGGACGAAAATGTGTCACTTGCTTTGTTCATATCCCATTGGAATTTTGAAACGTAATTTTCTAAAGCTTCTTCTCTGCCGTTGTACCGATGCCCTCGCTACAGGTGGCCCTCCAGCTTGAATCATCTGGCTCGGGGTCGCTGTCCTCTTGCCTGCCACCCCTTTAAGTGGTTGCCGGCGTAACTCCCGCAGCACAGTTTCGCTACGCCATTGTGGAGCTGGCTGTTCAAAACTAAAAGCGACTCGACTCGCGTTCCCTGTTCTACCTTCTGCTCAAAGACATGGATTGTATAGGAATAGTGTGTTAATTGCTGTCGATTGACTGTCATCCCTTTTTGCATCACATATTGATAGGCAAATGTTCTCATAACTGTCGATTTACGTTAGGTGTCATCTTCACCTTCTCATTGCGATTTGTAAAGGTCTCATGTGAGATGCAAATCTGACCATTTATTCTGTCACCTTACACATGCCATCTCGCTTCAGTCTGGAACCGCAAGACCGCTACGGTCGCAGGTTCGAATCCTGCCTCGGGCATGGATGTTTGTGATGTCCTTAGGTTAGTTAGGTTTAACTAGTTCTAAGTTCTAGGGGACTAATGACCTCAGCAGTTGAGTCCCATAGTGCTCAGAACCATTTGAACCATTTTTGAACACATGCCATCTACTGATTTGCGTGCCATTCGGATAATTCCGTCGTGGTGCTTTTTTTGTGGTGGGGTGTGCATAAGAAGGTGAAGTGATTAATGTATCAGGTAAGCTACATGTATACTGCTGGCCATTATAAGTGTAACACAACGAAAATGTAATCATATTTTAGTGCACCCACACAAAATACGTAGGAGTAATGCCATTTATGATCTCTGTATAAGAAATGGTTATGCAGCGGAGTTCTCATTCAGATATAGCAGCTGCTGTTTGTGAGAAGATCGTGTTGTGACGTATGTCAGAAGGAGAAATGTCTGAAGACTCATATCGGACTTGGACAGTCAAATGGCTCTGAGCACTATGGGACTTAACATCTATGGCCATCAGTCCCCTAGAACTTAGAACTACTTAAACCTAACTAACCTAAGGACATCACACAACACCCAGCCATCACGAGGCAGAGAAAATCCCTGACCCCGCCGGGAATCGAACCCGGGAATCCGGGCGTGGGAAGCGAGAACGCTACCGCACGACCACGAGATGCGGGCGGACTTGGACAGTCCAACATCGCGACTACACAACCGCGACGCCATGATTCTTGCGCTTGGACCGTCGAGTGTTTCTATTTTACTTCTTTTTTCCAGGTTCAACACATCTTCTTCTTGTTTTCATGCTTGATCTGCATTCTGTTTTTGACAGACTACCCAATGGGCCATTTTACCACTAAGTCTGACAGGGGAGTTTCCCTTGTGAGTAAGGTGGGTAGGCAACCTGCAGTGTAGGACAAGGGGCAACTGTAACGTAGGGGCTATCACCAAGTGCACAATAGCAGAAAATTCAAATATTTGTGGAACAGGGTCGTCTGGTCTCTGTATGCAAACAAACTGGCCACTTGACTGAGCGTCCTTATGTAAATAAAGCAGCGTAATTTATGACCTTAATGTAAACAAATTGCTCGCCTCTGATCTAATATTAGATTTAATAGAACGATGACAGTAGTGGAGGCAGCCAGAAACATATGCGCCATATATGGTGACAATGCCACTAGACAGAGCACGCAAGAAAATGATTTCTCGTTTCAAAGAGGATTGTCTTACTTTTGAATACATTATGGCAGTGACAGTGATCAATGTGTTACAAATATTTACTATCAAAAACAGTCTTCATCACAATTCATTTATTACGGTGACTAGTTTCGACCGTCCGCAGCTCGTGGTCGTGCGGTAGCGTTCTCGCTTCCCGCGCCCGGGTTCCCGGGTTCGATTCCCGGCGGGGTCAGGGATTTTCTCTGCCTCGTGATGACTGGGTGTTGTGTGATGTCCTTAGGTTAGTTAGGTTTAAGTAGTTCTAAGTTCTAGGGGACTGATGACCATAGATGTTAAGTCCCATAGTGCTCAGAGCCATTTGAACCAGTTTCGACCGCTACTGTGGTCATCTTCAGACCTACCAGTCGTATACAAAGCTTTAATTAGAGGGATAAATACATTAAAGAAAATACATAAAGTTATAAAGCTATAAAACGATGAATTACCAATGAGTAAGAACCTCCTTCTGCTGGAGAATCACTACTGGAGAAACCAGTGCACGTCTTACTATATATAATGGAGGCTCCGCCCACTTCTGATGGAATAATGTCATTACTAATCAATGGGTTATAGGTCGAATAACAATGTGAACTTTCTTAGTTAAAAGAACATTGTCAAGAAATAAAAATAAACACACACTAAACTTAGCTTATTTAACAGCTATTGTCAATTAAGAAAAAAAAGTTCGAACTTCATAGACAATATTTCATAAATATGCACAACTACTGTGCCCTCTCGTATTTCCTTTTCCTTCTCTTAGTATTGATCTGTAAGAATTATTATGTAATCTATGTAAGTGAAAGTCTCTTATTACACCAGTAAATCGTATCTGTGCAGCATGTTCCATACATGTCAGCTAAAGATTACTGCAGCCTACTCATTGAAAATCGTTTCAATAAAGATATGTTGCTGCTCAATAGTACATTGTCTGACGTGACAGTCTTTGCCATTCCACTTTCGCCACAACTTCGTTACAAAGAAGCCTGCTGCCACATCTTTGGACAGGCGTTTATCCTCATCATGGAAACCACTAGCTTGCCTATCGACTTTACAACAACTTTAGTGGAAAGAAGCCTGCTGCCTCATCTTTGGAACGGCGTCCAACTTCACCATGGCAACCAGTGGTGCCAAATGGTTCAAAAGGGTTCAAATGGCTCTGAGCTCTATGGGACTCAACTGCTGTGGTCATAAGTCCCCTAGAACTTAGAACTACTTAAACCTAACTAACCTAAGGACAGCACACAACACCCAGCCATCACGAGGCAGAGAAAATCCCTGACCCCGCCGGGAATCGAACCCGGGAACCCGGGCGTGGGAAGCGAGAACGCTACCGCACGACCATGAGATGCGGGCCCAAATGGTTCACTAACAGGCCTTGAGAGGGCAACGCATGTACTGTCAAAACGAAGTTCGTTTATCCTACATGTTTAAATATTTTTAACGCTTCTTAATTGACAATAGCTGTTAAATAAGCTAAGTTTAGTGTGTGTTTATTTTTATTTCTTGACAATGTTCTTTTAACTAAGAAATTTTACATTGTTATTCGACCTATAACCCATTGGTTAGTAATGACATTATTGCATCAGAAGTGGGCGGAGCCTCCATTACATATAGTAAGACGTGCACCGGTTTTTCCAGTAGTGATTCTCCAGCACAAGGAGGTTCTTTCTGGTAATTCATCGTTTTATAGCTTTATAACTTTAAGTATTTTCCTTAATGTATAATTAAAGCTTTGTATACGACTTGTAGGTCTGAATATGACCACAGTAGTGGTCGAAACCGGTCACCGTAATAAATAAATTGTGATAAAGACTGTTTCTGATAGAAAATAAAGGATTGTTTTAACATCAGTGACTCTCCACGTTCAGGAAGACCTTCGTTTATACGCATCAGTCCCTAATGATCCACATCAATGTACTCGAGAACTGGCAAATGTGATGAACTGAGATCATTTCACCAGTGTATGAATTTGCTTGCAATGGGGAAGGTTCAAAAATCGGGTGTATTGGTACCGCGTGCCTAAGGCAAAATCGCAAAATGCAGCGAGTGTTGATATGAGCATTTCTGCTTTGCTCGCCATCATTTGGCTCGTGAACACCGATCGTTCCTATCTTGCATCGTTACTGGGGAGGAGACATGGTGTCTTTATGCTAAACTAAGGAAAAGAAAGCAATGGCTGAACACAAACAATGCAGAAATTTTCCTTACAAAGACCTACGTGCATCCACAACAGGTAATGTTATGTATCTAGTGGAACAACGACAGTGTGGTGTATTATGAATTACTTGCGCGGGGTGTAACCATCACCGCTGACATTTAATGTCAACAACTGAGACATGATGCAGGCACACTCAAAGGACAACGACCAAGAAGACTGAGTAAAGTGATGCTACCCCACGATAATGCCCGTCCGGCATTCTGCTAGGCTGGCAAATTGTAGAATTTAGGTTCGGAACATTTAAATGCAAACATCATGGTGGCAATATTAGTGAAGTTCGTGTTACGCATGCAGGATTTGGAATGAGGACTGTATCTTTGAGCTACCTTTTGAAGTCACAGCAGATAAATTCAGTGATAGCTCCTTATGGAAAAATAATAAGTAATTTTGCCGCAAAGTAGACTCCCACTCACAAGTTCCCCGCCTTGAATGGAACTAGGCACTTGCGAGAAATTTTGCGCAAGCACATATCCTCATACGTGGATCTCATGTCTGCGGTTATCATGCTATTGTACACTACTGGCCATTAAAATTGCTACACCAAGAAGAAATGAAGATGATAAAGGGGTATTCATTGGACAAATATATTATACTAGAACTGACATGTGATCACATTTTCACGCAATTTGGGTGCATCGATCCTGAGAAATCAGTACCCAGACCAACCACCTCTGGCCGTAATAACGGCCTTGATACGCCTGGGCATTGAGTCAAACAGAGCTTGGATGGCATGTACAGGTACAACTGCCCATGCAGCTTCAACACGATACCACAGTTCATCAAGAGTAGTGACTGGCATATTGCGATGAGCCAGTTGCTCAGCCACCATTGACCAGACGTTTTCAATTGGTGAGAGATCTGGAGGATGTGCTGGCCAGGGCAGCAGTCGAACATTTCCTGTATCCAGAAAGGCTCGTACGTGACCTGCAAAATGCGGTCGTGCATTATCCTGCTGAAATGTAGGGTTTCGCAGGGATCGAATGAAGGGTAGAGCCACGGTTCGTAACACATCTGAAATGTAACGTCCACTGTTCAAAGTGTCGTCAATGCAAACAAGAGTTGACCGAGACGTGTAACCAATGGCACCCCATATCATCACGACGGGTGATACGCCAGTATGGCGATGACGAATACACGCTTCCAATGTGCGTTCACCGCGATGTCACCAAACACGGATGCGACCATCATGATGCTGTAAACAGAACCTGGATTCATCCGAAAAAATGACGTTTTGCCATTCGTGCACCCAGGTTCGTCGTTGAGTACACCATCGCAGGCGCTCCTGTCTGTGATCCAGCGTCAAGGGTAACCGCAGCCACGGTCTCCGAGCTGATAGTCCAAGCTGCTGCAAACGTCGTCGAACTGTTGGTGCAGATGGTTGTTGTCTTGCAAACGTCCCCATATGTTGACTCAGGGATCGAGAAGTGGCTGCACGATCCGTTACAGCCATACGGATAAGATGCTTGTCATCTCGACTGGTAGTAATACAAGGCCGTTGGGATCCAGCACGGCGTTCCGTATTACCCTCCAGAACCCATCGATTCCATATTCTGCTAACAGTCATTGGACCTCATCCAACGCGAGCAGCAATGTCGCGATACGATAGACGGCAATCGCGATAGGCTACAATCCGACCTTTATCAAAGTCGGAAACATGATGGTACGCATTCTCCTCCTTACACGAGGCGTCGAAACAACGTTTCACCAGGCAACGCCGGTGAACTGCTGTTTGTGCATGAGAAATCGGTTGGAAACTTTCCTCATGACAGCACGTTGTAGGTGTCGCCACTGGGGCCAACCTTGTGTGAATTCTCTGAAAAGCTAATCATTTGCATATCACAGCATCTTCTACCTGTCGGTTAAATTTCGCGTCTGTAGCACGTCATCTTCGTGGTGTAGCAATTTTAACGGCCAGTAGTGTAATATTTGATGAGCAGGCAAGAACCCGTGCGTCGTGAAGCGGTACGGGCCACATCCGCTTGTGATGTATACAACGCCGACAGGGTCACTTACCGACTGGCGAAGCTGAGAGATCCCCTACCACGTCACGCTGGCTTTAACTGATGCAGCGGCAGCCATCGGACAATCATACGCCTGACGCTCCTGAAGTCACCCAGCGCGACACTTCTCGCGACAGTGAATTGATAATGGACGATAGCGACTCGACCGTGACAGCACAACCGAAGCGCCAAGAACAAGAACCCAACCAGATGGAACAAATCCTAGCACTAATAACATTTCTGCAGACGGAGCTGACTCCAGAAAATAACAAGGAAATCGAGTCTCCACTTGCCAGCGAAGAGGACTGTGCGCAAGAAACAAATGTGGCAAAAGAAAATGCTGAAACCTCCCCAAGAGTCTGTCTTTCGAGCAAGCATAAATGGAGGACACTGGCTCACAAGGGCGCTGAACAACTGGCACAGCCTTTGCGAGAAAAGGAAAGCAGATCAGCAACAAACTACATAAGGAACCTCTTAGAAATCCGGTATTGAGTAAACATGCTTCTGACTCAATGCAAGCCAAGTCAAGTACTCCGTATCCCATATCATCCCACCACTTGTCACACGAAAGACTGCAGCTGACAGTCAATTGCGGCATGTAGAAGGTACTGCCCGAGACTATACATACAGAAAACTATAGATCAAAAGTTGGCCAATACAAAAATAGGGCTAGCGAGTTGGACGAAATGAAGCAAGATGAAGAAATGACTGATATTGCAGGAACGCGGTAGATCGCTGCCCAACAAGAAGACCAATCGAACAATATCGATACGACTTCACTGGAACAGACGTGTGAAAATGGATGTGTTTCCGACAGTACTTCTTGTGATGAATATTGACATCGATAATGAATAAGATAATATGAACGCAGCACAGGCCTACCAAATCGCCTCTTTGGATTTACAACATCTGCAAGACTTCTTATATGCAGCTGGCGTTGACATACTACTGTTACAGAAAGTAACAGATATTATACTGGAGAAGATGCGTGGGGACAACGCTATAACCATCCCTGTTAACGTCACAGATCTGGGAATAGCTATTCTGACGAAAGACAGCATCTATGTCACAAAAAATACAAAAATTTGCAAATATTAGAGACACTGCAGCGACTGTTAATAATTCCCGCGTCATCAATGTTTACGAAGTGCCTGCAAACAATAACAGGAGCGCTAGAGCGGAATTTTTTTAAAATGAAATTTTTCCTCTATTCGGTAACCATCAAGGTTACATAATCCTAGCCGGTGACTTTCATTCTGTACTCAGCCCAAAAGACCAGATACCGAATTTCAACAGGAACGATTAGTCCACCAATTAAAGTTAACCGGCACGTGGGAACATAACCACGGCACAGAGCCCGGTTTCACATATTTTAACAGCCACTTAGTAAGCAGACTGGACTGGATCTACGTATAGTCCAACTTAAAGAACCGTCTACTCCAGTCTGCGGCCTGGCCACTAACTTTTCTGATCACGCTGCGTTCACCACCACAATAAATTCAAAAAAACAAGAGACTTACCTAGCGAGGGGCATATAGAAACTCAGCATCACACATCTACAAGATGAGGAATGTCACGTGACTTTTACTAAAATATGGGAAGAATGCGAAACAGATTCCTGCTATATAATTGTGCCATAGTTTGGTGGCTGCAGTGTACCAAGCCTAAAATAAGAAGAATGCTAATCGACTACTCACGACAGAAGAGCTTCTGCCGTAGAGACCCGTAAACGCTGGACTTACTAGTAATGGAGAACTATACACGGATTCAGAAAATCAAAACAAAACTTTTAGTACTCAAGCGGCGACAGTCAGATATATTTAAATCAGAAAGAGGATACAAAACTTTGTAGAAGGGGAAGAAAAGCAATGTACCATTTGATGAATGAGGATAAGAGATGATGATTATGAGGCCCCATACTCCAAGGAGCGTAGGGGACAATGTGGTACACCTGCTCTGCCGTACTACGCAAGGTCCTAGCGGAGGTGGTTTGCCCACCGTAATGGGAATGAATGAATGATGATGAAGACGATACAACAACACCCACGAACTGCGGACGGGATAAGAGAGAAAATAGAAAAGTATTGACAGAAGTTAACTAATGGAAGCAGTCTCACAAAAGAGAGTGAAATTAAAGACGAGGTTTACAACATGTCTCAGATATAATGCCCAACAAACCTATGTGTCCAGGCCCCCCCCCCCCCTCCTGGTATGGCTACAGTCCATTATTGTGGTAGGTTATTGTATTTCCGTGCCTATTTCCTATTTCCTTGCAATCATTGTAGATAACAGGAAGACACATTTTTCCTTCTTTGGCATTCAGGATACCAAGCTGCAATCGTCCTGGAATCCAAATAGCGATGGCCCCTTTCTCGTGATTTCAGATTCAGGGAGTCTGAGCGGATTTCATTTTTATTCTTTTTCATTGTACCAAGAAACTGCGCCCATGTGTGGGTTGTCACTTTTCAGTGACAACCTAAAATGGACTGACCCAGTCGCTTGACTATGTCGAACGGTTTGTTCGACGTAAAGTAAGGACCTGGCCTCTGTTTGCCGCAGTACATCTCAAAGCTGTTCACATAAAATGTTCTACCGTCGCATATGTCATAAAATTTCAGGCCCTACTTTGCCGGGTTGGCTGGCATGTATTGGAAGAAACTCGAAAGGGAAGCAGCATTTCATCAATGGTCACAAATTCTGATAGGGAGTAATTGTTCTTACAGTTACTTGCAAAGTCCCTGTATCCCCCACTAATGGCTGACAATTTATCGTACTTTTCTTGTATTCCCCTGGTCACCCTCTCATCAGACCTGATGCTTGTCAGTAGTAACATAAATCTGTTATAGGAAAACGCAGCTCGGCAAGCCATCATAAAATGGTTCAAATGGCTCTGAGCACTATGGGACTTAACATCTGTGGTCATCAGTCCCCTAGAACTTAGAACTACTTAAACCTAACTAACCTAAGGACATCACACACACCCATGCCCGAGGCAGGATTCGAACCTGCGACCGTAGCAGTCTCGCGGTTCCGGACTGAGTACCTAGAACCGCTCGGGCACCGGAGCCGGCAAGCCATCATCCCTGTACCATTACGTTTACAGACCCTTCAGGCATTGGCGCAGCTACTTTTGTTGAGAGCGATCAAGAATAGAACTCCACAAAGAGCTTTCATTTCCGAAGAAGAAGTAAACCTAGAATTCCTTTCCCACGTTTACTGAATTGCACGTCTTCGTTCTGTAATATATAGGTTTGTGTAATCAACAACTTTATCAGTCATGTTTGTAGAAATGAATCTCATAAGCCGGCCGCGGTGGTCTAGCGGTTCTAGGCGCTCAGTCCGGAACCGCACGACTGCTACGGTCGCAGGTTCGAATCCTGCCTCGGGCATGGATGTGTGTGATGTCCTTAGGTTAGTTAGGTTTAAGTAGTTCTAAGTTCTAGGGGACTGATGACCACAGAGGTTAAGTCCCATAGTGCTCAGAGCCATTTGAACCATTTTTTTGAATCTCATAAACGCGTCCATTCCCAGGAAAAAATTTTTCTCGCCAGGGTCGGGCCTGGCAATGCTTTCATAATGTTTCTTTCGGTTTTGTTCGACAGAAATCCAAAATGTTTTCCCATCTTTTCCACATCAATCATTGCCTTGAATATCATCTAATGGATTCCAATGTTCGTCCCCGGACTGTTCTTGGTCGCTACTGTGGCTATCCACGTTCACACTACCTTCATCTGCTTCACTTTGATCGGTCCTCAGGCAGCCCACGAAATATCTGAGGTATAACTTCATCGTGTATATTGTCCCAATCCCTAGAAAAGTGAGGTCCGCAGCTCGTGGTCGTGCGGTAGCGTTCTCGCTTCCCGCGCCCGGGTTCGATTCCCAGCGGGGTCAGGGATTTTCTCTGCCTCGTGATGACTGGGTGTTGTGTGATGTCCTTAGGTTAGTTAGGATTAAGTAGTTCTAAGTTCTAGGGGACTGATGACCATAGATGTTAAGTCCCATAGTGCTCAGAGCCATTTGAACCATTTTGAACCTAGAAAAGTGAAAGGGACAAAAGATGTAATTATATGCACCCCACTTATCGCAATATGCAGCGACGGTTAGCACCAAGAATGGCAAAAGCAAGGGGAGATACTACAAAGTACACTACTGGCCATTAAAATTGCTACACCACGAAGATGACGTGCCACAGACGCGAAATTTAACCTACAGGAAGAAGATGCTATGATATGCAAATGATTAACTTTTCAGAGCATTCACAAAAGGTTGGCGCCGGTGGCGACATTTACAACGTGCTGACGTGAGGAAATTTTCCAACCGATTTCTCATACACAAACAGCAGTTGACCGGCGTTGCCTGGTGAAACGTTGTTGCGATGCCTCGTGTAAGGAGGAGAAATGCGTACCATCACGTTTCCGACTTCGATAAACGTCGGATTGTAGCCTATCACGATTGCGGTTTATCGTATCGCGACATTGCTGCTCGCGTTGGTCGAGATCCAGTAACCGTTAGCAGAATATGGAATCGGTGGGTTCAGGAGGGTAATACGGAACGCTGTGCTGGATCCCAACGGACTCGTATCACTAGCACTCGAGATGACAAGTATCTTATCCGCATGGCTGTAACGGATCGTGCAGCCACGTCTCGATCCCTGAGTGAACAGATGGCGACGTTTTCAAGACAACAGCCTTCTGCACGAACAGTTCGACGACGTTTGCAGCAGCATGGACTATCAGCTCTGAGACCATGGCTGCGGTTACACAGACGGGAGCGCCTGCGATGTTGTACTCAACGACGAACCCGGGTGCACGAATGGCAAAACGTCATTTTTTCGGATGAATCCAGGTTCTGTTTACAGCATCATGATGGTCGCATCCGTGTTTGGCGACATCGCGGTGAACGCACATTGGAAGCTTGTATTCGTCATCGCCATACTGGCGTATCACCCGGCGTGATGGTATGGGGTGCCATTGGTTACACGTCTCGGTCACCTCTTGTTCGCATTGACGGCATTTTGAACAGTGCAGTTACATTTCAGATGTGTTACGTCCCGTGGCATTACCCTTCATTCGATCCCTGCGAAACCCTACATTTCAGGAGGATAATGCACGACCGCATGTTGCAGGACCTGTACAGGCCTTTCTGGATACAGAAAATGTTCGACTGCTGCCCTGGCCAGCACATTCTCCGGATATCTCACCAATTGAAAACTTCTGGTCAATGGTGGCTCGTCACAATACGCCAGTCACTACTCTTGATGAACTGTGATATCGTGTTGAAGCTGCATGGGCAGCTATACCTGTACACGCCATCCAAGCTCTGTTTGACTCAATGCCCATGCGTATCAAGGCTGTTATTACGGCCAGAGGTGGTTTTTCTGGGTACTGATTTCTCAGGATCTATGCGCCAAAACTGCGTGAAAATGTAATCACATGTCAGTTCTAGTATAATATATTTGTCCAATGAATACCCGTTTATCATCTGCATTTCTTCTTGGTGTAGCAATTTTAATGGCCAATAGTGTACATACGCAAATGACTGACCGCGCGAGGTATGGAATGCCGCCTGTGTGATGTTTTCAGTTCAACAGATAGTTTATCACTGACTATACAAGGCAACAGCAGACAGATACGTGTAATACTCGGGGAAGGGCAAAGTTAGGAATTCCAATGAACGGAAAGCAACAGGACTAAGGCAAAAGCATGAGACGCAATTCTCAGTTCCTGTTGGGAAAATCACATTCGAAAAGAGACGGTATAGCCCATAAACACTCGCTGTGTGGTTGTCACTCAAGGCACTAGAAGCTCAGCAGGAAGCGCTCTGCTCGTACACGAGAAGTCAAAGTTCTGAGTTCACATAGAGGCAGCCGTTTTCATTATGCAGTCATTTGAGTTGGTATATTTGCGAGGTGCCGGGGCTAGCAGTATATTTAACACTAAATTCGTCTAGAATCTACATATGTAAATGATGCTCTAAGCCCCCCCTATTCTAACTCCGACTTTTGCTGTTGCACAAGGATTAAAAAAAATACGCGAACTGACTCTAATCAACCTTGCCAGTGGAGAAGAAGGGAGTTTGGCACCTGCAATAATTTAATTTGATAAATAAGTTAAATAAACGAAGGTTTCATTAACATTGTGAGGAATGATAGGGTTGCTCTACCGATTAACAGAATGAAAGTTCTGTCCAAAATAACAATATGATTTATTAAGACTAAACACAAAATAATAAACAAAAACACATGAAACATTTACAATACATCAAATTGGCTCAAATTGGATACTCAAACAAACGCTGTGAATGTGAAGTTGTCCCTAAACTAGATTGTGAGGATTATGACGAAGTGGTATGTGGAGCCAATTCCTTGCCACTCAAATCTTAAGAGAAAACACATAGCCAACCCAACATTAATTGCTGCTACCCAAGACAGAACAAAGTTAGAAAAAGACGAACAGGCGCGCTCTGCTGAGCTCTGATTATCACCTAGGAAAATCCCTGTCTGCTGGTGCTGCGGACATACATTACCAATCTGTCTTCTTAACTGCAAGAACACGATTTGGCGTACCGGAGGCGATGGCTGGTTGCTTCGACGTCCTCGACCGAAAGGCGAGAGCCGACTACCCACAAGAGCACCCGTACAAAACCGAACACAGAACATTCCCGCCCCCACGACAGTGGCCATGGTTAATCGTTCCAATCAGCAACTCGAAAACCGGCGGAAAATTCCACTCCATTGCCGGAGCACTACCATTCCACCAATGGAGATTCTTGGCGCCAACTTCTGCGCTGATTTTGCTACGTCACGGAGCTATGCCCTGAGCAAGCCAATCACAGTTACTATTTTGCAGAAAGCGCGGGAATTTTCCCACCACAACTGCCTGGGTACACAAGTCATTCCCACGCCTCGCTGGTAGCCCGCCAGAAAGTGTTTTCGCTAAGTTTCTGCGAAGTAACGGAACCTCTAGCCCATCCGCTACTTCAGGCCCCTCCGGGCGTGTCTTTTGACAATGTCGGCGTCTGGAAAGCATTCACTCGACTCCCTCACACCCTTTCAAAATCAGCAGAGCCCACCTGTCACCGGACCACCCGGGTGACGAGAGACGCTGTGTGGGAAGTCCGCGTGTGAAGGAATAGCGACTTTCCACCGCATGCAATTAGAGAGGAGAATCATAAGATAGAAATATGAGAGGGGGCTCATGCCACCTCTCAAATTAAGCGTGCTATTATATTTGGTATTTATAAATGCATACATTATATGTCCTGAAACCTTTGTTTAAGGAAATCCTTTATGTAGAAATAGGATCAGTCTGTGTAACACATTCGTACTACGCCTCATAGCACCTCTGTTCCATTTCCTCCATGGCAGTGATGATCTGCTCAAAACAACTGTATGCAACAGATTTTCCATTGGTAGTGGAGACTGAAGTAAGAATACAACTCCATATAGCGAATATAAAGTATATTTTAGCTGATCGTCCAACAGTTCTTCAGTGATGATGTTGAGTGTACAACTCGAATGTTTACATGTAATATTTCCTTAAAAAGTGGCGTTAACGGGTTAGTATATAGTCACATTACTATATTGGACACAGAACATACGTACTTCTGAATGTCAAGTACACGGATAGCAAATATTTTACTCGCGCAAATGAGGGCACATTAAAAGATAAAATTGCTGGGAGATGGACTCTTTTCTGACCTCATTTGACGCATCACTGCGTTTATGCTTGCGCCACCAATCACCAAATATAATCTGAACATATTATGTATTACGAACAGCATCGATAATTTTTAATGAGATTTTCTCGAGAATGGTCCAAAGTGGTATTTTACGCCTCTGCCTATTTTAAGTGTAGGTCATGATTGATCGAACGTTTGAAAAACTTACATGGATCTCCTGTAAGATGAAAAGCGTATAACTTAGCATTACAGATCTTCTAACTTCTGTAAGAACATACTGTTCATGCAGAAGTGACAGAAACCACTCACCCTCTGATTGCTGACAGGGAATCTAGGCTGTGGGTTGTGTGTGCTAATTGGCAGCCACATGTACTACATTAGCGTTAGTAGCGGACGAAGTGTCGACTTCTAAATCGAAGAGATCAGCGTGAGATGCATTTAACCATCTAATTTTTTTCGTTTTTTTCCCCTAATTTCACACAGTACGACTGCCGTAAGAAAGTAAAAAATTCCAAGCTTAGGTGTGATATTTCACTTTTCACAAGTTACTCAACATCTTTGGTTCCCTGTTCACAATATCAAACTAATGCCTGCTTCTTGTAAAAGCTGTGCGAGTTTAATATACGACGATAGTCAAATAGTATCACTCCCGGAGGTTGTACAAGGGAGTGCCAATGTTCTGGCGAGTTGGTTTTTGCTTAGTATGCGAAAGGTCTCGTGTTCGACCTCTCCTGCTACAAAAATTTTCACTCACACCAAAAGACGTCCTTCTCCTCTGGCAATACCAAGAGAAGAACGTCAAGACCGCCGTTATTTGGAATTCTCGTCAAGCATTGTGCCCTATCTCTACAGACTGGAGTGAAATTGAATTATATTAGACATGACAGAGGCGACTGTCCCCGCCAGAAATAGGAATTAAAAACTTCATTACGTGTTTGCATACAATGTATTCGAGGAATTCGATTGGTGCAACAGTTTTCTGCTCACGTTTCTTTTCTTACTATCCAGATTGTTTCCAGGTAAAGGAACACTTCTGTGAATGAGCACAATAAATTCGTCTAGGGTTTCTGATACTCGTCTTACTAAAATTTTGTATGTTTTATGTGTGTTTGTTCTTGTGACGAGAAAATAAAATGAGAAGTATTTGTAAATACAAGGACAATGTGATAGAGGCAATACTCGAGCCGTTGTTTGCTGACCAGTGGTATGTCAGCTAGGGATTGGGTTGGGTTGTTTTGGGGGAAGAGACCAAACAGCGAGGTCATCGGTCTCATCGGATTAGGGAAGGATGGTGAAGGAAGTCGGCCGTGTCCTTTCAGAGGAACCATCCCGGCATTTGCCTGGAGCGATTTAGGGAAATCACGGAAAACCCAAATCAGGATGGCCGGACGCGTCAGCTAGGGAGACTTAGTACATAAGCTCATGTTTTGGCAAAGCTCGGTTCTCTGAGTTTTCATTTCAAATAATCGTATGTCTTAACAGTAGCCCCAAAAAGTTATTGTGTGCTTTTCATTAATTATTTTAGTAAGATACCGATCTTCGATCAATTAGCTACAGCTGTGAGGGTTCATAATACATTATCAAAATTTTTTAGTTTTGGGTACGAAACAAAAATGGGCTTAAGTTCGCCATTCTTATTCGTGAAATTACATTGTTCGTTCCTCTATTAAGTGTACACTTAAGACTCGCTAATAATAAAGTTAATAACTGCTGCACCCTACAAGTTGTTAGTTTATTTTTCTTTTGGTACCATTAGAGCTCTTGCTTCGAGATCGACCCAAGACGTCGAGTAGCTTATTGTATTAGGAGTGATCAAAAGCTTCCGTTTGATGGCGTTATTACAGCATATATACAACCCAGTGCGACTCCAATGGGGGTATATAAGCACCGACATGTAGGCTGTCTCTTGAACGGAAACTTTTTGTTCGCTCCTTACATTAATAAAGTATCTATAGATGGAACCGTCATTAGTGGGAACACAGTTTATATTTGTTAAATTTACATTAAAATTTTAGTTTCAACGTCAGTCGAAAGTGTTAAAATGCTATGGAGATAACATTTGGAATGAAACCTTCACCCTCCAGAAATCAACCAACGACCAGCCATGCCAGACAGTTGTCGCCATTTTAACGCCTGACAGATCTGCTTGGCAGAAACCGTCACAAATCCGGTCCGAACATCGCGGTGCAATATGGCTCCTGACGATTCATAACAAAGGATATAAAATTGATTCCTTTTGTCTTTCCTGTCAACGAATAAATGTTGTTGCGTGGGTCCAGTATTTGTGCCGATGTTGTATCCAGCAAAACCCAGTCGACTCGATCTGGTATGATTAAGGTTACTTTAAGTACTAGCTACTGCCGATAATTTATTTCGCTTCATCTAATGCACGAATCTCCATGTTATGAAAGCACCTTTTCCATTCCAATGTATCAGAAATGCAATTTACATTCTTATTGCTATATTCGTTCATTCAAACTATGATAAAAGGTATAGAGAAAGTAACGTGTCAGTCGTGAATAGCTTAAAACACTGTGCCAATGTGTGTGATTCACCATTTCTACATTTCGATTGTTCTTCTGTGTATTCATAGAGAACTATAGGAAAAAATTAATTAATTCAATCAAAATACGTAACAAAGAAGAGTTTCAGTCCATCGTTTCAATTTCACCGCCCTCTCTAACTAACGTTTGTATATCAAGTCATGTTACAAAACAATATAAAACGTGCTGGTTGCTGTAATATGGAATAGGTTTTAAAACTTAAGAGACATTCCACGATAGTTAATTTTTTTTCTTCGTTTTGCCCGAAAGTCTTTGAACTGAACTGAACTCCTTTGTGTATTCCCCGATTCGTTTGTTTGGTGCTTTTGTTCCACAAAATTGTTTTGCCTTTAGTGGCCATCTGCCAACGTGTTGCCTCCTGGCTTTCGTCTCGAAATCTTCGACATTTGTTAAACGATTTTTCTGACGTTTCACCAGGACGAGTGGCTAACATTAAGAAATATTCACCAGCCACCGCCAGTCCGACAGCAGCAAATGAAGGTGGATCTTTGACAAGGCAACCATTCCTGCTCGCGAAACGTTAGAAAAATAGTAAAACAAACGTCAGCCGAAGGGAAGCCTACAGACTCTACGTGCCTTTACCTTTTCGATGATAAAAAAGTGCTGCAAATTTGTCTGTTACTGAAAGAAATAGCAGGAATGTCAGGGTTAAACGCGCAGTATACAACGAGGTGGGGTTTGAGAAGGATGAAGCAGGGAATAGATCTTTTTTTAAAAGAAAAAAAAGAGACGTCTCGATATTTTTCTAAAAAGATCGTGCAAAACCCATATTTGAGTCTGCTACTTCCGAACACGTGCTCATTGTCTTACCGGCAGCGCCACATCGATATCTATGGAAATTTAAACTCGCCAGACAGAACTACACATGCTTGATGGTCGCGTTTTATGGTGGTGGCGGTGGTGGTGGTTAGTGTTTAACGTCCCGTCGACAACGAGGTCATTAGAGGCGCAAGCTCGGGTTAGGGAAGGATTGGGAAGGAAATCGGCCGTGCCCTTTCAAAGGAACCATCCCGGCATTTGCCTGAAACGTTTTAGGGAAATCACGGAAAACCTAAATCGGGATGGCCGGAGACGGGATTGAACCGTCGTCCTCCCGAATGCGAGTCCAGTGTGCTAACCACTGCGCCACCTCGCTCGGTCGCGTTTTATGATCGGCTCTGAGACGTCACCAACCATTAAAGCGGGAGTGAAGCATACGCCGAATTCAAGTAAACTGAAGTGACAACTGGCAAGGGCGAATTTACTACAGGTGGACGCGATGTGGAGACGGGCGCTGATAAGCTATCTCGCAAAGCACACATCGGCGACGTAAACGTACCGAAACGCTCCTAGTCGTTGGCGGCGCACAACGCGAGTGGTAAGTAATCGCTAGTCGCGCCCGCTGACAGCCTGCCACTGCGTCGTCACATGATACGAGCTGTAGCATCTGGATGTGGAGCTGCATTTCCCTGTGGGAGGACTCCTATACTGAGTCCGCGAATTGCTGCGCAGGGATGTCACACTAACACTCGGTATACGGGACACAGAACTTCACCTACGACCACCAACACTGCAGTGTAGTGCGTAAGCTGAGAATGGTGCGGAATCATACAGTGAAATATTATCTTCGAGGGCGAATCGGGGCATAATTTTACTTCGGAACCTGTTGCCCCTTACTAATCTTTTCAGTCACTGAATACGATCATCGTTCTTGAACTGTTGAGTTTCTTGCCTTTTGTGTGTGATGACATTAAGGTCATTGTCCGGAGCGCTAGCCAGTTTGGGTGGGGAGGAGAAAGGAATCGTCAGTAACATTCTTGGAAGAATCGTCCTGGCACACCAACGACGCGACTTAGAGGCGCGACGGAGAACCTAAATCACAATATAATGGCTCTAAGCACTATGGGACTTAACATATGAGGTCATCATCCCCTAGACTTAGAACTACTTAAACCTTACTAACCTAAGGACATCACGCACGGGTGTTGTGTGATGTCCTTAAGTTAGTTAGGTTTAAGTAGTTCTAAGTCTAGGGGACTGATGACCATAGATGTTAAGTCCCATAGTGCGCAGAGCCATTTGAACCATTTTTGAACATCACACACACCCATGCCCGAGGAAGGATTCGAATCTGCTACCGTAGCAGCCGCGTGGTTCCGGACTGAAGCGCCTAGAACCGC
This sequence comes from Schistocerca serialis cubense, assembly GCF_023864345.2. Classification (NCBI taxonomy): domain Eukaryota; kingdom Metazoa; phylum Arthropoda; class Insecta; order Orthoptera; family Acrididae; genus Schistocerca; species Schistocerca serialis. The sequence continues at coordinate 838,250,282 of NC_064640.1, forward strand.
TCGACCACAGCGGCCGGCATTCACAATATATTTTGTGCACTTGCTGCCCTACAGCTCTTGTATCAGAAACAAAAGTCACAGTTCAGTCGCCAAAAGAGGCAGGTAAATAATTCTTTACCGTTTACGACACTCACTCTTATTAAAATTTTATTTGCGTTTGTTTTTGTAACGAGGAAAATATACTGAGAGGTATGTAGAGATGCAAAACCAATATGAAAAAGGGAATACTCGAGCCGTCATTTGCTGACCAGTGATTTGTCAGCTAGCTTAGTAAATAAGTTTATATTTTACTAAAGCTCGGTTCTCCGAGTTATCTTTTCAAATAATCGTAAGTGTTAACATTAGGCACAAATAAGTTATCTTGTATTTATCATTAATTACTTTAATAAGGTACCGACTTTAGATCAATTAGCTGCAGCTATAAAGGGTCGCAATCGATTGCCAAAAATTTCAGTTTTAGGTATTAAACAAGAAATGGGCTTAAGTTTGTCTTGCTATTCGAAAAATTATATAATTCGCTCCTCTATTAAGTGTGCACATAAGACACGTTGTTCATAAAATTAATAACTGCAGTACCCTGTAACTGGTGTTTAGTTCTCTTTTGGTACTGTTTTCTCTTTTCGAGATCGATCCACGACACCCAGAAGCTTATTATATAAGGAGCGTTCAAAAAGTTTCCGTTTGAGGACTGTCAGAGTAGATTTCGAGCACAATATTTTACACCAAGTAATTAATTATGATGAACATCCTCAAGAGCTGAGTACAAACGCTTTTATATCACATCCAGCCAATATACCTAAGCGTGTTACAGTCAAAAAGTAATAAGGTAGAAAAAATTCGTCGCTTGACGTGAAGCTTTTCTGCCTAACCTTTTTCTGACTGTATCATACTTACCTATGTTGGCTGGATATAGCAGGCACGCGTTTGTGCACAGACAGTGAAGATGATAATCAAAGACAGAATTTAATTATGCATTACTAAAACTGAGGCGTAAAATGACATTAAAGTCCTGCTGCGTCAACTGTTAACCATCGTTACATAATACAATAGGGTTCTCCTCCTGACGGCGCAGTTCTAATACTGCCATGTTGTAAATAACTATAAGATATCTAAAAATCGCACTCAATTTTGACTGAAGAATTATTGAAACTTCCTGGCAGATTAAAACTGTGTGCCGGACCGAGACTCGAAATCGGGATCTTTGCCTTTCGCGGGCAAATGCTCTACCAACTGAGCTACCCTAGCACGACTCGCGACCCGTCCTCACAGCTTTACTTCTGCCAGTACCTCGTCTCCTACCTTCCAAACTTTACAGAAGCTGTCCTGCGAACCTAAGGAGAGCTTCTGTCAAGTTTGGAAGGTAGGAGACGAGGTACTGGCAGAAGTACAGCTGTGAGGACGGGGCGTGAGTTGTGCTTGGGTAGCTCAGTTGGTAGAGCATCTGCCCGCGAACGGCAAAGGTCCCGAGTTCGAGTCTCGGTCCGGCACACAGTTTTAATCAGCCAGAAAGTTTCATTTCAGCGCACACTCAGCTGCAGAGTGAAAATATCATTCTGAAGATTTATTTATCACTAACTCTCGGCGGTTGAAATATGACATTTTTCGATTTTTTTTAAAAGTAGAGGAGCTGCTTGGTTATTTGAAATTCTTTCGCCCTCGTCAACAGTTTTCGGCTGAAGGAAGTTATTTCACGGGGGACATCCGACGTCCCATTTGCGTTGTTTCTTTATCACATGGCTAGCTGCTCGATTGCAGCAAGATGTAAACTGTCACGGGAAAGGTGTGCTGTGTATAACACCCGCGGGGCAGTCTGTCACAGACACAAGATGGCAGCACGTCGCAAGCTAACGGACCTTGAATCTAGTTTGACAATCGCTGCCACACGCATGAATCACAGGATATCGGAGATTACAGAATAATTCGGCCTCCTGAGGGCGACATTGTCTATGGTGGATGTTCGATATCGCAGAGAGAATCTAAACTGGCGCACAGGACGACCACAAGTGATGGACGACGCCTTCTCACAGCTATGCGGACCTATCGACTGTCTACAGCGAATCACATCCCCGTCTATTGGATTGTGGGACGAAACATACTTATCGAAAAATATTTAGTGTTGTGGACTGGCAAGACAGCCAATCCACAGTGACGCGTAACCGAAAGGCACGCGCTTAAACTCACGCAGGCTGGCGTGAGGTCTGGAACAGGATACGTAATGAATGCTATAAAGAAAAGTACGTAGCTGCTGGAATACTTAACTTTAATCCACAACTGGTGAACATTGGTCTTGTTGATACAGTATATGCGTCATTAGATACATAGCAAAGGATAATTGGCGCCTTACTAGGTCGTAGCAATTGACGTAGCTGAAGGCTATGCTAACTATCGTCTCGGCAATTGAGAGCGTAATTCTCAGTGAACCATGGCTAGCAACGTCGGCTGTACAACTGGGGGAGTGCTAGTACGTCTCTCTAGACCTGTCGTGTGGCGGCGCTCGGTCTGGATTCACTGATAGTGGCGACACGCTGGTCAGTCGTATACTAGCGGACCGCGGCCGATTTAAAAGGCTACCACCTAGCAAGTGTGGTGTCTGGCGGTGACACCACATTTAGAACCAATTTGTTCTTATCCTTCTTTTAGTGTATTCATTTGTTATGTTTCTGCTTCCAATTCTTATGTCATATTGCTATACCATCTCCAAATGCTAAATAGCCTATATAGCACTACTCTTCTTAGTTCCACTTCTTAAAAGCGTAAACAGATTTCGAAGTTTTAATTTCTAGCGCCGTTCTTGTGTTTTTTTTTATGCAGTTGAGCAAGTGTGATGAAAGTCCTTTACCCTGTCGAATTTGTGTTTACTTTAGAGAAATAACGTAATTTTATTTTCGTCTTAGTGTTCAAATGATCAAATGTGTGTGAAATTTAATGGGACTTAACTGCTAAGGTCATTAGTCCCTAAGCTAACATACTAATTAACCTAAATTATCCTAAGGACAAACAGACACACCCATGCCCGAGGGAGGACTCGAACCTCCGCCGGGACGTCGTAGTGTTAGTCCAGGTTGTGTTAAAATCTCTAGTAGTTTTTCATTGTACCAGTATGTTAGGTAGCACATCGCGGCCAATCATAGTACTTTCTTAAAATCTAAAAAAGTATATACGTTTTGTCCTCTTCTTATCATATAACGACTTGTTAACATTTTCAGAATCAGCGCTTGTTCTATTGTCGATTGACTATTCTGTAAACCTTCTCGACACATTTTCAGTCTGCTCTCGACTCATTCCAATCGTTTTAAAATCTATTGTGACAGTATTATTATTATTACTATCATTATCATTATTATTATTATTATTATTTACGATCTGGACACTGAACTACAAGGTTATCATTAACATTAATAAAATAGAGACTTCTGTTCATCTCCTTAATACATATAAAATGGTTCAAATGGCTCTGAGCACTATGGGACTTAACTTCTGAGGTCATCAGTCCCCTAGAACTACTTAAACCTAACTAACCTAAGGACATCACACACATCCATGCCCGAGGCAGGATTGGAACCTGCGACCGTAGCGATCGCGCGGTTCCAAACTATAGCGCCTAGAACCGCACGGCCAATCCAACCGGCAATACATATAAAGATTTGACATTTCCAAACAGAGCGGATGAACGCAATGACATACCGCATGCACAAGACGATTTCTCTGGGCAGTCTTACTGAACACTCTCGTTGTCCCGCACGCTAATTATGAGAGTAAGACAGAGTACGAGAGAAAAAGAAACTCAAAAAACTAGTTGAGCTTATAATGTTACGAAATGTAACTGTATGGTTGTTACTTAACATTCTTGTATGATATATACATACTAAGTGACCAAAAATTGTGGGAAGGGTTTTTCCATTTAAAGCAGACGTGCCACGTATGACGACCAAGCGCTTCGGCGTATGGTGCGGGTGTAGAGATAGCTGTCTACTGAACATGGCAACACTTCGTGAGTCCGATAGTAGGTGCCAGACACATGTGCCGTAGCATATCGGTGATAAAACAATACCGGTTCCCGAGGTCGGTAATGTCTAGGGCGTATTTTCAGTATCGCGGAGACAGTGTTTGCACAAGTATAAGACGCTACAGAAGTGTTTGAGGAACGAAGCTTACGTCGCCTCTGCAGAGTTGATGGTCTGCTTCGAGGCTGAATTGTGGCGTCACGAATGCAGGACTGTGCGGAAACATAAGCAACCGTTTGTCTCAACTTGACGATAAAGCTAGTGAGGCAGCAATACCCTTCTCGAGGATGTTGTGACGTCCCCTCTCCCCTTTTTGTTGTCGCTGTTGATGTTGAGCCACTACTGCTACAGCTCGGTCGGTGGAATTGAGACGCGACGCGCAGTGATGGTTGTCCCCGTCGGATAACGTGGAACAGCACCTGAAAATCTCTAAAGAAAATTGTTCCTCGTGTAATGTATGAAAGTCCGTTTGCGAGTCTGCACAGTCTTGTCAGCGATGCGAGCTGCTGATTTTAATTGTCTGTTACGGTTTTATGATGATTTGCTATGCCCGGTTAGTTAGTTATTGCAGTAGTGAGTGAATCGTTCATCAAAATGGTTCAAATGGCTCTGAGCACTATGGGACTTCTGACGTCATCAGTCCCCTAGAACTTAGAACTACTTAAACCTAACTAACCTAAGGACAGCACACACATCCATACCCGAGGCAGGATTCGAACCTGCGACCGTAGCGGCCGCGCGGTTCCAGACTGTAGCACCTAGAACCGCTCGGCCACCCCGTCCGGCTAATCATTCATCACCGGCGTCGTTTCACATTCATTTGCGGTTCAGTATCAGTAGTTGTTGCTACGTTGCTAGGCAGAATTGTTCACTACAGCACGACGCAAATCCAGAGATAATCTATAATGCTATCTTGCTTTCGTGCGTCGTAATATTGTTTCGGCAAAACACTCCTTTCAATGCTCAATGTTCATCAAGTCACTCTTTCAATTAAAATGTTCACAGTTAATTAATTTTGATCATCAACTATCACACAGTTGAATTAATGATGCAGCCAGCCGGCCGCGGTGGTCTCGTGATTCTGGGCGCGCAGTTCGGAGCCGTGCGACTGCTACGGTCGCAGGTTCGAATCCTGCCTCGGGCATGGATGTGTGTGATGTCCTTAGGTTAGTTAGGTTTAAGTAGTTCTAAGTTCTAGGGGACTGATAACCACAGCAGTTGAGTCCCATAGTGCTCAGAGCCATTTGAACCATTTGATGCAGCCAACACGTGAGATTTCCACTACTGACGAACAATTTTTATTGTTCCTTTTTATCAGTTAGTTTATAATCATCAAACCACACGCACTCTGATGGATCAGATCAATCACGATTCCTTTCAGTTCGGTGATCGTGACAATTACGACAAATATTACAATCGGCGTATTTGTATTATCTTCGTGTGCTCGTAATTAATGTTTCCTACTCAAGGCTAGTCAGGTATTGCAGACTTCGGTGGTATGTCCATTCTTCGTTGTAACTGTTCACTTTGATGAAGGTTGAGTCCAACAATAACATCTCCAATAATTAGAGTTCATTAACTCGTCGTGCACTATTAGAATATCACTTTAGTTCAAGTTCTCAAGTCAGAATAACTGAGAACAAAGTCCGCGCATCTCTATCACGCAATAGTACTTTTTTTGAATAGAAACAATCTCGTAGCATTCCGTTTGTAGTACTATAACAAACGGTGCTCTCTCACGACTTGATAGCAAGCAAGCTAGCAAGCGACTAACATTTCCATGATAGAGCATTGTAGACACATTGTATTTCCTTTTCGCCGCGTTAACAACTCTTTTTCACAATAAATGTTATCTCCGACCGACATATTACTTTGGACTTAACTTTCGTCTACTGATTTGCAGTTATTACTGAGATGTTTGATAGCTAATTAAAAATAACCTTTCTTTCTTTCTTGGCAACGGCCTTGCCGCAGTGGATACACCGGTTCCCGTCAGATCACCGAATTTAAGCGCTGTCGGGCGTGGCCGGCACTTGGATGAGTGACCATCCGGCCCGCCACGAGCTGTTACCGTTTTCCGGGGTGCACTCACCCTCGTGGTGCCAACTGAGGTGCTACTCGACCGAATAGTAGCGGCTCCAGTCAAGAAAACCATCACAACCACCGGGAGTGCGGTGTGCTGACCACACGCCCCTCCTATACGCATCTCATCTGAGGATGACACGGCGGTGGAATTGTCCCGATGGGCCAATTGTGGCCTGAAGACGGAGTGCTTTTTTTTCTTTCTTTCTTCCTTTATAACATGACATACTCAGTAATTATTGAAATTGGTGTTCATCAAAACTTTAACGCCTTATATAACTGTCAGAGTTGTCGTACCTGTCAGGGTAACACTGTTCCCGACTCTAAATTATCATGACATTCTTATTTGGGTTTTCGGGTTTCTTGGGATGTTACAACGTGCATCACTAGACTCAGTCTGGCAGATATCAAACCTTTGGCGGTTGTCTTTGCGCAGCAGACGGGTAGTAACGTCTGAGATACGGTTAGGACCTTTCACCATTCCAGTCTGGACCTCAGACACACGGTGACAGCAGACTGATATGGGCACGCCAAGTGGAATATTTTTTGGCATCACACGAGCGGCGTCCTGTGTATGGTGCGGAGCCGATGTTACATTCCTGCTCACTCTTTAGCGTGGCATCATTCGTTCTATATTCGAGAACGAGTTTTCCTTATATGGCAGTGCCTCGACATCCGTACTAAGCAAGGTCGATACTCTGCAGTACTGTGCTATACTAACATGTTTTCAAGCAATGAATTCTACAGCTACGAACGTGCTTTTGGTGGAGGCAAGAGAGAGCCACTACAACTGAGGAGAAATTTCTTGGCTCAGAAATTCATTCTTAGTAGAGAAGCATTTACAGTTCATCCTCTCCTTCATAAATTTAACTGCTTCATGGAGGACAATGGGTACACCAATAGGAGTCGAGGGAGGAAAGCATCTCTACTAGATTCATATTTTTTTTATATTAACAGCTGTTTCTTTTAATAGAAAGACAGTCTGCTTCGTGTATATATATATAATCACATTTTATATATATCTCACATTTTACTTTTTTATCTACTCCACTTCAGAGAAAGCAAAATTTGTCGATGTCTTTGAGAGCCTCTTGTCACTCTACATATATAACTAATTAAAACACAGCAGCCATCATCAGGCTACGGAAATAGATGTAATTTCCCTGGGGCCCATTTGAAGGTGAGCGTGGAAAGTTTCGAAAACTAGATGATGGGAACTAACAAACAATTAAAAAAGTTTCCTAGTAGCAGTATTCTTTAATCGCCAATAGACAGTCACAGACTCTAGAATATCTGTCATGGATAAGTTCAGTCTCTTTTCTGTGTTTAACACTAAACCGTCCAGCACACCCAGCTGCAGCACACGTTATTAAACTGGTTTTCATTATATCTACGTGCATATCTTAGTCACCGTCAGCTACCAGATGTGAAGATTTAATGGCCAAAAAACGTCAATATAGTCCTTGACTCTGGAGCTGTAGTTCCAAAATACGAGTATATTGGCCTAGAGTGACAGACTGTTAGCCTGTTAGCCGGCCGCTGTGGTCGAGCGGTTCTAGGCGCTTCATTCCGGAACCGCGCGCCTGCTACGGTCGCAGGTTCGAATCCTGCCTCGGGCATGGATGTGTGTGTTGTCCTTAGGTTAGTTACGTTCAAGCAGTTCTAAGTCTAGGGGACTCATGACCTCAGATGTTAAGTCTCATAGTGCTTAGAGCCATTTGTACCATTTTTTGACAGACTGTTGTGACGGCAGGCACAGAGTGCTGAGTTGCATGACAAATAATTGTCTTTTTCTCCAAGGTGGCCAAGTAACTACAAATTAAAATATTAATAAAAGTCACCTTATTTAGTCAAAGCTCAATACATAGTTAGAGACGTATAGGGATACTTTATATAAAATATACGTGTTCACAAAATATCGCGTAGAGGCAAAGTCCTAACTGGATAAATTATATTTTCCTTATCAAAAGTCCAACACAAGCTAGTAGGCTGGCTGTGCGTAGTCCAATCTGTAAATATTTACAGACCAGAACAGAAATGTGGATTGTTGCTTAAAGGTTACTCTATGACCACTGCAAGGCAACTTGGGGATAACCACTTGAAGAGCTCGGAAATAACTGCTGCCCGCTACACTTGACTGGAGTCACTATTCCGCTGGCTCCACAACTGGAAATGGGTGGCTTTCAGCCATGTGGCCTCTTATGTAATGGAAGAGCAGAAGGTTACTCCATTTTCGTACACGTGCCCGGTGTATGGAAGCAACTTGGCGACGTTGGCGCCGCCTGTCCGAGTTGGCACCTTCTACAAGTGTGATTGTGAATGTGTTGTTGTGCTGTTGAAGTCTGCCGAGTAGGCAACCTGGCAGACCTGGCTGGAGAGTCCAACCCATACAACAGAGACCAAAACATTGCGCCTGGAAACAGTATATTTTTAACAAAAATACTCCTAACCTGAAAGCTACAGACACAGTGTTCCCCTGACCAAATGCCTGTTAATAATAATGTTCCGTTCGATAAAGAACCTTACACGGGTGTTCGCTTTCGGAGACCACTGTTGTTTCACCAGCGAACCGTATCGCACTGATTTTCAGTCTGTGTGTAACAACTGCAACTTACAAACAGTCCTATACTTCCGTCGTCAACACGCCAATTAACTATTAGTGGTGACGATGGAAATCCCTGCCTTGCATCTTTCCTGACTTTTGGCCTTTTGTATCATTCTGTCACTGTTGAAGGCTCCAGTCTGCGTTCCGTAAACAAAGTGGATTACGTTTCTATTCCTGTAGTTGGTAGCAAATTTTAAAGAAATGTCATTGCATTCCATCATCAAGACTCTTATCGAAGTCTACAAATGCAAACTTTATTTGCTTGGTTATCATACGCCTTCATCCATATATATATATATATATATATATATATATATATATATATATATATATATATATATATATATACTGCAAAAACCACCACAACGTCGAAGGGTACCTTATACAACAACTTATCACTCCACTCGAAACTGGAGTGAGGAAAAAACAAGTGTCTGCACGAGTGTCTGTACGAGCCTGGATTTCTCTTATCTTCCATTTCCGGTCCTTATACGACATTTAATCGGTGCCAGCCACTGTGGCCGAGCGGTTCTAGGCGCTTCAGTCTGGAACTGCGCTGTTGCTACGGTCGCAGGTTCGAATCCTTCCTCGGGCATGGATGTGAGTGATGTCCTTAGGTTAGTCTCTAGAGGATCGGAAGGTTCCAAATGATTGGAAAAGAGCGCAGGTAGTCCCAGTCTTCAAGAAGGGTCGTCGAGCAGATGCGCAAAACTATAGACCTATATATCTGACGTCGATCTGTTGTAGAATTTTAGAACATGTTTTCTGCTCGCATATCATGTCGTTTCTGGAAACCTAAAATCTACTCTGTAGGAATCAACATGGATTCCGGAAACAGCGATGGTGTGCGACCCAACTCGCTTTATTTGTTCATGAGACCCAGAAAATATTAGATACAGGCTCCCAGGTAGATGCTATTTTCCTTGACTTCCGGAAGGCGTTCGATACAGTTCCACACTGTCGCCTGATAAACAATTTAAGAGCCTACGAAATATCAGACCAGCTGTGTGGCTGGATTGAAGAGTTTCGAGCAAACAGAACACAGCATGTTGTTCTCAATGGAGAGACGTCTACAGACGTTAAAGTAACCTCTGGCGTGCCACAGGGGAGCGTTATGGGACCATTGCTATTCACAATATTTATAAATGACCTAGTACATAGTGTCGGAAGTTCCATGCGGCTTTTCGCGGATGATGCTGTAGTATACAGAGAAGTTGCAGCATTATAAAACTGTAGCGAAATGCAGGAAGATCTGCAGCGGATAGGCACTTGGTGCAGGGAGTGGCAACTGACCCTTAACATAGACAAATGTAATGTATTGCGAATACATAGAAAGAAGGATCCTTTATTGTATGATTATATGATAGCGGAACAAACACTGGTAGCAGTTACTTCTGTAAAATATCTGGGAGTATGCGTACGGAACGATTTGAAGTGGAGTGATCATATAAAATTAATTGTTGGTAAGGCGGGTACCAGGTTGAGATTCATTGGGAGAGTCCTTAGAAAGTGTAGTCAATCAACAAAGGAGGTGGGTTACAAAACACTCATTCGACCTATACTTGAGTATTGCTCATCAGTGTGGGATCCGTACCAGATCGGGTTGACGGAGGAGATAGAGAAGATCCAAAGAAGAGCGGCGCGTTTCGTGACAGGGTTATTTGGTAAGCGTGATAGCGTTACGGAGATGTTTAGCAAACTCAAGTGGCAGACTCTGCAAGAGATGCGCTCTGGATCGCGGTGTAGCTTGCTGTCCAGGTTTCGAGAGGGCGCGTTTCAGGATGAGGTATCGAATATATTGCTTCCCCCTACTTATACCTCCTGAGGAGATCACGAATGTAAAATTAGAGAGATTCGAGCGCGCACGGAGGCTTTCCGGAAGTCGTTCTTCCCGCGAACCATACGCGACTGGAACAGAAAAGGGAGGTAATGACAGTGGCACGTAAAGTGTCCTCCGTCACACACCGTTGGGTTGCTTGCGGAGTATAAATATAGATGTAGATGTAGTTAAGTTTAGGTAGTTCTAAGTCGAGGGGACTGATGACCTTAGATGTTAAGTCTCATAGTGTTTAGACCCATTTGAACCATTTAATTGGTGGCAATAAAATCATTCTGTAGTCTGTCACAAATACCGGTTCGTTCCCATTAGCTTTTTGCGAAAGGAACATCTCGTTCCCTGCAGGGATTCCCATTTGAGTTCAAGGAGCATTTACCTACTGCTCGCGTGTTTATCGAACTTCCTGGTAACAAATCTAGCAATCGCTTCAGTGTTTTCATTTAATCCGACTTGATGGGGATCCCGAGCTCACAAGCGTAACCAGCTAACAGTCACGAACTGCTGGACAACTTATTCCACAGATCGTTTATGTATGTGGAGAGCAAGAGCGGCCCTGACCTGTACACATCGACTGTCCAAAACGATTCGAGACTGATTTTATTGCTGGCGTACAATTGAAGTCAGGGCGATTATTACTGTGAGAGCTTGAACTAACAACTGTAAACATCATATGTGCAACCCAACAGTCAGGCACCAGTCAGTTGTCAGCAGGTAGTGTTAAAAATTGGATGTATGACCGTAGTGTGTCAACGTTTTTCTGTCAAAAATTGCAGTGGAACAACATCTCTAAAGCAAATGTTCAAGACATTCTGCATCCTGCTAGCCACGGAGTTACCCAACGTTCTGCAAAGAGTTCAAAGAGACACTTGTCATATGTGGACAAGCGTTGTCCTGTTGAAATATAGCACCACGATACTGTCGCTTGAGAGATAACGAATGAGGACACAGGATGTCCTTGAGATACCGTTGTGCAGTAAGTGTTCCCTCAACCGCTATCAACTGTTACTTTAAGTCATATCTGAGGGCTATCCAAAAAAATTCGAAGAATGAGATTTCTACCCGGGTCGCCTCCATATTAGCCGACGTTGGTCATATGGCGTGCTGCAGAACCGCAGTTCATAACTGAACACAACGTGACTCCATTCATGAGCAGTCCATGCTTTCAGTTCACTCTAAACGATGCCGTTTGTGTTGTGGTGTCAACGGCAGCGTACGCGTAATGGAACTGGTAATTCGGTAGTCCGGCACCTGCTGATTTCCGACCAGTGGTGCTGTATGACACGAAATGTTGGACTGAGTCCAGTACTTGTGTTCGGCTGGCAGGTTCAAATGTGGTGGGACTGCGATAATCTTGGCACACAGAACGGCGATCCTCCCTTACAGTGATCAGACGTGGTCGATTTGAACCTTGAGGATGAGTATGTCTGCTCTCTCGTTCTCATCCATTACAACATCGGAACACTGTCGCTTCCGATAGCCATAAGAATCTGAGTAATGTACGATTCAATCAGCCGGCCAAATGGAGATGCACGGTAAGGCAGCTTTCAAACTTTATATTGCGCTGATAACGCTATCTCACACGTGTACACGGCATCAAGTCCTTCACATCGGTGACTCAACTTGTGACGCTGTTGACGCCTCTTATATACGCTACCAGACGAAGTATCAGCACTAAATACCATAACACAAACGCAGTCCGCAGTTGGTGTGTACGTGTACGAAGGCACACTGATTTCTGATCATACCTTCTCGATGCTTAACTCTTTCTGTCAGGCAGTGTATATATGTGAAGTGTCCCAATAACTAGGTCGTACATTTGTTGCAAACTATTAGCTTACAGGCTTGATATGTGTGACTAAAATTACCTAATCTCCCTGTGTTCTCGCTATTCCACCTAGTCCGAAACAGATGATACGTTGTGACCTCTGACACTGTCTTTCTTTGCGGAGGAGTACACTCCTATTTCAGTTATCGACAAGTGGGCTGGACTGTTCCAGCCAGCATTGTTGCCAAAACAATTGTCACTTCCAGTTTCCAAGTAGGAAACCCTTCCGAACGCGAAAATTTCACCTGTTTCAAGAAAAATCATGGTTGTGGCCCTAATGAAAATTAAAGAACTGACATTAGACAAATTTAGTGATACTGTAGCGGTCTATACAATATGTGAATTTCAGAACTGTTACGTTATTTTTGTAGAAGATATAGAAGTTAAGCTTCGTAGAGTTATATATTGACAAGGCGGAAAAAGCACTCCGTTTCCTGAAACTTATACATAGCAACACAACACAAAACGTCGGAGATATTCTTTGCGAGCGATGTTTTTCGGCAGTTAACCAGAAAAAAAATATATCAGTGACTTCCATAGTCTTTGAAATATGACATGATAAAGTTTGTTGGTGTTTCCTGGGACGTAGAAATTCTCCCGTTTCGAAATAATCATTATAGCTCCAACCCTAACGAGAATTAAAAACAAATTTGTGACGCTCTTGAAGACAAAAAATGGTTTAAAACGCTCTGAGCACTATGGGACTAACTATAACCGCTCGGCCACTCCGGCCGGCAGTATTTGTTTGCTTTACACTCTAATAGCTGTGCATCTGTAACGAGTACAGATTGGATACATGTTGAGTGAATGGTACGACGTGTTAACAACCTGTGTATAGTGCGGCTGTGTGGCGGAAGCGGGTGCAGGACATTGGTGGGCGTGCCTGCTGTGGGCATTCACACTGCCTAACCTCGCTCGCCTTCCGGCACCACAAGGACGCCGCTTGCCTTGCTCTTCTCTTCATCCATATTGGTCTTTTCTCTGCCGTGTGTATGGTGCTAATACAGTGGTCAAAACAGTTACTAGATGTTACATTATGTAATGATTAGCAACCTACCTCAGGCACCGTGGCTAACTGGTTACTGTGCCTACCCGTGTACACCTTATCAACACGTCTGTTCACGGCAGTTTCAATACGACGGCTACCAGTGCAAAAAAATGGTTCAAATGGCTCTGAGCACTATGGGACTTAACATCTATGGTCATCAGTCCCCTAGAACATAGAAGTACTTAAACCTAACTAACCTAAGGACATCACACAACACCCAGTCACCACGAGGCAGAGAAAATCCCCGACCCCGCCGGGAATCGAACCCGGGAACCCGGGCGCGGGAAGCGAGAACGCTACCGCACCACCACGAGCGCTACCAGTGCAAATCGATTCGAATGGAGAGATAAGCACACTGGAATGAAAATTAGTTGGCACAGATACCGTGTAGCCTTGATAATGGCCTCTGTTCGGCAACTGACAGAATCCACAAGTTTCCACAAGTACGCCGCATCCAGGTGAACAAAGTCACTGATGATTGTATCTCGCACAACTGTGTAGCACTCAACGGATGTTGAGTGCTACACTTCCAAATAGTCCCATACATATTCCATTCGCGGTGCGATAGTGTGCTTGGACGTTCGTCAGACCACAAACGTTTGTGTCAATCCCGTGAACAGTGCTGCGTCATTTTGGAAGACAGGAGTGGCCACAGAGTACCCATCATGACGATGTAGAAGAAAGTGCAGCACTTGGTCACCGATAATGTTTAAGTCGCCATCAACATAACGGTAAACTACAAGGGTGGACCCAACTCCCTATACGAACCCCCGTATTATTTGAAGAGGGACAGTATCATAGCTCATCTCCACTCACCTACTGTCCACTTTCTGTTTTGTTTGATCCTCTTCTATTTTGCTGTGGGCAATGGCCTTTTGCCAGGTACCCGACTCTGAACGTCCATTGCAGTGATCATTCCGAAACTGCCTGAGATGAATCTGCATTTATTTACAGCGGAAATTTCTCTCGACTTTGATAGCGATTGTCATTCACAAGGAGAGTTGTAAAAGTACAGTAGGCTACCGTCGACTACCATCTACATCTACATCTGCATCCATACTCCGCAAGCCACCTGACGGTGTGTGGCGAAGGGTACCTTGAGTACCTCTATCGGTTTTCCCTTCTATTCCAGTCTCGTATTCTTCGTGGGAAGAAAGATTGTCGGTATGCCTCTGTGTGGGCTCTAATCTCTCTGATTTTATCCTCATGGTCTCTTCGCGAGATATACGTAGGAGGGAGCAATATACTGCTTGACTCCTCGGTGAAGGTATGTTTTCGAAACTTCAACAAAAGCCCGTACCGAGCTACTGAGCGTCTCTCCTCAGCGTCTTCCACTGGATTTTATCTATCATCTCCGTTTCGCTTTCGCGATTACTAAATGATCCTGCAACGAAGCGCGCTGCTTTCCGTTGGAACTTCTCTATCTCTTCTATCAACCCTATCTGGTACGTATCCCATAGTGGTCAGCAGTATTCAAGCAGTGGGCGAAAAAGTGTACTGTAACCTACTTCCTTTGTTTTTGGATTGTATTTCCTTAGGATTCTTCCAATGAATCTCAGTCTGGCATCTGCTTTACCGACGATCAACTTTATATGATCATTCCATTTTAAATCACTCCTAATGCCTACTCCCAGATAATTTATGGAATTAACTGCTTCCAGTTGCTGACCTGCTATATTGTAGCTAAATGATATGGGATCTTTCTTTCTATGTATTCGCAGCACATTACACTTGTCTACATTGAGATTCAATTGCCATTCCGTGCACGAGGCGTCAATTCGCTGCAGATCCTCCTGCATTTCAGTACAATTTTCCATTGTTACAACCTCTCGATATACCACAGCATCATCCGCAAAAAGCCTCAGTGAACTTCCGATGTCATCCACAAGTTCATTTATGTATATAGTTAATAGCAATGGTCCTGCGGCACACCTGAAATCACTCTTACTTCGGAAGACTTCTCTCCATTGAGAATGACATGCTGCGTTCTGTTATTTAGGAACTCTTCAATCGAATCACACAATTGGTCTGATAGTCCATATGCTCTTACTTTGTTCATTAAATGACTGTGGGGAGCTGTATCGAACGCCTTGCGGAAGTCAAGAAACACAGCATCTACCTGTGAACCCGTGTCTATGGCCCTCTGAGTCTCGTGGACTAATAGCGCGAGCTGGGCTTCACACGATCGTCTTTTTCGAAACCCATGCTGGTTCCTACAGAGCAGATTTCTAGTCTCCAGAAAAGTCATTATACTCGAACATAATACGTGTTCCAAAATTCTACAACTGATTGACGTTAGAGATATAGGTCTATAGTTCTGCACATCTGATCGACGTCCCTTCTTGAAAACGGGGATGACCTGTGCCCTTTTCCAATCGCTTTTCCGATACGCTCTTCTAGAGACCTACGATACACCGCTGCAAGAAGGGGGGGCAAGTTCCTTCACGTACTCTGTGTAAAATCGAACTGGTATCCCATCAGGTCCAGCGCCCTTTCCTCTTTTGAGCGATTTTAATTGTTTTTCTATCCCTCTGTCATCTATTTCGATATCTCAGTATGCGTAGACTACGGTAATTTTCCTGGCAGCTTTGACTAGTTAATTTCGTACCCACGTAACGAGTACATTTTGTGTGTTGCATACCCACCGGGTTGCTATCTCATAACGATTGCTTTCTTTGCGTATGCGAACAGTGTATTACTATATTCCCCTATAAACCGGATGCCGGCCGCGGAGGTCTAGCGGTTCTAGGCGCGCAGTCCGGAGCCGCGTGACTGCTACAGTCTCCGGTTCGAATCCTGCCTCGGACATGGATGTGTGTGATGTCCTTAGGTTAGTTAGGTTTATTTAGTTCTAAGTTCTAGGGGACTGATGACCACAGATGTTAAGTCCCATAGTGTTCAGAGGCATTTTATAAACCGGAGGCGGTGAGCTGTCCAGAAGCTGAGTGACAACATGTAAAAGGCTGGGTAACCTGCGGAACATTTTTGTTCCACGTAGCTATCCCCCTGTCTGATACTCATGAATAATCAGTATTTACAGCAAAACAAACTGTCAATTTTAAACCACGCTTTGTTTGAAAATTGTTGATTTGTAATGCGAAACAGAGGGAGATTGCAAAAATAAAAATAATACAGGTTTATTGTAGAGCGCTAGAAAACGCAAATTCGTCAACAAAAAGTGAAAACAAAAAGTGAAAACAAAAAAGCCGAAAAACAAAAGTATATAAAACATCGGCTTAATACTTCGTCGAACTTACATAAAGCATGTTTCTTTTGTTCATAAACAACTTTCGAATTCATCAATAATAACAGGTAACTCTAGCAGTTGATGATGACGAAGAACGTTCTGCGAGCACAAAATAACAACAGTGATTATAAATATTTTTATGCTAGTGCATCTAGACTGTGCTCACATCAAAAGTAAGTGCTTTGATTACGTACAAGCGCAGAAGGTACGCGATCAACCAGGTTTTATTGCTTATAAAATGCAGTTTATATTCTGTAAGGATATAAAAGCACACAGTGATCTAACACGGAATGATTTGTGGTTCTAATTATGTGCAAAGGAGTGGTACTCGTCTCTCTTTGCTGTCTTTTCACGGCCACTGTTCCTAAAGCGTGATGCACGGCTGCGAGTGGCACATTGACCACCAAAACCAGCAGCCACAGAGGGTTAAAGTTGCGTAAATCAGGCAAATCATCAGCCTCTTTCACGTTTTGAACCATTCAGTGAACGAGCGGGCAGCAGACCTCTTATTTGGCGGAGATACGCGTTGTTTACGACCGGGAGAAGGCGTGTTGCTAGCGTTATGTAACAGCGCGCGCGTTGATCCAGACAAGTTCATCTTGAATTGTCGGCGTTATTTATTTTCTTCTTCTTCTTCTTCTTTTCCTCGAAATCTGCCCTGAGTGGCAGTGTCCGCAAATGTTGGGCAGTTGCCTATCCGCAATTTCATCGTTACTTTCATTCTGACGCCACGACAGTTACCGTAAGGCCGGCTGCACACGCCACGGCCTCCACTGTACGGAAGTCGCCAGCTTTTCGAAAGCTCGCGGCATTAAATGGAGTGTCTGAGACACACTACGAGACACAGTGGCGACCGCACTGTATCAGATCGGCCGCCCTACTGCTTCGTCTGCCTGGCCATTAAAATTGCTATACCAAGAGGAAATGCAGATGATAAACGGGTATTCATTGAACAAATATATTATACTACAACTGACATGTGATTACAATTTGGCGCAATGTGGGTGCATAGATCCTGAGAAATCGGTATCCAGAACAACCACCTCCGGCCGTAATAACGTCCTTGATACGCCTGGGCATTGAGTCAAACAGAGCTTGGATGGCGTGTACAGGTACCGCTGCCCATGCAGCTTCAACACGATACCACAGTTCATCAAGAGTAGTGACTGGCATACTGTGACGAGCCAGTTGCTCGGCCACCATTGACCAGACTTTTCAGTTGGTGAGAGATCTGGAGAATGTGCTGGCCAGGGCAGCAGTCGAACATTTTCTGTATCCAGAAAGGCCCGTACAGGGCCTGCAACATGCGGTCGTGCATTCTCCTGCTGAAATGTAGGGTTTCGCAGGGATCGAATGAAGGGTAGAGCCACGGGTCGTAACACATCTGAAATGTAACGTCCACTGTTGAAAGTGTCGTCAATGCGAACAAGAGGTGAACGAGACGTGTAACCAATGGTACCCCATACCATCACGCCGGGTGATATGCCAGTATGGCGATGCCGAATACACGCATCCAATGTGCGTTCACCACGATGTCGCCAAACACCTATGCCACCATCACGATGCTGTAAACAGAACCTGGATTCATCCGAAAAAACGACATTTTGCCATTCGTGTACCCAGGTTCGTCGTCGAGTACACCATCGCAGGCGCTCCTGTCTGTGATGCAACGTCAAGGGTAACCGCAGCCACGGTCTCCGAGCTGATAGTCCATGCTGCTGCAAACGTCGTCAAACTGTTCGTGCAGATGGTTGTTGTCTTGCAAACGTCCCTATCTGTTGACTCAGGGATAGAGACGTGGCTGCACGATCTGTTACAGCCATGGGGATAAGATATCTGTCATCTCGACTGCTAGTGATACGAGGCCGTTGGGATCCAGCACGGCGTTCCTTATTACCCTCCTGAACCCACCGATTCCATATTCTGCTAACAGTCATTGCACCTCATCCAACGCGTGCAGCAATGTCGCGATACGATAAACCGCAATCGCGATAGGCTACAATCCGACCTTTATCAAAGTCGGAAACGTGGTGGTACGCATTTCTCCTCCTTACACGAGGCATCACAACAACGTTTCACCAGGCAACGCTGTTTGTGTATGAGAAATCGATTGGAAACTATCCTCATGTCAGCACGTTGTAGGTGTCGCCACCGGCGCCAACCTTGTGTGAATGCTCTGAAAAGCTAATCATTTGCATATCACAGCATCTTATTCCTGTCAGTTAAATTTCGCGTCTGTAGCATGTCATCTTCGTGGTGTAACAATTTTAATGGCCAGTGGTGTATGTCCACACAGTGTCTCTTTCCTGTTCCACAAAAATTAGTGGAAAGAAGGTAGGAACACATGCATCCTCTTTTGTACACATGTTGCCTTACTATTCGAGAAGTCTGCTAACCAGCTATTTATTTGTTCGGCAATTTGTTCTGAGTTTATTATGATGAAAGGCGACAGAAGAAAAAACACGAAAGCGACTGCAGATAAAGCAACGTTTAATAGTTGCAAATGGCAAACTGTAGAAGGTGACAGTAAGATTTTGTTTTTCTACTTGGGAAACTGCCTTGCCGCAGAGGATACACCGGTTTCCGTGAGATCACCGAAGTTAACCACTGTCGGGCGTGGTCGGCACTTGGATGGGTGACCATCCTGGCCGTCATGCGCTGTTGCCACTTTTCGCGGTGCACTCAGCCTCGTGATGCCAACTGAGGAGCTACTCGACCGAATAGTAGCGGCTTCGGTCAAGAATACCATCATAACGACCGGGAGAGCGGTGTGCTGACCCCATCCCCTCCTATCCACATCCTCAACTGAGGATGACACGGCGGTCGGATGGTCCCGGTAGGCCACTCGTGGCCTGTAGATGGAGTGCTTTTTACTTGGGAAACTGAAAACGTATGTTTCTGTGCAAAAATAAGGCTGACAATCACACTTTGTCAGCTGGCAGCCTGCGCCTCATATACCAGTTTGAGTTATTTGTTCTTTCATGTAAAAAAACACTGCAGTGATAAATCCTAAGACTGAGAAATACGTAAGGAAGATTCTTAGCCGTTATGTATAGATTAGTTGAGTTTCAGTACATCCTTTGTGTTTTATTTTACAAAAAGGTGTTTACAAAACCTTAGGCAATAATGGTTCTAGATTAAAATCTTCAGACCCAAAAAAATTGGGACTGTCATGTACCACTGATTCCACTATAACGGAGGTCATGTTTTCCAAACTAGTAGTTCTTGAATCGTCGATGCCCTTCATTTAAATTTCCAGTAGTTCGTTCGGGTATTTCATCTGCCCCATCTTTTTCTTTTGCACAGATGTCAGACATGTATATTCGTCCACAGTTTTTGCATGCATTTTTCAGAGATCAGTATGATGCTTCTTCTCTGTTTTCATACTTCGATACATATCTTATTCGACATAGTAATATGATCGGAGGCTTTTTGTATTATTTTTGTTTCCTGCCAAGTCAAGCTAATATGTGGCGCTCAGCGCTTCATATCTCAATTTTAATTTTTATTATCTTTATTAGCGGCGTATCACATGACCTCTGGCTGTAATCATCTGTCTATAAATTTCAGTGTGCTTTCAATTTAGTTACCAGGGCAATGTTCTATGACGCCCGTCCTCCAACTCGATCAAATTATGCTCGCATAAACACGCATGCGTGCTTGCGCCGTTGGAAATGCAAACACAAGCACGAAGATGAACAGCAAAAAGGAGTCGTGGGGATGCATCTTTAAGCAGTGATGTTCCAACAATGCGGCAAAAGTTGGACGACGAGGAGTGACCAAGCAACAAACTGCGCTACTACTTGTGCACTTTTTATGTATTCGGTATTTGCGAGAGAAAATGGATGTTACAATCGACACGGAACACCCCAATACTTCGGTAAAGAAAAGGCCTTTGCTATGGAGCAGACTACAGATACATAGCACTTGCCACAAAGAATGCCTTAACGAATAACCTGACACTCTAAACATAGTGTACCACATAAAGCTCTGTTCTATTTTCTTCATTCACCTTCAACAAATGTCTCCTGAAAGGCAAAACTCTTCTCTTTTCGTCAAACTATGGTAAATATTGCTTTCGATCATAAAGTTTGCAGATATTTCTTGAACCGACAATGGGTATCGTCAAAACTTGTATCAGACGCACAACAGAAATTTGGAAAAAATAGCTTGTCCCTATTGCTCCGTGGTTCTTCGAACAGGAGTTGAAAAACATCGTACAATTCTGTTTTATGTTTAATCGAATGAACCTGATGGATTCTCTAACGCTGTTGTCGACGATAAAGAAGTAAAAGCTTTCTCAGCTACGACTGTCGCTACAACCAAATATCTACGGAGACCATAAACCAGCAGCTACGCTTTCTGCCATCGATCTGCAACAGCATTTGGTCCCAACGCTTTCACATCACAACCACTTTCCCATGAATGGACACAGATATCAGTGCTCTTGTAAGATTAAAAACTTTTTCGACTCTTCAGGTACATTTCGTACGCTGTAATGTACAGTTTAAAACGTAGCGAACGACAAGCAAGCAATTACACTTAAATGATGTGTGTGTGATTGACTGATGTTTGAGTTATCAAACCGCTCGTGATAAACAACGATACGGTAAGGTATTCCTTACGAAGCTATCCTACCGTGCGTAAAAAGTTTCTTTGTGAATATTTCTTTCAAAATGGAGTGAGAAATGTTGTGACGTGCAATATCGCGCGAAATGCTAAAGAGAAGTTTTCTGTTTTTCATATGAAATGCAATGAAACTAAAAAAAAAACGAATTCCAGAAACGGATTTGACACACTCCCATATAATCTTAAAAAATTTATAACGATGAAATGCGACAAGCGAATATCCGGCTACCGGATCTGGCACATAGGCGGAACGTGCGCAAGTCAACAGCACACACCAGTTCACGCAGTTCAATTATCAGGTCAAGTGTGTATGGTTTCTCTCAGTTTTGTGGCGGACAACGTAATAAAATCATTCTCACAGCATGTGTGGAGACACGGGTGGAAAATATTCAGCATCAAACAATCAAGGAGATGAAAACTGGTAGGATCAGCATTTAGTATGTTACCATCAAAATTCAGAACTTGAAATATTCCATTTCGTTGCAACATTTCCAAATCTGACGTTATCGTTCGAGATGTCTGTGTGTTTATAATAATAAATGAAAAGCACCAGTTTGCTTTTGTTCTACAATATTATTTTTATTGCTAACCAGTTTTCGGCTTACAAGGCCATCTTATAACGCTACCACGAATTCCACAATTGTGACGTAACGCTTTGAAGGTCTCTTTGCACCAACAATGTAACAGGAAACGAAATAACAGTGAACTACAAGCACAACATACGACTCCACGATAAATTAAAGAATATACAACAAGCTTTAGAAGTGCACAGATAAACGAAAAACAAGGATAATCCAACCGGTCTGAGGGGCTCAAATTCGTGTAGGAGTAGCCTTCAAATACAGTATAGTTTCATTAGCGTTGAAAATATTTCTCTATTAGCATCTGACCTGATATTTGAAATTGTGCTCCGTTCTGTTGGAACAACAAGTACATTGCTTCATACAGGTTCACGTAGGTTGAAGTTTCTAGGCACTTGCGCCATAAAGGGCCGATTTGGCTGTCAACATTGGTCTCTAAATTTAATAACTTTTTTTTTTCTATAAGCCTCTCACTGTTTCTGTCCCGAAAACGTTTTACTGCAGTTTCACCCTTTTATAACGTGTCTATAACTTCTAATTTCCTTTCGACAGTTAAAACAGCACGTTTGTGTTTGTATCATCTTCTTATCACATTTAAATCGTACATAATTTCTTCAATAATAAGAACTATGATATAGTTTAACACTCATTGTCGATGATCCTGTTTAGAAGCTACAGAATTATCGAGATCTGCCGGTGACTACGAGAGTGCAATTAGCACTGTATTCCTTCTAGCGATGTTTGACAGCACAGATCAGCAATTCTGGAGCGAACTGTCCCAGAAAAAAATGTAGTCGTTTTCATTTACCATCGGCTTTAAATGAACTGGAAGTGACTCAGCGTTTTCTCCTAGGGAAAAGACTAGGTAAGCGTATGGACAGGACAGCATCCTCGTCACGGAGGTACAGTCTCCACACTTACCTGAAAATGAAATCGAAAAGAAGCCCCTAGGAAAGAACCGAGTCTTTTTGCTCAGTAGCTGACACTGTCTTTCTTGACTTCCGGGTGGCATTCTACGTAGTTGTGCTGGCTCACTTATTGAACATAATATGAGCTTGCCCAGCATCTTACGAACGTTGTGGCTCAATTCATAACGCCCTAAAAGATAAAAATCAATACACCGTTCTTATCAGGAGAAGATCACCACATGAAAAAGTAGCTTTGGAATTACTCCATGCGATTATACACCGAAGCGCTTAAGAAACTGGTATAAGCATGCGTATTGAAATACAGAGATATGTAAGCAGGGAGAATACGGCGATGCGCTAGGCCTATGTAAGACAACAAGTGTCTGGTGCAGTTGTTAGATCGGTAACTGCTGCTAAAATGGCAGGTTATCCAGATTTGAGTGAGTTTGAACGTGGTGTTATAGTAGGCGCGCGAGCGATGCGACAAAGCATTTTCTAGGTAGCGATGAAGTGGGAATTTTCCCGTACGACCATATCACGAGTGCACAGCGAATATCAGGAATCCGGTAAAACATCAAGTCTCCGACGTCGCGGCAGACGATAAAAGATTCTGCAAGAACGGGACCAACGACGACTGGAGAGAATCGTTCAACGTGACAGAAGTGCAATCCTTCCGCAAATTGTGCAGATTTCAGTGCTGGGCCATCAACAAGTCTCAACATGGGCACCATTCAACGAAATATAGGCTTTCGGAACGGAAGGCCTACTCGTGTACCCTTAATGACTGCACGACACAAAGCTTTACGCTTCGCCTGAGCCCGTCTCGTTTCAAATTGTATCGAGCGGATGGAGACAACCTCATGAATCCATGGACCCTGCATGTCAGCAGGGAACTGTTTAAGCTTTTGAAGGCTCTGTAATGGCGTGGGGCGAGTGCAGTTGGAGTGATATGCGACCACTGATATGTCTAGATACGACTTTGAAAGGTGACAAGTAAATGAGCTTCCTGCCTGATCACCTGCATCCATTCATGTCCATTGTGCACTCCGACGGACTTTGGCAATTCCAGCAGGGCAATGCGATACTCCACACGTCCAGAATTGCTACAGAATAGCTCCAGGAACACTCTTCTTAGTTTAAACACCTCCGTTGGCCACCAAACTCCCCAGACATGAACATTATTGAGCATATCTGGGATGTCTTGCAACGCACTGTTCTGAAGAGGTCTCCAACCCCTCGTACTTTTAAGGATTCATGGACAGCCCCGCAGGATTCATGGTGTCAGTTCCCTCTAGCACTACGTCAGACATCAGTCGAGTCCATGTCACGTCGTGTTGCAGCAATTCTGCGTGTTCGCAGGGACCGTACACCATGTTAACCAGGTGTACCGGTTCTCTTTGTCTCTTCAGTGAAGTAGCAATCACTGCTTACAATACATGGTGTCCGGATACCCTTCCTGCCGCCACCCCATACCACCCCCCCCCCCCCACCCCCGGGAAGGAATTAGTGTACCCCAGCTGTCTGTGTCTAATGTAAGCCCCATGGAATAGTGCGAATGTGTTGCAAATGTCTGCGAGGCGTGTAACTGAGGCGGAACGTGGGGAACAGCCCAGTATTCACCTAGGGGATGTGGAAAACCGCCTAAAAACCACATCCAGGCTGGCCGGCACACCGGCCCTTGGTCGTTAATCCGCTGGGTAGATTAGATCCAGGGCCTGCGCGCTTACCCGAGTTCAGGAAGCAGCACGTTAGCGCTCTCGGCTGCCCTGGCGGGTGCTTACAATACATGCTGTCATGTTCAGAAAAAAAAAAAAAAAAAAAAAACAGAACACCTTGAACGACTAGAAGAAGGACGTTCATATATACAGGATATGTACGAGCTGCAGAGATGATTAGCGTTTGAAACATGTCGGCCCCGGGTTCAAGGTCAACATCCATATCGCGGCGCAACACCTCCTACCAGTAAAATGTGCCTGCGGCTCTCGATGTCGCTATAAACCGAAGGTGATGCGTCAGTGTGATTTGATCAGACGTGCAGGATGCCTCGGAGACGTATGCGCAAGTCCGACCGTCACATCAGTGGGTTTGAAAGAGGGCGTATTTTTGGCATGAGAGAATGTGATGCATCCACCCGGGAAATTGCTGCTCGTGTGGCACTAAGTGTTTCTCCAGTACAACGGGTGTGTGCAGAATGGTTCACCAAAGACCGTAGAACACGACGAGATGGGTCAGGAAACAGAGAAACCACCGAGAAGGTCCACACCTCATCCGAATGGCATTGCAGGACAAATCTGCGTCCTCCTCTGGTCTGGAGCAACACTGGAATAGTGTAACACATCGTACACTATCATGGGTGACAGTCCGTCTCCGTTTTTACGGGACGGGTTGTGTGCGCAGCGTGCACTTCTCCGCCTGCCTTTGACGAAAGTGCAGAAACATGTTATACGGCAATGCGTATGGGATGAAATCAATGTGTACGGCGATGGCATCTAATAGTACACTACCGGCCATTAAAATCGTTACACCAAGAAGAAATGCAGATGATAAACGAGTATTCATTGGACAAATACATTATACTACAACTGTCATGAGATTACTTTTTCACGCAATTTGGGTGCATAGATCCTGAGAAACCAGTACCCAGAACAACCACCTCTGGCCGTAATAACGGCCTTGATACGCCTCGGCATTGAGTCAAACAGAGCTTGGATGGCGTGTACAGGTACAGCTGCCCATTCAGCTTCAACACGATACCACAGTTCATCAAAAGTAGTATCTGGCGTATTGTCACGAGCCAGATGCTCGGCCACCATTGACTAGACGTTTTCAGTTGGTGAGAGATCTGGAGAATGTGCTGACCAGGACAGCAGTCGAACATTTTCTGTATCCAGAAAGGCCCGTACATGACTTGCAACATGCGTTCGTGCATTGTCCTGCTGAAATGTAGGGTTTCGCAGGGATCGAATGAAGGGTAGAGCCACGGGTCGTAACACATCTGAAATGTAACGTCCACTGTTCAAAGTGCCGTCAGTGCGAACAAGAGGTGACCGAGACGTGTAACCAATGGCACGCCATACCATCACGCCGGGTGATACGCCAGTATGGTGATGACAAATACACGCTTCCAATGTGCGTTCACCGCGATGTCACCAAACACGGATGCGACCATCATGATGCTGTAAATAGAACCTGGATTCATCCGAAAAAATGACGTTTTGCCAGTCGTGCACCCAGGTTCGTCGTCGAGTACACCATCGCAGGCGCTCCTGTTTGTGATGCAGCGGCAAGGGTAACCGCAGCCATGGTCTCCGAGCTGATAGTCCATGCTGCTGCAAACGTCGTCGAACTGTTCGTGCAGATGGTTGTTGTCTTGCAAACGTCCCCATCTGTTGACTCATGGATCGAGACGTGGCTGCACGATCCGTTACAGCCATGCGTATAAGATGCCTGTCATCTCGACTGCTAGTGATACGAGGCCGTTGGTATCCAGCACGGCGTTCCGTATTACCCTCGTGAACCCACCGATTCCATATTCTGCTAACAGTCATTGGATCTCGACCAAGGCGAGCAGCAATGTCGCGATACGATAAACCGCAATCGCGATGGGCTACAATCCGACCTTTATCGAAGTCGGAAACGTGATGGTAGTCATTTCCCCTCCTCACACGAGGCATCACAACAACTTTTCACCAGGCAACGCCGGTCAACTGCTGTTCGTGTATGAGGAATCGGTTGGAAACTTTTGTCATGTCAGCACGTTGTAGGTGTCGGCACCGGCGCCCAGCTTGTGTGAATGCTCTGAAAAGCTAATCATTTGCATATCACAGCATCTTCTTCCTGTCGGTTAAATTTCGCGTCTGTAGCACGTCATCTTCGTGGTGTAGCAATCTTAATGGCCAGTAGTGTAGTATTTTAGGACGAATCCAGGTTCTGTTTGTTTGAAAATATTGGCCGCATTGGGGTTCGCTGCAGACAGGAGGAGCGGCATCACAGTGACTGCATTCGCACAAGACATACAGAGCCAACTCAATACCTTATGGTGTGGGATGCTATTGGGTACAACCACAAATTTTAGTTGGTGCGTTTTGAGTGCACTGTGACCAGTGTGACCTAAGTGAATGACATCCTGCGTCCCGTAGCCGTACTCTTTCTGCAATACCCCAGACGCCATTTTTCAGCAACACAATGCACGACGTTGCTGCGCGAACACGTGCCTTCTCGGTGTCACAGAATGTCAGCCTTTTGCACTGCCCCGCCAAATCACCAGACTTGTCGCCAATCGAAAATGTGTGGGATATGGTGAAACGACGGGTGCAGCGCTGTGAACCAATGCCCACCACGAATGAACTTCGGAACCAGGTGGATGGCTATACAACAGGACGCCCTTACCGCCTTGTACGCGTCGATGCCATAACGCATGGAGCAAGTTATCAGGGCCCATATCCGCAACTGGTGGTCTTGCGGTCGCGTTCTCACTTCCCGAGCACGGGGTCCCGGGTTCGATTCCCGGCGGGGTCAGGGATTTTCACCTGCCTCGAGATGACTGGGTGTTTGTGTTGTCATCATTTCATCATCATTCCTGAAAGTGGCGAGATTGGACTGAGCAAAGGTTGGGAATTTGCACGGGCACTGATAACCGTGCAGTCGAGCGCCCCGCAAACCAAACATCATCATCATCATCATCATCATCATCATCATCATCATCATCATCATCATCATCATCCGGGCCCATGGCGGACCCTGTGCCTACTGCGCAACAGGACACATGCTGAACAGAGGTAATTGATGTGCTAACCATTTATGCAGAAAATACCAGTGTACATATACTTTTTCTTTCTAAACATGAGTGTAAAAATGATCTAACTAGCGGTCGGCGCCAAGATAAGCTGCCTTATATGTGCAAGGTTAATAATGTTGTCGCTCCACACAACACTGGTAGTAAACGGGAATGCACATCGACCGTGAGCTACGTCACCTACCTGTAACTTTATAGCGGTTTGCTTCCTCCTCCAATGCACTACCGATGCTAGAAAAGCTGTAATGAAGCGTAAGACAGTTCGACAGGAGGGATTGGCTGCTGCTCTAAAATTTGAAGTGCTGTATTGTATTGTATGTTAAGCGGGGACCTAGAAACGACGGAGAGGCTCCGTCCCCGCCACAGCCGCAGTGGTTCAATGGTTCAAATGGCTCTGAGCACTATGGGACTTAACATCTGAGGTCATCAGTCCTCTAGAACTTGGAAACTACTTAAACCTAACTAACCTAAGGACATCACACACATCCATGCCCGAGGCAGGATTCGAACATGCGACCGTAGCGGTCGCGCGGTTCCAGACTGAAGCGCCTAGAACCGCTCGGCCACCCCGGCCGGCGCCGCACTCGTCCACAACTCCAAGACAACTACCACAGTCCACTTCACCCCTCCGCCGCCCCACACCGAACCCAGGGTTATTGTGCTGTTCGGCCCCCAGTGGACCCCCCCCCCCCCCCCCCAGGGAACGTCTCACACCAAACGAGTGTAACCCTTATGTTTGCGTGGTAGAGTAATGGTGGTGTACGCGTACGTGGAGAACTTGTTTGCGCAGCAATCGCCGACATAGTGTAACTGAGGCGGAATTAGGGGAACCAGCCCGCATTCGCTGAGGCAGATGGAAAACCGCCTAAAAACCATCCACAGACTGGCCGGCTCACCGGACCTCTACACAATTCCCCCGGGAGGATTCGTGCCGGGAACCAGGCGCTCCTTCCCGCCCGGAAAGTCGTGCTTTAGAACGCACCGCCAACCGGGCGGGCCTAAAGTGCTGTAACACAGTTCTCATAGAACTCGATATCTGTTCTGGTATGTTCCGTCACTTTGTTACACAGTACACATACTAATGTAAACATTAGAATCTCTCTCACAGCCAGATTACGCAATGCTAGCTGCCAATTTATCGTGACCGTAGTGATATTTTGTAAGATTTTTATCTGTTGCTTTTCACTTGTTTCGCTTTTGACAATGTTTTCTGATGTGAAAAATGCCGAGTTGCACTGTGCTTCGGAAATGTGAAATTGTACGTCCGCCTATAACTGGATGGTTAAGTCATGCAAACGTCGGAAAAAGGCATACTCGACCAGCACCGTGCCTAGTAAAGCAATGTGGTCAAACAGTTGTCAGATGGGAGCCTGCTTATCTTTCTTACGGTATATTTCGCCAAATGCCCGTGACGTTAAATATCAGAGAAATCAGATTTCATACGGAGGCTTCTTCCCACGCACAGAACGGAAGAGTGTGCCCTCGACCGCGCAGTCCAAGATGACTTGCCGCGTATCAATGTAGACGCAATAATACAAGCACACAGCTACTACTGGTATTTACTTTTGCCACTAGACTAGCGGGATACGTCCTAGATCATTACGCGTGCCTTTAAATTTGTCACTGCTGGCATTCACTAGGCACGGGTTACCGAGCGCGCCTGCCACTGTATCGATGACACGTACGTCACCGGTCTGCGGGCCTCTTGTTCCGGTACCCAGCAGTGAACGAAACCAATGTACAACACACACTTCACGTACAACAGCGTCAAGGGAGCGATGTACTATCCTACTGGGTGCCGGGACATGTGTGAATACTGGCAAATGAGCTGACAAGGCAGCAAGGAACGCGTGCAACGGAAACAATGTACTACCCGTGCTGGCTCACTGGGTGCTGTTACCTCGTTGTTGCGCAGGACAGTGTTGTGTCAGTGGGAGGCTGTTTGGCTGAAGGAACAAAATGACGAACATTGTCCCAGTCACAGGTGGATTTAAAACGAGTGAAAATAGGCCACTTTTGTGGCACATAGGCACTAGGAGTACCTATCAGTGACCGTTGTTTGTGGCGTACCAGCATCGGTATTTGATTACGTTTTACACTCTAACAAAAAGGCAACAATGTTTTGATAATGATTTGTTCACCTTTTAAATACGCTACTGGCCATTAAAATTGCTACACCTAGAAGAAATGCAGATGATAAACGGGTATTCATTGGACAAATATATTATACTACAACTGCCATGTGATTACATTTTCACGCAATTTGGGTGCATAGATCCTGAGAAATCAGTACCCAGAACAACCACCTCTGGCCGTAATAACGGCCTTGATACGCATAGGCATTGAGTCAAACGGAGCTTTGATGGCGTGTACAGGTACAGCTGCCCATGCAGCTTCAACACGATACCACAGTTTATCAAGAGTAGTGACTGGCGTATTGTGACGAGCCAGTTGCTCGGCCACCATTGACCAGACGTTTTCAATTTGTGAGAGATCTGGAAATGTGCTGGCCAGGGCAGCAGTCGAACATTTTCTGTATCCAGAAACCCCCGTACAGGACCTACAGCATGTGGTCGTCCATTCTCCTGCTGAAATGTAGGGTTTCGCAGGGATTGAATGAAGAGTGGAGCCACATCTGAAATGTAACGTCCACTGTTCAAAGTGCCGTCAATGCGAACAGGAGGTGACCGAGACGTGTAACCAATGGCACTCCATACCATCTCGCCTGGTTATACGCCAGTATGGCGATGACGAATACATGCTTCCAATGTGCGTTCACCGCGATGTCGCCAAACACGAATGCGACCATCATGATGCTGTAAACAGAACCTGGATTCATCCGAAAAAAAAAACCACGTTTTGCCATTCGTGCAGCCAGGTTCGTCGTTGAGTACACCATCGCAGGCACACCTGTCTGTGATGCAGCGTCAAGGGTAACCGCAGCCATGGTCTCCGAGCTGATAATCCATGCTGCTGCAAACGTCGTCGAACTGTTCGTACAGATGGTTGTTGTTTTGCAAACGTCCCCATCTGTTGACTCAGGGATCGAAACGTGGCTGCACTATCCGTTACAGCCATGCTGATAAGATGCCTGTCATCTCGACTGCTAGTGATACGAGGCCGTTGGGATCCAGCACGGCGTTCCGTATTACCCTCCTGAACCCACCGATTCCATATTCTGTTAACAGTCATGGTGTGGTGTCACCGCCAGACACCACACTTGCTAGGTGGTAGCCTTTAAATCGGCCGCGGTCCGGTAATATACGTCGGACCCGCGTGTCGCCACTATCAGTGATTGCAGACCGAGCGCCGCCACACGGCAGGTGTAGTCTAGAGAGACGCCCTAGCACTCGCTCCAGTTGTACAGCCGACTTTGCTAGCGATGGTTCACTGACAAATTACGCTCTCATTTGCCGAGACGATAGTTAGCATAGCCTTCAGCTACGTCATTTGCTACGACCTAGCAAGCCGCCATTATCATTTGCTATTTATCTTGTGATGCATGTACCGTCAGACCGATGTTCACCAATTACGGATTAAAGTTAAGCATTCCAGAAGCTACATACCTTTTTTGCTAGTCTCTATTCCTTTAACTGTTCCACACCTCACGCCAGCCTGCGTGAGCTTAAACGCGTGCCTTTCGGCTTCCTCAGAGTGGCTTGGTTGTCTTGCCAAATCACAACACATTGGATCTCGACCATCGGCTTTAAATGAACTGGAAGTGACTCAGCGGTTTCTCCTAGGGAAAAGACTAGGTAAGCGTATGGACAGGACAGCATCCTCGTCACGGAGGTACAGTCTCCACACTTACCTGAAAATGAAATCGAAAAGAAGCCCCTAGGAAAGAACCGAGTCTTTTTGCTCAGTAGCTGACACTGTCTTTCTTGACTTCCGGGTGGCATTCTACGTAGTTGTGCTGGCTCACTTATTGAACATAATATGAGCTTGCCCAGCATCTTACGAACGTTGTGGCTCAATTCATAACGCCCTAAAAGATAAAAATCAATACACCGTTCTTATCAGGAGAAGATCACCACATGAAAAAGTAGCTTTGGAATTACTCCATGCGATTATACACCGAAGCGCTTAAGAAACTGGTATAAGCATGCGTATTGAAATACAGAGATATGTAAGCAGAGAGAATACGGCGATGCGCTAGGCCTATGTAAGACAACAAGTGTCTGGTGCAGTTGTTAGATCGGTAACTGCTGCTAAAATGGCAGGTTATCAAGATTTGAGTGAGTTTGAACGTGGTGTTATAGTAGGCGCGCGAGCGATGCGACAAAGCATTTTCGAGGTAGCGATGAAGTGGGAATTTTCCCGTACGACCATATCACGAGTGCACAGCGAATATCAGGAATCCGGTAAAACATCAAGTCTCCGACGTCGCGGCAGACGATAAAAGATTCTGCAAGAACGGGACCAACGACGACTGGAGAGAATCGTTCAACGTGACAGAAGTGCAATCCTTCCGCAAATTGTGCAGATTTCAGTGCTGGGCCATCAACAAGTCTCAACATGGGCACCATTCAACGAAATATAGGCTTTCGGAACGGAAGGCCTACTCGTGTACCCTCAATGACTGCACGACACAAAGCTTTACGCTTCGCCTGAGCCCGTCTCGTTTCAAATTGTATCGAGCGGATGGAGACAACCTCATGAATCCATGGACCCTGCATGTCAGCAGGGAACTGTTTAAGCTTTTGAAGGCTCTGTAATGGCGTGGGGCGAGTGCAGTTGGAGTGATATGCGACCACTGATATGTCTAGATACGACTTTGAAAGGTGACAAGTACATGAGTTTCCTGCCTGATCACCTGCATCCATTCATGTCCATTGTGCACTCCGACGGACTTCGGCAATTCCAGCAGGGCAATGCGATACTCCACACGTCCAGAATTGCTACAGAATGGCTCCAGGAACACTCTTCTTAGTTTAAACACCTCCGTTGGCCACCAAACTCCCCAGACATGAACATTATTGAGCATATCTGGGATGTCTTGCAACGCACTGTTCTGAAGAGGTCTCCAACCCCTCGTACTTTTAAAGATTCATGGACAGCCCCGCAGGATTCATGGTGTCAGTTCCCTCTAGCACTACGTCAGACATTAGTCGAGTCCATGCCACGTCGTGTTGCAGCAATTCTGCGTGTTCGCAGGGACCCTACACCATGTTAACCAGGTGTACCGATTCTCTTTGTCTCTTCAGTGAAGTAGCAATCACTGCTTACAATACATGGTGTCCGGATGCCTTCCTGCCGCCACCCCATACCACCCAGCCCCCCACCCCCGGGAAGGAATTAGTGTACCAATGTCGCTATACGATAAACCGCAATCGCGATAGGCTACAATCCCACCTTTATCAAAGTCTGAAACGTGATGGTACGCATTTCTCCTCCTTACACGAGGCATCACAACAACGTTTCACCAGGCAACGCCGGTCAACTGCTGTTTGTGTATGAGAAATCGGTTGGAAACTTTCCTCATGTCAGCACGTTGTAGGTGTCGCCACCGGCGCCCAGCTTGTGTGAATGCTCTGAAAAGCTAATCATTTGCATATCACAGAATCTTCTTCCTGTCGGTTAAATTTCGCGTCTGTAGCACATCATCTTGGTGGTGTAGCAATTTTAATGGCCAGTAGTGTAACATATGACTAGTGCGGTGAAGATTTTAAGGTTTTGTGCATTGCCTGAACTCCTGCCCAGCTTATTGGTAGGTCACTGCTCCGCTGTTGTTAGGTGCACGATTGTCTGCGCGTCTCTGCTGCAGCGGCAAGGGAAGTCGGCGTGCTTTTCCAGGCGCCCTCTTGCTGCAAACTAGCCACGTAACTGAAGCTACGTGAAGTCAGTGTACGATTTTGCACGGCCATGCGAACAATCTGTGTGTCCTATCGTGCTAGTCCTGCGGGGCCACTCACATCGTGCTTGGGCCTCCTGAACTTATCTGTTCCATGTTCGCATGTCAGTCGCGCGATCCCGACCAACGCGAGCAGCGATATGGTGTAAACATAAAATGCAGTCTCGATAGGCCGAAAAACTGTCGCTGTGAAATATTGACAGGTGTTGATGCAAGTCAGTCAAAAAAATGGTTCAAATGGCTCTCAGCACTATGGGACTTAACATCAGAGGTCATCAGCCCCCTAGAACTTAGAACTACTTAAACCTAACTAACCTAAGGACATCACACACATCCATGCCCGAGGCAGGATTCGAACCTGCGACCGTAGCGGTCGCGCGGTTCCAGACTGAAGCGCCTAGAACCGCTCGGACACACTGGCCGGCTCAAGTCAGTCCTTACACAAAATATAACACGATCTTCTCATTAAAAAATAAATAAATTCAAATATGATACTTGAACGAGAAATGACTCCATAGCCTTTATTTATTTACAGAATGCAAAAAGAGTGGAAATTTGTGGTAAGTTCCTATGGTAACAAACTACTGAGGTCATCGGTCCCTAGTCTTACAGACTACCTAATCTAACTTAAACTAACCTACGCTAAGGACAACACAAGCACCCATGCCCCAAGGAGGACTCGAACCTCAGACGGGGCGAGGCGCGCGAACCGTGGCAAGGCGGCCAAGACCGAGCGGCTACCCCGTGCGGCTTACAGAACGGCCATCGCATTATTCTACATCTTCATGGTTACTCCGCAAATCACATTTAAGTGCCTGGCAGAGGGTTCATCGAACCACCTTCACTATTCTCTATTATTCCAATCTCGTATAGCGCGCGGAAAGAATAAACACCTATATCTTGCCGTACGATTTCCCTTATTTTATCGTGGTGATCGTTCCTCCCTATGTAGGTTGGTGTCAACAAATTATTTTCGCATTCGGAGGAGAAAGTTGCTGATTGGAATTTCGTGAGAAGATTCCGTCGCAACGAAAAACGCCTTTCTTTTAATGATTTCCAGCCCAAATTCTGTATCATTTCTGTGACACTCTCTCCCATATTTCGCGATAATACAAAACTTGCTGCCTTTCTTTGAAATTTTTCGATGTACTCCGTCAATCTTATCTTGTAAAGATCCCACACCGCGCAACAGTATTCTAAAAGAGAACGGACAAGCGTAGTGCAGGCAGTCTCTTTAGTAGGTCTATTACATTTTCTAAGTGTCCTGCCTATAAAACGCAGCCTTTGGTTAGCCTTCCCCACAACATTTTCTATGTGTTCTTTCCAATTTAAGTTGTTCGTAATTGTAATACTTAGGTATTTAGTTGAATTGATGGCTTTTAGATTAGACTGATTTATCGTGTAACCGAAGTTTAACCAGTTCCTTTTAGCACTCATGTGGATGACCTCACACTTTTCGTTATTTACGGTCAACTGCCACTTTTCGCACCATTCAGATACTTTTTATAAATCTTTTTGCAGTTTGTTTTGATCTTCTGAAGACTTTATTAGTCGATAAACGACAGCGTCATCTGCAAAAACCGAAGACGGCTGCTCAGATTGTCTCCCAAATCGTTTATATAGATAAGGAACAGCAAAGGGCCTATAACACTACCTTGGCGAACGCCAGAAATCACTTCTGTTTTACTTCTGTACCTAC
The DNA here is from genome assembly GCF_023864345.2 of Schistocerca serialis cubense. Taxonomy (NCBI): domain Eukaryota; kingdom Metazoa; phylum Arthropoda; class Insecta; order Orthoptera; family Acrididae; genus Schistocerca; species Schistocerca serialis. Next base: position 838,285,396 of record NC_064640.1, read on the forward strand.
TTGGTGCAACAGCGGTAAGGTGCTAATCACTTGCATATCCGAGCATATAGTACACTGTCTTCATAGTGTTGCAGTTATGTATCAGGTTGGTTTCCATACCACAAACTTAGCTCGTCGACAATTCACACAGCTTTTTCCAGTTCCTGTATGTGGTTTGTACAGTGAAGAGTACTGTTTTCAGTTCCCTTCCTCCTCCATCGTATCTGCTGTAAGCATTCAAAAGGAGTTGGGCTGATTACCCTTAGAGGTGAAAAGCCTGAGTTTTTTTCTTCGCGTGCGTTTAAAGTCTATATGCTCTGCAGAGCGTACTGATCTCAGCCGCGTTGTCCTCCCAAGTACAGATGTACTGGCGGTAAACGGAGAGGCCGTCACTAGAGGAAGTAGGTCAGTACTTTCTCGGCTACGTGGTAGCAAGGCAGAGGATCTTATTGCTGTTTCCTTTCCACATAAGCGCAAATGGATGTTAACGATTTTTGTTGGCCACTGGTAATCTGCTGTGTAACTATTTCTTTAAGCCATTGACATATCCATGTGGTCTGAGAATGGATGCATTCGTACAACACATTGAGCTTTTGCGAAATAGTCGTGTGTGTGTGTGTGTGTGTGTGTGTGTGTGTGTGTGTGTGTGTGTGTATGTGTGTGTGTGCGCATTTGTGATTGTGTAGTAGCGCTGTATTCACGCAACACCCTCTCTGCAAACCACTGCGTATAGCTACACATTACAGCAACAGACAACTCGACCCTCATTTATCAGAAGTTGTCTTGGGATACTGGTCCCGCCTTTCTCATTCATACTTTCTATGCTTTTCCTGTATTCCAAGCAGGACTATCGCAACAACGATATACCTGATTTTTTTCCCAAATCGTCAGACCTGATAATACACTCCTGGAAATTGAAATAAGAACACCGTGAATTCATTGTCCCAGGAAGGGGAAACTTTATTGACACATTCCTGGGGTCAGATACATCACATGATCACACTGACAGAACCACAGGCACATAGACACAGGCAACAGAGCATGCACAATGTCGGCACTAGTACAGTGTATATCCACCTTTCGCAGCAATGCAGGCTGCTATTCTCCCATGGAGACGATCGTAGAGATGCTGGATGTAGTCCTGTGGAACGGCTTGCCATGCCATTTCCACCTGGCGCCTCAGTTGGACCAGCGTTCGTGCTGGACGTGCAGACCACGTGAGACGACGCTTCATCCAGTCCCAAACATGCTCAATGGGGGACAGATCCAGAGATCTTGCTGGCCAGGGTAGTTGACTTACACCTTCTAGAGCACGTTGGGTGGCACGGGATACATGCGGACGTGCATTGTCCTGTTGGAACAGCAAGTTCCCTTGCCGGTCTAGGAATGGTAGAACGATGGGTTCGATGACGGTTTGGATGTACCGTGCACTATTCAGTGTCCCCTCGACGATCACCAGTGGTGTACGGCCAGTGTAGGAGATCGCTCCCCACACCATGATGCCGGGTGTTGGCCCAGTGTGCCTTGGTCGTATGCAGTCCTGATTGTGGCGCTCACCTGCACGGCGCCAAACATGCATACGACCATCTTTGGCACCAAGGCAGACACGACTCTCATCGCTGAAGACGACACGTCTCCATTCGTCCCTCCATTCACGCCTGTCGCAACACCACTGGAGGCGGGCTGCACGATGTTGGGGCGTGAGCGGAAGACGGCCTAACGGTGAGTGGGACCGTAGCCCAGCTTCATGGAGACGGTTGCGAATGGTCCTCGCCGATACCCCAGGAGCAACAGTGTCCCTAATTTGCTGGGAAGTGTCGGTGCGGTCCCCTACAGCACTGCGTAGGATCCTACGGTCTTGGCGTGCATCCGTGCGTCGCTGCGGTCCGGTCCCAGGTCGACGGGCACGTGCACCTTCCGCCGACCACTGGCGACAACATCGATGTACTGTGGAGACCTCACGCCCCACGTGTTGAGCAATTCGGCGGTACGTCCACCCGGCCTCCCGCATGCCCACTATACGCCCTCGCTCAAAGTCCGTCAACTGCACATACGGTTCACGTCCACGCTGTCGCGGCATGCTACCAGTGTTAAAGACTGCGATGGAGCTCCGTATGCCACGGCAAACTGGCTGACACTGACGGCGGCGGTGCACAAATGCTGCGCAGCTAGCGCCATTCGACGGCCAACACCGCGGTTCCTGGTGTGTCCGCTGTGCCGTGCGTGTGATCATTGCTTGTACAGCCCTCTCGCAGTGTACGGAGCAAGTATGGTGGGTCTGACACACCGGTGTCAATGTGTTCTTTTTTCCATTTCCAGGAGTGTAGGTAAAGCTGTCCCTCACAGCCCTCCATAAGGCACAGTGCTACTGGATCTGCTATCCTATTGCCTTCCTCTTGACTTACCCAGCCAGTTATAAGGGGACCTACAGTTTAACTAGGATTCTGAAGTACGGTGAAACTCGACCGTTTTGTGTTAACTGTAACAAAGACTGCCAGAGGTGAAAGCAGTAAAAAGTGGCACACAAAAATGGTGCGACCGGACAGCAAACGAACTCGGGACCTTTGGAATCGTACTCTAACACTTTACCACATTCCTTGGTTTTTTTGGAGCTTTATAACCTTTTGCTATCATTTTTCTACAAAAAAGGAAAATTAAATCTTCTTTCTTTCTGAAATGGATTCAACAACTTCTTCTATAAAATATATTTGTAATCTGTCCTAAATTAATATCTTCTCTCTCCGTAACATAATTGGTTACACATTTTATGAAATTAATAAAGTTTCCTTCAAAAGTTAAATTCTGTTTCTACGTACAACATAAAATCAAGTTCCTTTTTCTGTTATTTCTAGGATTAAGATAAATATATAAAAAGTGAATAGCAGTTCATAGGTATAAAGGATGACGAAATTTCTTCTATTTCCTTCCCTTACCTTACCTTCTTTTCGTTACTCTCTTTTTCTTTGCATGTCATTGAAGAAGATTTTACTTTATGGTATTGTTCAAAATGTTTGTGTAATTTGCCTTATACTTTTGCTTATTCGCTAGTTTATGATGTTCCGTTGTAAGATCTCTTCAATAAACTTCCTAATTTTTGTCTTTTTCTTTTAAAATATAACATGTCTGTTCTTTTATGAAGTACAATGCATTTTTCTAGGTAGTTCGTCTGCGTTTAGGAAATCCGACGGTTTTATTGCATTTAGAGAAGTACTGTTGTGGTGTTAAGTATCTATCTAGCAGTTCCAAATGTCTCCTAATTTTTTTTACACACGAGTCTGTGGTTCTCATTGTCAGTTGAGTCGCAAGTGGGACATTTTGCTGAAGCTGTGAATTTTACCTTCTGAAGTTTAGAATTTGTACATATTTTTCTGTTGACTGCGAAGTACAATGCTGATCTCATTGTCTATAGGAGCTCTTTAGTTGGCAATAAAGGAGCGAACAAGTTGGCAGGTGTAAAAAGTGGCAGTACTGGGCGGCTAGCCGATCCCAAAATGAGTAGCCCATAAAAATATCTGTTTTAGCGCTGTTTGTATTTTTAAGTATTGTAGAAGTGTAACGTCTTTACAGTCGAGTTGTTTCTTATTTTTGGCCAGAAATCAACTATAACGTCATTTAAAAAGAGCCACAAAACAGCGCTCAGAATTACCGGGTCAAATAAATCACTGAGAAACGGCGAGTTCGCCAGAATTGCTTTACTGAGAGGGCGGAAATCGTGATGCCGTTGGAGGTAAAGAAGTTTTGGGAAATTAGTCTTTCGTGACGAACAGTAAATCGCGACATAGCTGTCACTGCCTCGGAAATGTACTGGAAATTCCATAAAGGTCACTGCATTCTCGATTTCCTTGGACGAGTCGACCAACATTTCGGACACGTTACATATTGCAATTTATGTTCGTGGAGTCGGAAGCAATTTGTATGTGACAGGAGAACTGTGAGTTTCGTTGCCAACGAAAAACTCAACGAGAGGGCTTGACTTCCTGAAAACTTTTGCAGAGACATTTGAAGCCGTTGGAGTGAATTGGGTGTCGGTCTCACTTTACCACCGGTGGAGCGCCTGTGATGCGAGGGACACAAAATGGACTTGTAGCACTGTTGTGGAAGGAACTGCAGCGATCAACAGACGTTTTGTACGGGACTCGTTGTTTTGAACATCAGGAAGCACTTTGTGCTAAACTTGCAGGCACAGAGCAGATCATGAGATTGGTGGTCCGAATTCTCTAATGTCGCAAGGGCTGTTACAACATCAGTTTCAGTACTTTTTTATGGAACTGCTAGAAGAGTATGAAGACGTTATTTACTGCTGCGAAGCACGTTGATTAAGTCGTGAGATATGCCTGGAACGATTTTTCCATATAATATCTGCTATTGTTCAATTGCTGAAGGAAAAAAGAAAGCAAGACCAAATTTAGAAGACCTGGAATGGATTGCTGACTTGGTATTTTTAGTTGACTTGACTACACACTTAAAGGTCCTCAGCAAGGTGTGGCAACTTACATCTGATTTGATGGGAAAAGTGGATGCACTTAAAAACAAAGTCACATTGTGGACGGAACAGTTCCCGACGAAAAAACACCGCCCATTTCCCTAAGCTCTCTGGTGTTACAGAAAAGGCGAATTTTGAAGAACTCATTTCGATGCTGGAAGAAATAAAGGAACAGTTCTCAAAACGTTTTCAGAACACTGCCAACATCGCATCTGCGTTCACATGTTTTCGACACCGTTTGCCGTTTCAGTTAAATGCGATCCTGTACGTTTTTCAGATAGAACTGATCGATCTGCAGTGTAATTCCCGATTAAATGACAAGTCCTTTTGTGTTAAAAATGTCCAGAATTTCTACGAAGGGATTTCTCGGGAAGAGTTTCCACAATGATGGTGTAAACAGAGATATCAATGAATAGATCAACGTATGTGTGTGAAAGGTTTTTTTTTCGATAATGAAACTAAATAAGTCACCTGAGTGACGAAAATCTACGAAATTTCCTGCGGTGTCAGTTTTCCGACAGGTTGTGAGAGACAAATATTGTATTCAGCATAGTTTCGCCCATAATATTGCTGATATAATTCAGTTGTAAACGTAACTTTATTTTATATTTTTGCTATTTTGTCAAAAACTAACATTTTGAGCCCGTGGCTCTAACAAAATACAGATTGACTCTTACATAGTACAGCAACCAGACACTTTTTGCAGTGTTATTTATTTATTTAAACAGTGCCGTTACCGGTTTCGAACCGATAGGTTTATCTTCAGAAGACTAATTCACATTATACATTAGATTTCGCCTTTTGTTTCCCGAACTGACGAAATATTCTTAGGTGGTGTTGCCGGTGAAGAATTCGCGCCGTTATGTTCTAGTGCAGGCTGCTTATGATCTGCATTGGAACATAATGGCGCGAAATCTTCATAGGCACCACCACCGCAAGGAAATTTCGTCATTCGGGGAACAAAAGGCGAAATCCAATGTAGAACGTGAACTAGCTGTCTGAAGATCAACCTATCGGTTCGAAACAGGTAATGGGGCTGTTTAAATAAATAAATAAATAGCATTACAAAAGTGGCTGGTTGCTGTAATCTTCTATGTAAGAGTCTACCTACACTATGTGATCAAAAGTATCCGGACACCTGGCTGAAAATGACTTAAAAGTTCGTGGCGCCCTGCATCGGTAATGCTGGAATTCAATATGGTGTTGACCCACCCTTAGCCTTGATGACAGCTTCCACTCTCGCAAGCATACGTTCAATCAGGCGCTGAAGGTTTCTTGGGGAACGGCAGCCCTTCTTCATGGTGTGCTGAACTGAGGAGAGGTATCGATGTCGATAGGTGAAGCATGGAACGAAGTCGGCGCTCCAAAACATCCCAAAGGTGTTCTATAGGATTAAGGTCACGTCTCTGTGGAGCCACGTCCATAACAGAGATGTTATTTTCGTGTAACCACTCCGTCACAGACCGTGCATTATGAACAGCTGCTCGATCGTGTTGAAATTTGCAATCGCCATCCCTGAATTGCTCTTCAACAGTGGGAAGCAAGAAGGTGCTTAAAATATCAATGTAAGCCTGTGCTGTGCTAGGGTCACACAAAACAACGAGAGGTGCAAGACCCCTCCATGAAATACACAACCACACCATAACACCACCGCCTCCGAATTTTACTTTTCGCATTACACACGCTGACAGTTGACGTTCACCGGGCATTCGCCATACCCAAAATCTGCCATCGGATCGCCAAATTGTGTACCGTGATTCGTCACTTCACACTACGTTTTTCCATTGTTCAATCGTCCAATGTTTACGCTCCTTACACCAATCGAGGCATCGTTTGGCATTTACCGGCGTGATGTGTAGCTTATGAGCAGCCACTCGACCATGAAATCCAAGTTTTCTCACCTCCCGCTTAACTGTCATAGTATTGTATGTTAACCGAGGGGCCTAGAAACGACGGAGAGGCTCCGTCCCCGCCGCAGCCGTAGTGGTCCACAACTCCACGACAACTACCGCAGTCCACCCCTCCGCCGCCCCACACCGAACCTTTTCAGAGTTATTGTGCGGTTCGACCCATGGTGACCCACCCCACCCCCACCCCCCCTTTTCCCTCAGGGAACGTCTCACACCAGACGAGTGTAGAGTAATGGTGGTGTACACGTACTCGGAGAACTTGTTTGCGCAGCAATCGCCGACATAGTGTAGCTGAAGCGGAATAAGGGGAACCAGCCTGCATTCCCCGAGGCAGATGAAAAACCGCCTGACGATACTGTCTGCTGACTGACGGAGACCGGCGACAGTCGAAGAGGATAGTAATGTGTAATAGGCAGACATCTGTCCAGAGCATTACACGGGAATTCCAAACTGCATCAGAATCCACTGCAAGTACTATGACAGTTGCCCGTCCGGTTAGCCGTGCGGTCTATCGCAAGGCTTTCCGGGCGGGAAGGAGCGCCTGGTCCCCGGCACGAATCCGCCCGGCGGACTTGTGTCGAGGTCCGGTGAGCCGGCCAGTCTGTGGATCCATGTAAAAGTGTTTTCTGATGTGATTATAGCCGTTCGATGGGGATCAACAGACTCTCATCGCGGGATGGTCGGCAGAGCTAGACGCATGGGACATCTCATTTCGGAAATCGTCAGGGAATCCAATATTCAGAGATCCACAGTGTCAAGAGTGTGTCCAGAATACCAATTTTGAGGCGTTACCTCTCACCATGGACAACGCAGTGACCAACAGCTTTCACATAACGACCGAGAGCAGCGGCGTTTGTGTAGAGTTGTCAGCGCTAACAGACAAGCACCACTGCTTGAAATGACCGCAGAAAGCAATGTGAGACATACGATAAACGGATCCGTAGGGACACTGCGGCGAAATTTGGCGTAAATGGGCTACGGCAGCAGATGACCAATGTGAATGCCTTTGCTAACAGCGCAACATCGCCTGCAGCGCCAATACTGGGCTCGTGACCGTATCGGTTGGGCCCTAGACGACTGGAAAACCGTGGACTGATTAGATGAGTCCCGATTTCAGCTGGTGAGAGCTGGTGGTAGGGCCTGAATGTGATGCAGATCCCACGAAGCCTTGGACCTAAGTTTTAACAAAGCACTGTGCAAACTGTTGGTGGCTCCATAATGCTGTGGAAAGGATCCTCTGGTCCAACTAAACCGATCATTCACTGGAAATAACCATGTTCGGCTACTTGGAGACCATTTGCAGCAAACAACGATGGAATTGTCGTGGATGACAATGCGCCATGTTACCGGGGCACGATTGTTCCCGATTGGTTTGAAGAACATTCTGGACAATTCGAGCGAATGATTTGGCTACCCAGATTAGCCGACATGAATCCTATCGAAGATTTATGGGACATAACCGAGAGGTCAGTTCGTGCATAACATCCTGCACCGGCAACTCCTTCGCAATTATGGACGGCTATAGAGGCGGATTGGCTCGATATTTCTCCAGAGGGTTTCCAATGACTTGTTTAGTCCATGCCAGTTTGTGTTGCCGCACTATGCCAGGTAGAACAAGATCTGACATGATAATAGTTCGCACTCATTTTATACGGAAAACTAGCCATGAGAACATTTTTTAGACGGAGCTGCACTGATATCTTCTGCCGATATTTCCAACTGTAGCTCAAATATTCTGACTGTTCGGGGGCCGAGGCCAGCTTGTGCAACAGTTACTTCACTAATGTTACCATCACTATGTTTAAATTTAACAGTTTCGCCACTGCATTAGACCACTCTGTCGCAGAGTTCTGTGTTCTTCACTTTAACATAGACAATACTTCACGTAATGGTCATAACAATTCCCACTACATCTTCAGATATATTTAAATAATCTTTTATGCTTCAGTATCATGAGACATCGGTCATGGGGGGTTTCTTTCAAAGAAAAAAAAAATGGCTCCGAGCACTATGGGACTTAACATCTGAGGTCATCAGTCTCCTAGACTTAGAACTTCTTAAATCTAACTACCTTAAGAATATCACACACATTCATGCTCGAGGCAGAATTCGAACCTGCGACCGTAGCAGCAGCGCGGTTCCGGACTGAAGGTGCTAGAACCACTCGGCCACATCGGCCGGCGTTAACATATCCCTGTATTTGAATACGCATTCAACCTTCCACCTACTAATATGTGTTGGTATTGTCAAAACGTAAATAAACCACATGCAAGAAAGTTTTCTGGCAACGATATAGATGTCAGCCAGAGATAAAGATGTCAGTCAAAGATATCGAATGAAAATAGCCTTCCCACTGACAAAAATTCCACTTAAGCAAGTAGTTTCTCAAATTCCGGAAAAAGTAGGAGTAGCCGCCAGTGCAGAGTTAATCAGTTTAACAATTTAAAGGCATTTCTAAAGCTGCTATCACGATGAAATTCACACACAACATACAGGGTGTTTCAAAAATGACCGGTATATTTGAAACGGCAATAAAAACTAAACGAGCAGCGATAGAAATACACCCTTTGTTGCAATATGCTTGGGACAACAGTACATTTTCAGGCGGACAAACTTTCGAAATTACAGTAGTTACAATTTTCAACAACAGATGGCGCTGCAAGTGATGTTAAAGATATAGAAGACAACGCAGTCTGTGGGTGCGCCATTCTGTACGTCGTCTTTCTGCTGTAAGCGTGTGCTGTTCACAACGTGCAAGTGTGCTGTAGACAACATGGTTTATTCCTTAGAACAGAGGATTTTTCTGGTGTTGGAATTCCACCGCCTAGAACACAGTGTTGTTGCAACAAGACGAAGTTTTCAACGGAGGTTTAATGTAACCAAAGGACCGAAAAGCGATACAATATAGGATCTGTTTGAAAAATTTCAACGGACTGGGAACGTGACGGATGAACGTGCTGGAAAGGTAGGGCGACCGCGTACGGCAACCACAGAGGGCAACGCGCAGCTAGTGCAGCAGGTGATCCAAGAGCGGCCTCGGGTTTCCGTTCGCCGTGTTGCAGCTGCGGTCCAAATGACGCCAACGTCCACGTATCGTCTCATGCGCCAGAGTTTACACCTCTATCCATACACAATTCAAACGCGGCAACCCCTCAGCGCCGCTACCATTGCTGCACGAGAGACATTCGCTAACGATATAGTGCACAGGATTGATGACGGCGATATGCATGTGGGCAGCATTTGGTTTACTGACGAAGCTTATTTTTACCTGGACGGCTTCGTCAATAAACAGAACTGGCGCATATGGGGAACCGAAAAGCCCCATGTTGCAGTCCCATCGTCCCTGCATCCTCAAAAAGTACTGGTCTGGGCCGCCATTTCTTCCAAAGGAATCATTGGCCCATTTTTCAGATCCGAAACGATTACTGCATCACGCTATCTGGACATTCTTCGTGAATTTGTGGCGGTACAAACTGCCTTAGACGACACTGCGAACACCTCGTGGTTTATGTAAGATGGTGCCCGGCCACATCGCACGGCCGACGTCTTTAATTTCCTGAATGAATATTTCGATGATCGTGTGATTGCTTTGGGCTATCCGAAACATACAGGAGGCGGCGTGGATTGGCCTCCCTATTCGCCAGACATGAACACCTGTGACTTCTTTCTGTGGGGACACTTGAAAGACCAGGTGTACTGCCAGAATCCAGAAACAATTGAACAGCTGAAGCAGTACATCTCATCTGCATGTGAAGCCATTCCGCCAGACACGTTGTCAAAGGTTTCGGGTAATTTCATTCAGAGACTACGCCATATTATTGCTACGCATGGTGGATATGTGGAAAATATCGTACTATAGAGTTTCCCAGACCGCAGCGCCATCTGTTGTTGAAAATTGTAACTACTGTAATTTCGAAAGTTTGTCTGCCTGAAAATGTACCGTTGTCCCAAACATATTGCAACAAACGGTGTATTTCTATCGCTGCTCGTTTAGTTTTTATTGCCGTTTCAAATATACCGGTCATTTTTGAAACACCCTGTAGATTGAACTGTGTAGATCAAGAAAATATTTTTGAAAAATCGATTTTTTGGACCAAAATCCATTACGTCCCCCGTTAAGGCAGTGCCGGCGGCAGAGTAATGGGCGGAAACGGCGACCACTCGCCGGTAAGCCAGTTCCAACGCTGGAGAACGGTTCTGCAAGAAGAGAGTCGTGCAGTTGTGCAGGCAACAGGAGAGCGATGTGTTGTTTCTGAGAGCTCCGCATCCTCAGTTGGCCCCCTCGAGCAGGCGGCGTCGGCACTTGTGCTGCGGTGCCTTTACCACACTTAACAGGCGAGAGGGGCGTCTAGCTGTCGTTAGGGGAAGCCGACTCCAGCCTTGCTCCTTGGCTAACTATGATATACCAGCTTCTTACACTTACTGAGCCACGGTCTTTCATTGCAGTCTTCCCACATTCAAATGGCTCTCGAATTGCCTTCCAGAATATCGCAAATTTTACACTACTGGCCGTTAAAATTGCTACACCAACAAGAAATGCAGATGATAAACGGGTATTCATTGGACAAATATATTATACTAGAACTGGCATGTGGTTACATTTTCACTCAATTTGGCTGCATAGATCCTACGAAATCAGTACCCACAACAACCACCTCTAGCCGTAATAACGGCCTTGATATGCGTCGGCATTGAGTCAAACAGAGCTTGGATGGCGTGTACAGATACAGCTGCCCAGGCAGCTTCAACACGATACCACAGTTCATCAAGAGTAGTGACTGGCGTATTGTGACGAGCCAGTTGCTCGGCCACCATTCACCAGACGTTTTCAGTTTGTGAGAGATCTGGAGAATGTGCTGGCCAGGGCAGCAGTCAAACATTTTCTGTATCCAGAAAGGCCCGAACGGGACTTGCAACATGCGGTCGTGCATTATCCTGCTGAAATGTAGGGTTTCGTAGGGATCGAATGAAGGGTAGAGCCACGGGTCGTAACACATCTGAAATGTAACGTCCACTGTTCAAAGTGCCGTCAATGCGAACAAGAGGTGACCGAGACGTGTAACCATTGGCACCCCATACCATCACGCCGGGTGATACGCCAGTATGGCGATGACGAATACACGCTTCCAATGTGCGTTCACCACGATGTCGCCAAATACGGATGCGACGATCATGATGCTGTAAACAGAACCTGGATTCATCCGAAAAAAAAACGTCGATTTGCCGTTCTTGCACCCAGGTTCGTCGTTGAGTACACCATCGCAGGCGCTCTTGTCCGTGATGCAACGTCAAGGGTAACGGCAGCCATGTTCTCCGAGCTGATAGTCCATTCGGCTGCAAACGTCATCGAACTGTTCGTGCAGATGGCTGTTGTCTTGCAAACTTCCCCATCTAATGACTCAGGAATCGAGACGTGGCTGCACAATCCGTTACAACCATGGGGATAAGATGCCTGTCATCTCGACTGCCAGTGATACGAGGCCGTTGGGATCCAATACGGCGTTCCGTATTACCCTCCTGAACCCACCGATTTCGTATTTTGCTAACAGTCGTTGGATCTCGACCAATGCGAGCAGCAATGTCGCGACACGATAAACCGCAATCGCGATAGGCTACAATCAGACCTTTATCAAAGTCGGAAACGTGATGGTACGCTTTTCTGCTCCTTACACGAGGCATCACAACAACGTTTGACCAGGCAACGCCGGTCAACTGCTGTTTGTTTATCAGAAATCGGTTGGAAACTTTCGTCATGTCAGCACGTTTTAGGTGTCGCCACCGGCGCCAACCTTGTGTGAAAGCTCTGAAAAGCTAATCGTTTGCGTATCACAGCATCATCTTCGTGTCGGTTAAATTGCGCGTCTGTAGCACGTCATCTTCGTGGTGTAGCAATTGTAATGACCAGTAATGTATTTGCAATGCGAAGAAAATAAGAGCGATGCGAAATAGCATTGACTCATAAACCAGTTTCACATCTCAGCAACGTGTCGGAATAGTTTTATTTATATAGGGCCTTACGAACATAGCGGACAAAAAATTATTCACCACCGGGAGACATCACATTAATACGGCGTAACATCGTTTCTACCCGTGGCAACACCTCAGTACGACGAGGATAAGAGTGCGCAAGTTTCTTTAGGTGTGCTGTATCCAAATGAATCACTGTTTGATGATTGTATCACGTACAGCTACCAAACTGCGTAGATGTCGAATGGGCGATTTAGCGAGGACTAAAGACACGTGTACCTCTGGCCAGGCTGCCACTGACAACACACCACGGAGCAAAGTGTCGAGTGGAGAGTGAAACGGCTCTCTGATGCCTTCAGCGATGAGAGTAGGTTTTGTCGGTATGCGAGTGGTGGACGTACACATGTACAGCCTAGACCTGCTGTGCGACCTATTCTGGCGTATTCTAGAGTGCATTCGCCAATTACACAAAAAATGGTTCAAATGGCTCTGAGCACTATGGGACTTAGCGCAGTGGTTAGCACACTGGACTCGCATTCGGGAGGACGACGGTTCAATCCCGTCTCCGGCCATCCTGATTTAGGTTTTCCGTGATTTCCCTAAATCGCTTTCGGCAAATGCCGGGATGGTTCCTTTGAAAGGGCACGGCCGATTTCCTTCCCCATCCTTCCCTCACCCGAGCTTGCGCTCCGTCTCTAATGACCTCGTTGTCGACGGGACGTTAAACACTAATATCCTCCTCCTCCACTATGGGACTTAACACCTGAGGTCATCAGTCCGCTAGAACTTAGAACTACTTAAACCTAATTAACCTAAGGACATCACACACATCCATGCGCCAGGCAGGATTCGATCCTGCGACCGTAGCGGTCGCGCGGTTCCAGACTGAAGCGCTCAGAACCGCTCGGCCGCATCGGCCGTCCCCACAACACACAGATCCCAACGCAGGCTTCATGGTGTGTGAAGCCATCAGTTACAATTCGCGGTCACGTTTCGTGTTTCTGCAGGGTTACGTAAACAGTGCCCGCTATACTGTACGGGCTGTTGCTATGACCGTTTGTTCGACAGCAAGGTGATGCGATTTTTCAGCACGATAGTGCACTACCACATACGGCTGCTGCGACGTAATGTGCTCTCCGGAGTGTACAGCAACTGTCCTGGTCATAAAGATCACCATATTTCTCGTCAACAGAACTCGTATGGGACCTGGTCAAGTGCGAAGTTACTCGTTCTCCAGACCGTGCGACAACCATTGTTAAAATTCAACGAAAGGTGGAAGGTGCTTGGGACCTTCTGTCGCAAGATCCCTTTCGGCACCTTTATGACGTTTGCATGCGAAAATACACGATTGCGCTGGCTTCCGAAGGGGATACACTGTGTTTTGCTGCGACTGTTTGGGCGCCGTTTATTGTGTGTTTCATTTGGTCTGAATTTGTTGACATATACTCCTTCAGCTTCGGCCCAGGTTGCTGACAGTGCCTCAGCAGCCCTGTCGACGTCCCACGCAGTAGGACCCTGAAACACCCGGCAAGACTTCCAAGTGTTAAGCAGAGGTGAAGCCTTTGCTCTCTGCCATCCGCGGTTACGACGGGTCGCTTATGCAATGTTGACCATTTTATTCGACGTCGAGAAACGTATTGTCTCCGTATGCCTCGCTGCTCCACATGCGGGGTCGCCATGCACCCTCTAGCGTTTGCGTAGCTGGTAACCGCGGAATGGTGACGTATCCATCACGGTATAGATACTGTGTGTGCAGAATACATCTGTTTCAGTATTCGTATACTTGAAAACACAACTGCGCTCTCACAAACTGGCGCGTACAGCGGTTAAACGTCCAGAAAAAAAAGGGCGAAGAACTCTACCCCATTCGCGGTGATAAAGCAGACTCTACTGCGGAAAAACCACATTCCGAACTTTATGATTCGATATAAGCGAAACGAAATTTCCCCACTATCTGAGTAGTCTTTACTGCCGCGAACAAATAAGATCGACATAAAACACGAAGCCGCCGTTCATGTGGAAACTGCTGTTTCTACAACGCAGCAACACCGTAAAGGACCGCGATAATAGCCAACCAATTAATCAGTGACTACTTTGTTATGAAACTAGCGAGCCCAGAACCGATAATTTTCAGGCGCGTGTTGCGCCAAGTAACTTTTATCTCTTCAGCGAGAGCTGAGGGTCTGCGCTGACGTTACACAGCAGTTAGTATAAGCCGTAAAACACTACAGCTGCCCGTGGTAGTCACTCAGCCTTAAGGTCTTTCTGTCCTGGCCAAGACACTTTAACCGAGGGCCGTCAGACAGTGTTCTTGGGGGCGCAAACAAAAGCATAGTGTATTTTTAGATAACGAGCTCATCGACAGGCTGTGAAGGCCGAAGGGCTGCCCACCGGCCACCGTGTCTTCCTCCGCCTTGCGGCATGGTGAGGATGCGGTATGGCCTGCCATGTGGTCAGCACACCGCAGACTCTGCAGACCGTGGAGTCGCTAATGCTCGGTCAAGTATCTGCTCTATCGGCATCACAGGGCTCAGTGCACCACATACCAGTCCTCCCAACAAGGAAAAATCCTTGGCAGTACCGGGAATTGAATTCGAGTCCTCCGTATGGCAGCTGTCTATGGCGACCACTCAGCTACGGAGGCAGGCTGTTTTTAACTAGAGTATTTACTCTTTTCATAAACCAAAGACCGACTACGAGAACGCAACCTGTTGCTTCTCACTTGTTTCGTAAGGAAACTACTTTTTCAACCATAATGCAAATTTTGGCGTTGGTTTTGACTGAAAAATAAACGGCTTCATATTATCCATCCTTTCACACATAGATCTTTTTATCTGTGTTTACTTTTCCCGTAAGGTATAAGCTTTCATGTACGGGGTGGTCCATTGATCGTGACCGGGCCAAATATCTCACGAAATAAGCGTCAAACGAAAAAACTAAAAGAACGAAACTTGTCTAGCTTGAAGTGGGAAACCAGATGGTGCTATGGTTGGCCCGCTAGATGGCCCTGCCACAGGTCAAACGGATATCAACTGCGTTTTCTAAAACAGGAACACCCATTTTTGTTACATATTCGTGTAGTACGTAAAGAAATATTAATGTTTTAGTTGGACCACTTTTTTCGCTTTGTGATAGATGTCGCTGTGATAGTCACAAACATATGGCTCACAATTTTAGACGAACAGTTGGTAACAGGTAGGTTTTCTAAATTAAAATATAGAACGTAGGTACGTTTGAACATTTTATTTCGGTTGTTCCAATGTGATACATGTACCTTTGTGAACTTATCACTTCTGAGAACGCATGCTGTTACAGCGTCATTACCTGTAAATACCACATTAATGCAATAAATGCTCAAAATGATGTCCGTCAACCTCAATGCATTTGGCAATACGTGTAACGACATTCCTCTCAACTACGAGTAGTTCGCCTTCCGTAATGTTCGCACATGCATTGACAATGCGCTGACGCATGTTGTCAGGCGTTGTGGTGGATCACGATAGCAAATGTCCTTCAACTTTCCCCACAGAAAGAAATCCGGGAAGGTCAGATCCGGTGAACGTGCGGGCCATGGTATGGTGCTTCGACGACCAATCCACCTGTCATGAAACATGCTATTCGATACCGGTTCAACCGCATGCGAGTCATGTGCCGGACATCCATCATGTTGGAAGTACATCACCATTCTGGCATGCAGTGAAACATCTTGTAGTAACATCGGTAGAACATTACGTAGGAAATCAGCATACATTGCGCCATTTAAATTGCCATCGATAAAATGGGGGCCAATTATCCTTCTTCCCATAATGCCGCACCATACATTAACCCGCCAAGATCGCTGATGTTCCAATTGTCGCAGCCATCGTGGATTTTCCGTTGCACAATAGTGCATGTTATGCCGGTTTACGTTACCGCTGTTGGTGAATGACGCTTCGTCGCTAAATAGAACGCGTGCAAAAAATCTGTCATCGTCCCGTCATTTCTCTTGTGCCCAGTGGCAGAAATGTACACGACGTTCAAAGTCGTCGCCATGCAATTCCTAGTGATTAGACATATGGCACGGGTGCAATCGATGTTGATGTACCATTCTCAACACCGACGTTTTTGAGATTCCCGATTCTCGCGCAATTTGTCTGCTAATGATGTGCGGATTAGCCGCGACAGCAGCTAAAACACCTACTTGATCATCATCATTTGTTGCAGGTCGTGGTTGACGTTGCACATGTGGCTGAACACTTCCTGTTTCCTTAAATAACGTAACTATCCGGCGAACGGTCCGGACACTTTGATGATGTCGTCCAGGATACCGAGCAGCATACATAGCACACGCCCGTTGGGCATTTTGATCACAATAGCCATACATCAACACGATATCGACCTTTCCCGCAATTGGTAAACGGTCCACTTTAATACGGGCAATGTATCACGAACCAAATACCGTCCGCACTGGGGTAATGTTACGTGATACTACATACTTTTACGTTTGTGACTCTTACAGCGCCATCTATCACAAAAGCGAAAAAAGTGGTCCAGCTAAAACATTCATATTTCTTTATGTACTACACGAATATGAATAAAAAATGGAGGTTCCTATTTAAAAAAACACAGTTGATACGCGTTTGACCTATGGCAGCGCCATCTAGCGGGCGAACCATAGCGCCATCTGGTTTCCCCCTTGAAGCTAGACGAGTTTCGCTCTTTGTAGTTTTTTCGTTTGATGCTTGTTTCGTGAGATATTTGGCCCGGCCACTATCAGTGGACCACCCTGTATAGTTTCTGTCTCAGAAAGAGTCCCCAACACTAAACGGCCCTAGAAGGTCAATATTATTGCGCGATATTTCCGGGTACGCAATAATGTTGAACGTTTAGGGGTTGCGCAGTAAATCTGAGTACGTCAAAAGCTTTTTAAATAGTATACCAGAAATTAAAAGTGCAACACCATAAAGGACAACTTCATTTTATCGACAAAACACGTGACAGGTACATCATCATGGTAGGAGAATATGATAACAAATTCAGACCAAGTCAAACACACAATAAACGGCGCGCAGACAGTCGCAGCAAAACACAGTGTATCCCTAGATTTTTCCTTCGAAACAGATGTTGAAACAAGCCTCCGTGTTTTTAATTGTATAAATTAAAACCAGGTTTTTTTTAAGTGGCCGTGGCGCCTAATCAGTGAATTCAAATTGCTGTTCTTGTTATAGTGCCTGTGATATCTTCATCAAATTCAAATCTTAAAATATTTAGTAAAATGGCCATTGCACCTAACCATTAAATTCCGTTGTTTAGACTTTTGGTAAGGTGGCCGCTTGCCCCAACTATCGAATTAAAATTCTTTCTATGAAATTCAGTTTTAAAATTTTGTTTTTGGTAAAGTGGCCGCTGCGCCTAGCCATTCAGGTGGTTTTTTTTTTAGTTGGGCACTCTCGGGGCGATTAAGTTTTTCTCTAAAATCCGGTTTAATGAATGTTGTTAAGAATTACCGACTTAATCAACAGTCCTTACATTTACCTGTCACTCTTTTTTTTTTAATTACAAAATTTTGACTGTTATAGACCGCTTAGAACCTAACACAAAGGTGCAATCTTTTTCTTTTTATCCTTACAGAACTTTATGCGTTGGCTGATAGGCTGTCTCTGCTCATTTGACATCACTCTCCTAGTTTGTGAATTCCGTTGTTGGCCAAGAAATTTTGCAGTATCGTTCAAAAGCTTGTAACTTTACCTATTCTGTATGGTGTCTTCTGCGACGCTAAGTTTTCTCATGTCCTTTCTTGTCTCTTCCTGGCATCCCGTGGTGTTTTTTTTTTTTTAATTTGGAAATGAAATTAAAAATGTTCTTCGTTGGCCAATTGTCATTCATTCTGAAAATACGACCGTAAAACTTAAGTCTCCTCTTTCTTATTGTGTATGTCACTGTTTCTACACTGAAGAGCCAAGCAAACAGGTACACCTTTCTAATGTGGTGTAGGGCCCCCGCAAGCAGGCAAAGTGCCGCGACGCCCGTAGTGGCCCCGCAGTTTGAGGCGCCATGCATGGATTGCGCGGCCCCTAGCCCCGGAGGTTCGAGTCCTCCCTCGGGCATGCGTATGTGTGTTGTTGTCAGCATAAATTAGATTAAGTAGTGTGTAAGTCGAGGGACCGATGACTTCAGCAGTTTGGTCCCTTAGAAATTCACAAACATTTGAACATTTTTTCCCATACTGGTAGGTGGTGTGGGATCCTTCCTAGATAGGACTACCGGAGTAAATCGAGAAAGTTCAAAGAAGAGCAGCACGTTTTGTATTATCGCGAAATAGGGTAGAGAGTGTCACTGACATGATACAGGATTTGGGGTGGACATCATTGGAAGAGAAACGTTTTTCGCTGTGACACAATCTTCTCACTAAATTTAAATCACCAACTTTCTCCTCCGAATGCGAAAATAGTTTGCTGACGCCAACCTACCAGGGAGAAACTATTATCATAATACAATAAGGTAGATCAGAGCTCGCACTGAGAGATATAGGTGTTCCTTTTCTCCAGCGCTGTTCGAGACTGGAGTAATAGAGAATTCTTGTGAAGGTTGTTCGACGAACCCTCTGTCAGGCACTTAAGTGTGATGTACAGAGTAGCCAAGTAGATGTAGATTTTTGTAAAACAAAATGTTGCAAAATGTATAATGTTGATATTTTTCCAAAAAACATAAAAGACCAATTTTCATTTGATGTGTACGATCTAATAATAATAAAATCAGTCTAGAGTGTAACCATTTGATGTTACAACAAATAAATGATGACAAAACCCAACGATAAATAAAGTGCTCCAGTAACATGAACTGGAGTCTTGAAAGACCCCAAGTGCCACGTTACGTAGCATTTCCAACGTGCCCAGCGGAGGGTTTCAACAGTGTATGGACACAAATGATCAAAATAAACTCGCTGAAAATACGTCGTGTTGTCCCTACCCACAAATGGAGAAAAAGATGTGATAAATCCAACTCGTATGTGCCTGTCGCCTTACTACTGTGAAGGTAATGGAAAGATTTTTTAAGCGACGCCTGGAATGGTGATATGAAAACAAGAAAATATTACCGGACAAACAAATTGCGTTTCGAAGTGGAAGAGGGAGAGCTGAAATCTTTCTATGATTTGTTAATGACATACAACTAAATTTCTCTCGGAATAGTTATATCATAGTCGCGTTCATCGACTTTCTGCCGTCTTGCGAACGTTAGAGAAACTTCAGATTCCAAAACCACTCGCGTGTAACATTGTCAACCTTCTGGCCAACAGTAAGACTATCGTTTTGCAACTTGGAACTACACTGGGATACGTAAAACTAGCAGAGAACTCCCTCAGGTATCAGCCTTGGTTCCCTTATTATTCAAACTCTATTCTGCAGACTTTCACGACCTCTTTGCAGTGCCATCCAGATAGATCACGTATGTATATATTCCGGAGACAGTGCTCTTCATTTCTGTCGTCTGAATATGCACACTGTTCTCATATGTCAGCATATGTACAAAAAGTGACGGCGAAATCTCTTATTGCAAGTGTACTGTAATTATCTTTGCTCACTACAGGATTCCACCTTCTCAAATAATGCAACATAATTTTCCAGTTCCGAAAGCAACACAGTATCGATGATAAACATAGAGAGTCTCATCATATCCGACACATGGTTTCTACATTAATGGCCACTGAAATTGCAACACCAAGAAGAAATGCAGATGATAAACGGGTATTCATTGGACAAATATATTATACTTGAACTGACATGTGATTACATTTTCGCGCAATTTGGGTGCATAGATCCTGAGAAATCAGTACCCAGGACAACCACATCTCGCCGTAATAACAGCCTTGATAAGCCTAGGCATTGAGTCAAACAGGGCTTGCATGGCGTGTACAGGTACAGCTGTCCATGCAGCTTCAACACTATACCACACTTCATCAAGAGTAGTGACTGGCACATTGTGACAAGCCAGTTGCTCGGCCACCATTGACCAGACTTTTTCAGTTGGTGAGAGATCTGGAGAATGTGCTGGCCAGGGCAGCAGTCGAACATTTTCTGTATCCAGAAAGGCCCGCACAGGACCTGCAACATGCGGTCCTGCATTATCCTGCTGAAATGTAGGGTTTCGCAGGGATCGAATAAAGGGTAGAGCCACGGGTCGTAATACATCTGAAATGTAACGTCCACTGTTCAAAGTGCCGTCAATGCGAACAAGAGGTGACCGAGATGTGTAACCAATGGCACCCCATATATTTCCAATGTGCGTTCACCGCTATGTCGCCAAACACGGATGCGACCATTATGATGCTGTAAAAAGAATCTGAATTCATCCGAAAAAATGACGTTTTGCCATTCGTGCACCCAGTTTCGTAGTTGAGTACACCATCGCATGTGCTCCTGTCTCTGATGCAGCGTCAGGGGTAACCGCAGCCACGGTCTCCGAGCTGATAGTCCATACTGCGACAAATGTCGTCGAAGTGTTCGTGCAGATGGTTGTTGTCTAGCAAACGTCCCCATCTGTTGACTCAGGAATCGAGACGTGGCTGCACGATCCGTTTCAGCCATGCGGATAAGATGCCTGTCATCTCGACTGCTAGTGATACGAGGCCGTTGGGATCCAGCACGGCGTTCCGTATTACCCTCCTGAACCCACCGATTTAATATTCTGCTAACAGTCATTGGATCTCGACCAAGGCGAGCAGCAATGTCGCGATACGATAAACCGCAATCGCGATAGGCTACAAAGCGACCTTTATCAAAGTCGGAAACGTGATGGTAGGTATTTCTCCTCCTTACACGAGGCATCACAACAACGTTTCAACAGGCAACCCCGGTGAACTGCTGTCTGGGTATGAGAAATCGGTTGGAAACTTTCCTCTTGTCAGCACGTTGTAGGTGTCGCCACCAGCGCCAACCTTGTGTGAATGCTCTGAAAAGCTAATCATTTGCATATCACAGTATTTTCTTCGGGTCGGTTAAATTTCGCGTCTGTAGCACATCATCTTCGTGATGTAGCAATTGTAATGGTTAGTAGTGTAGATGTGAAAAAGCTCGCAGCCTCGCCAAAAACGTGATCTTATGCCGTACAAAACCTGGGGCGTTCATGTCAACCCGAACCAACTCATTACTTGTCGAAGCGAATGAACCACTGTTAAAGCTGCACCGAATATTTCTCTGCAAGAAATTTCTCTTGCGGCATATTTCGACGAATGTGGGCCTTTTGATGAATAGTTCCGTGAATTAATATCCTTCTGTATGTGCCGAAGATACTGGATAAATAAGCAATTTCCACCCATCGTGGCTGAATGCATGGAAATACCGGCATTAAGGGCCAACGTGTGGACAAGTCCTTTCCTATCCCATTAAAATAGGCCATATGAAATGTCGACACTGCAGATTGGCGCTAGGACCAGTTTTGCATATCAAAACCAGAAACCAAATAACGCAACAGCCATGGCATTGGTGTCTCACTGTCACGATCCGTACGTGGTGTACACAGATGATTCCAAGTCTAGTGAAGGTCCTGGTAGTGCTTATTGGGGTACCCCAAAGCAAACAATAAGTCCTATACAAACTGGATCCACACTCCACTATTATGACAGCCGAGCTGATTGTCATTTTAGAAGCCGTGGTGTTTGCACACAAGACCACAGCAGACACAGCAGTCGTAATCTCTTACAGCAGCACACTGGACTCGCATTCGGGAGGACGACGGTTCAATCCCGCGTCCGGCCATCCCGATTTAGGTTTTCCGTGATTTCCCTAAATCGCTACAGGCAAATGCCGGGATGGTTCCTTTGAAAGGGCACGGCCGACTTCCTTTCCTAATCCGATGAGACCGATGACCTCGCTGTTTGGTCTCTTCCCCCAACCAATCCAATCCAATCTTACAGCATATCAGCTCTGTAACTAGAAAGCATCGTAATAGTTGTACCAACCCCGTCGTTCTACATCTACATCCATACTCCACAAGCCACCTGACGGTGTGTGACGCAGGGTACCTTGAGTACCTCTATCGGTTCTCCCTTCTATTCCAGTCTCGTAATGTTCGTGGAAAGAAAGATTGTCGGTATGCCTCTGTGTGTGCTCTAATCTCTCTGATTTTATCCTCATGGTATCTTCGCGAGATATACGTACGAGGGAGCAATATACTGCTAGACTCCTTGGTGAAGTTATGTTCTCGAAACATCAACAAAAGCCCGTACCGAGCTACTGAGCGTCTCTCCTGCAGAGTCTTCCACTGGAGTTTATCTATCATCTCCGTAACGCTTTCGCGATTACTAAATGATCCTGTAACGAAGCGCGCTGCTCTCCGGTGGATCTTCTCTATCTCTTCTATCAACCCTATCTGGTACGGATCCCACACTGGTGAGCAGTATTCAAGCAGTGGGCGAACAAGTGTACTGTAACCTACTTCTTTTGTTTTCGGATTGCATTTCCTTAGGATTCTTCCAATGAATGTCAGTCTGGCATCTGCTTTACTGACGATTAATTTTATATGGCCATTCCATTTTAAATCACTCCTAATGCCTACTCCCAGATAAATTATCGAATTAACTGCTTCCAGTTGCTGACCTGCTATATTGTCGCTAAATGATAAAGGATCTTTCTTTCTATGTATTCGCAGCAGTTGTCGACATTGTATTTCGGGCGCAGAGGAACTGTCGCAGCGTCGTGATGGTATGAATGAAAGGCCACTCTGGGATACCAGGAAATGAACAAGCTCACGTCCTAGCAAAACGGCATCTGTGCCTGGAGCTATTAAATATGCCAAACTCCTTCTCACAGATATGATACCAATGCTCAGAAAGCCGTTGACCTCGGACTGGCAAGAGGAATGGTCGGGGTCATCTAAAATCAAAGGCAGTCACTACGCAGTAATTCATTCCACGATTCCAAGAATGCCGTGGTATAATAAGGCACAAATATCGAGGAACTTCATGGTAGTTACATCGCGGCTGAAATCTGACCACTGAAAGTTCAACAAACATTTCTGTTGGCTCAAGTTAAGCGCTACCCCGCAGTGTGTTTGCGGAGAGGAAGACGATCCAAACCATGTGTTCCTACAATGCCCTCGGAACAGGTATCACATAAACATTCTTGCAAGTAATGTTCGGGTTCTTGGTCATCAGATCCCAAGCAGCCTCCAAACCTTGTTAGCATCCAGCGATATAGCAACGTATAAAACACCGTACGAGTTCGTCAACAGTGTCAGCATTCCGATATATCTCCCTGAGCTTCTAATCTAATGCTCCTGGTAATTGGCATGCCAGAGGAACACCAAAGCACAATTAACTGACCATATTCCCACGTGCTACTCAGCAGAATATGGAACACTCCGCCTCTAAATGTATGTCACTAAGCACCTCCTACAAGGGTGTGTATGAATATTGATGTGTCTATACGTGTGGCTGTAATACGAAAATCTGGTTTTTGTAAACTGTTCTTGTGTTTTGTCCAAATGGTCCTTGTAGACGCGCACAGATATTGAAACGCAACCTGCACAGCTTTTGAAAAAATTCATTCAGGACGAACAAAGAAGATTTTATTGGTAATTTAGATATAAAGTCATTAAAATGAATGGGAAATCCCTTAGTTGCACCAACGGTGATTTAACATTTCATATTGTGTTACCAGTACGATTTTACAGTGAGCTACCACTGTGTACCCTGTGTTACATTTTCCTGTTGTTTATTCGTTATAGTTCACTCGCACTGTAAAACTTGTTTTATGTCGAATCAGCGCTTTCTTAGGCCTATGTGTGAATTCCTAAACGACCAAACTGCTGAGGTCATCGGTCTCTAAGTAATTCAGGTAAGTTATGCTAAGGACAACACATACAACCATGCCCGAGGGAGGGGCCGCGCAATCAGTGACATGGCGCCTCTAACTATAAGGCCACTCCGTGCGGCTAAGCCTATGTAACAGTCTATTATGAAATGTGAAAACAAATTCTAATATAATAATTCCTGTGTTGAGATTGCTATATGGGCACGTTCCGGAAGCTAATAAATTTCAAAAAATGGCGCACAGAGTTATGCCAATGGTTATTATTTACAGTGCTTCAAAAATTGTCCATTCATACGTACGAGGTGTGTTTTTTAAGTAAGTACCGTTTTGAAATTAAGAAAAGACATGCTATGATATCTCAATAATTTTATTTTCACATGAAAGCCTGTACCTTAATCTACGCACTGAGGCCATTTAAGACTGGCTCTTCCTTGTTTGCCGGCCGAAGTGGCCGTGCGGTTAAAGGCGCTGCAGTCTGGAACCGCAAGACCGCTACGGTCGCAGGTTCGAATCCTGCCTTGGGCATGGATGTTTGTGATGTCCTTAGGTTAGTTAGGTTTCACTAGTTCTAAGTTCTAGGGGACTAATGACCTCAGAAGTTGAGTCCCATAGTGCTCAGAGCCATTTGAACCATCTTCCTTGTTTACGTTGTGTACTGAGTGTTTAAGATGCCTCCGATAATCGTGAGTCCCGCCGACTGTGAAGTACGGGCTGATATAAGATTTCTTAGTGCTAAAGGCCTGAAAGCGATCGATATACATTGTGAGATCTGTGCAGTTTACGGAGAAAACACTATGGGTCATGGAATGGTAAGAAAGTGGGTGAGAGCATTTGAAGATGGCCGCACAAATCAAAATTCAAAAACTGGTACAACGTTATGATAAGTGCCTCAATATTGACGGAAATTATGTAAAAGAGTAGATTAAGGTATAGGCTTTCACGTAAAAATAAAATTATTCAGATATCGCAGTACGTCTTTTTTTTTAATTTCAAAACGGTACTTACTTAAAAAACGCGCCTCGTACATAATAATGATGTGCGGTTTAACTTTCACTTAAAAACTGCTAATTACTCATTTTACTCTAACAAACGAGAATAGGCAGTGCTGTGTGGAGCCCCTGAAATCGGGAGCCCATAGCTCGTGCTACATGAAAGACCGCCTCTCGTACCTTTATATGGACACGCTCAGGCACTTACTAAATGAACAATTAGAGCTGATATCCTTACTCGAAACTATGCTCTTCCCTTTACGAGGTAAGCTCAATACTTGAGAGCAGTGATCCAGGTGAATATTATGTCTGTGAATGTTTATCAACCAGTAAGACCTCCTCCCGCCGTCCAAGTGCTTGGCCTTCGATGTTTCTCGCTGGAGGCGAAGACGGCACCCTGCGTCCTACGATGCAGAAAACGTCCGTCTTATGAAGCAGAAAAGGTGACTTATTACACAAGGCTGTTCGTCACCAATAAGCAGCACAAATTTCTTCTTCAGCCATTACTCAAGTTCGGATTCAATAAATCATTAGAGTGACCACCTTGGGTAGTTTTAAAGCCTTGTATTTCTTTACGTCGCAGCAGTTTCATGAGGCTGTGCGCGAACGATGTTATTGTATATGAAGGTCTGAAACGCTAGGAAATTGAAATTAAATGCAGAAAGACCTGCGGAGGCCGGCCGTGGTGGCCGAGCGGCTCTAGGCGCTTCAGTTTGTAACCGCGCGACCGCTACGGTCGCATGTTCGAATCCTGCCTCGGGCATGGCTATGTGTGATGTCTTTAGGTTAGTTAGGTTTAAGTACACAACTGACCGTTAAAATTGCTACACCACGAAGATAACGTGCTACAGACGCGAAATTTAACCGACAGGAAGAAGATGATGTGATATGCAAATGATGAGCTTTTCAGAGCATTCACACGGGGTTGGAGCCGGTGGCGACACCTACAACGTGATGACACGAGGAGAGTTTCCAACCGATTTCTCATGCACAAACAGCAGTTGACCGGCGTTGCCTGGTGAAACGTTGTTGTGATGCCTCGTGTAAGGAGGAGAAATGCGTACCATTACGGTTTCGACTTTGATAAAGGTCGGACTGTAGCTTATCGCGATTGCGGTTTATCGCATCTCGACAATGCTGCTCGCGTTGGTCGAGATCCAATGACTGTTAGCGGAATATGGAAACGGTGGGTTCAGGAGAGTAATACGGAACGCCGTGCTGGATGCCAACGGCCTCGTATCACTAGCAGCCGAGATGACAGGCATCTTATACGCATGGCTGTAACGGATCGTGCAGCCACGTCTCGATCCCTGAGTCAACAGATGGGGACGTTTGCAAGACAACAACCATCTGCACGAACAGTTCGACGACGTTTGCATCAGCATGGACTATCAGCTCGGAGACGATGGCTGCGGTTACCCTTGACGCTGCATCACAGACAGGAGCACCTGCGATGGTGTACTCAACGACGAACCTGGGTGCACGAATGGCAAAACGTCATATTTTTGGATGAATCCAGGTTCTGTTTGCAGCGTCATGATTGTCACATCCGTGTCTGGCGAAATCGCGGTGAACGCACACTGGAAGCGTGTATTCGTCATCGCTATACTGGCGTATCACCCGGCGTGATGGTATGGGGTGCCATTGGTTACACGTCTCGGTCACCTCTTGTTCGCATTGACGGCACTTTGAAGAGTGGACGTTACATTTCAGATGTGTCACGACCCGCGGCTCTACCCTTCATTCGATCCCTGAGAAATCCTACATTTCAGCAAGATAATGCACGACCGCATGTTGCAAGTCCTGTACGGGCCTTTCTGGATACAGAATACGCCAGTCACTACTCTTGATCATCTGTGGTATCGTGTTGAAGCTGCATGAGCAGCTGTACGCGTACATGCCATCCAAGCTCTGTTTGACTCAATGCCCAGGCATAACAAGGCCGTTGTTACGGCCAGAGGTGGTTGTTCTGTGTACTGATTTCTCAGGATCTATGCACCCATATTGCGTGAAAATGTAATAACATGTCAGTTCTAGTATAATATATTTGTCCAATGAATACCCGTTTATCATCTGCATTTCTTCTTGGTATAGCAATTTTAATGGCCAATAGTGTAGTTCTAAGTTCTAGGGGACCGATGACAACAGATGTTAAGTCCCATAGTGCTCAGAGCCATCTGACTCATTTTGAAAGACCTGCGGAAGATCGACGCTTGGAGCAGAGATTGACAGTTGATCCTCAGCAAAACATATTTACAGTATTGCGCGTGAATATGCAGAAAGTATCCTAAAAAAAATGGCTCTGAGCGCTATGCGACTTAACTTCTGAGGTCATCAGTCGCCTAGAACTTAGAACTAATTAAACCTAACTAACCTAAGGACATCACACACATCCATGCCCGAGGCAGGATTCGAACCTGCGACCGTAGCGGTCACGCGGTCCCAGACTGAAGCGCCTTTAACCGCACGGCCACACCGGCCGGCAAAGTATCCTCATTATATGCTTACAACATTGCTGAAGAGTCACTTACACGTAAGGAACGGTCCTTAAATGTAATGGTAGTAAATGCAAATGCCCGATAGATCCATTGACAGACTACTCAAGAAGCGTAGTGCACTCACAGTGGTGGTAGCTTATAAAACTCTAGTTCGAGCGATACTGCTCTATTACTCGTCACTTTTAGGCAGTTACCAAGTAGGATTGATAGATGACATAGACAAGAATCAAAGAGGACAAGCGCCAATCGTGACAGATCTATTAAGCATGCGCGAAAGTATCACGAAGATATACTATCTCATCAAAAGTATCTCCACAAGCCTATGAAATGCGGAATTGGATAGTGTTACGAAAGACGGATCCACCATTATAAAAGGAGCCAGGGAGTACTGTTTTGTCAGAAGAGAAGAGTAAGAGGATACTGTGTGTTCAGGAGAGCTCGAACGTGAACAAGTCTTTTGATGTCACCAAACAAGGGAACCTCCCCATCGCACCCCCCTCAGATTTAGTTATAAGTTGGCAAAGTGGATAGACCTTGAAAAACTGTACACAGATCAGTCGAGAAAACAGGAAGAAGTTGTGTGGAACTATGAAAAAATAAGCAAAATATACTAACTGAGTAGTCCATGCGCAAGATAGACAACATCAAGGACAGTTTGAGCTCAGGAGCGCCGTGGTCCTGTGGTTAGCGTGAGCAGCTGCGGAACGAGAGGTCCTTGGTTCAAGTCTTCCCTCCAGTGAAATGTTTACTTTTTTATTTTCAGACAATTATTATCTGTCCGTCCGTTCGTCCGATGGATTTGACGGTCTACACACGGAAAAATTTGAAAACGTTAAAAACATATGCTTTGACAGAGCACAGAGAAAACTGTGCGACTGTGAAACTGTTACATTCATTTGTTGCAGTTTATGTGACAAACTCATGTTTTCATCACTTTTTTGGGAGTGTTTATCACATCCACAAGAAAACCTAAATCGGGCAAGGTAGAAGATCATTTTACCCATTCGCCAAGTGTACAAGTTAGGTGGGTGGACAACATATTCCTGTCATGTGACGCACATGCCGTCACCAGTGTCGTATAGAATATATCAGACGTGTTTTCCTGTGGAAGAATCGGTTGACCAATGACCTTGCGATCGAATGTTTTCAGTTCCCATTGCAGAAGCACGCCCTTTCGTCTACTAATCGCACGGTTTTGCGGTGCGGTCGCAAAACACAGACACTAAACTTATTACAGTGAACAGAGACGTCAATGAACGAATGGACAGATCATAACTTTGCGAAAATAAACTTTTCACTCGAGGGAAGACTTGAACCAAGGACCTCTCGTTCCGCAGCTGCTCACGCTAACCACGGGACCACGGCGCCCCTGAGCTCAGACTATCCTTGATGTCGCCTGTCTTGCGCATGGACTATTCAGTTTGTATATTTTGCTTATTTTTTTCATAGTTCCACACAACTTCTTCCTGTTTTCTCGATTGATCTGTGTTCAGTTTTTCAAGGCCTATCCACTGTGCCACCTTATAACTAAATCTGAGGGGGGTGCGATGGGGAGATTCCCTTGTGAGTAATAAATCCACTTGTGACATTTCAACCGTATTAAAGCTACCCCGGTAGACTGTTGGTGATGTGACTGAAGTGGAAACGCGAAGGACAAACCGCATCTAAACCAAGACGAGGTAGACCTCATATACTGACGAACAAGGAGCATCGAGCATCGCGGAGGATGGTTGTAAAAAAAATCACACGAAATCAGCGAAGCGAATCAGTCTTGAGATCCAGAGCGCTACCAACAGTCCATCTAGCACAACGATTAAGCTTAGTGAGCTAAAAACAATGGGGTACCGTGGTCGAACGGCTCCTCACAAGCCAAACATTTCCGTAGTCAATGGTAAACGGTCCTTGAAGTGGTGCAGAGAGACGTAACACTGGACTCTGTGTAAGAGCCGACCGATGTGGCCGAGCGGTTCTGGGCGCTTCAGTCTGGAACCGCGCGACCGCTACGGTCGCAGGTTCGAATCCTGCCTCGGGCATGGATGTGTGTGATGTCCTTAGATTAGTTGGGTTTAAGTAGTTCTAAGTTCTAGGGGACTGATGACCTCAGATGTTGAGTCCCATAGTGCTCAGAGCCATTTGAACCATTTTTCTGTTTAAGAGAGAGACATTTTGGAGGCGTCTAGAGCACGTAATGAAGTCTAACTGTCCA